>NW_009258789.1:1532200-1566288 GCF_000687185.1 Egretta garzetta
GTGTGGCCTGCGGGGGGGTGGGGGGGTGGCAAAATGCTTGTTGTTTGTGTGGAAAATGAGGTTTGGAAGCAGAAGATATAAATCCAGAGTGAAGTAGGCTTTTAGGACGATCCATCTCAAAAGTAAATGCCTAAAAATGATTCAGCAGAGATACGTTTTTGCTCCGTGTGTGTGTATTATGGACAAAAGTACTAGTCCATGGTTTCTAGGGGGTTTGAAGCATTTGGATGCCTGTTTTCCTGGGCTTTTAAAAGCTTTTTTAAAAGCTTTGATCTGAACTAGGTTTTATGTGTCAGTCAGATTTGTCCTAATCCATGTATAGGACTCAAGTTTGGGAAAAACTCAACTTATATGGAGATTGGCGTGTGTGGTAAGAACTTGTTTCATGGTTGTCTTTCACATTCATTCCCTGCTTTCTACTGAAGAACACACTGAACAAGCTAATGTTCCCGCTTGTTTCCTAAGAAGTAGGTCTCATGTAAAAAGTAAGTATGCAGAAAGGCAGCTTTTGATCACCTGTCTGCTCCCTAGATGTACGAAGAGCTGTAAACCCAAGTTGCTTTAGCGTTTCTGTTACTACGGGAGAGCAGAGGAGCTTTGTCAGAGCTTTCTTGTTTTTTGTTTTGTTTGGTGATGGGTTTTTTTTGTTTTTCTAGATCAGATACAAACAGAGGTGTTGACTCGGAGCTGCAGTTGTAGCTCTTGCTACACAAACCAGACGTAGCTTTGTCTGTCATCTTCGCTTCAGAGCTTCCTAGTTATATAGCAGAGCTGGGAGTTTAAGAGAAGTGAAGTTGAGCCAGCTCAACTGAACATGGAAAAACAAACATGGAAAAGAATGTGCTAGAGAATGAAAAAGAGAATTACTTTCTAGACCCAAATTATGCTTTGCTAGGTAGCAGCTGTCTGGCATTCACAGATTAAACAGCCGCTTTGCTAACATGCATTGACAATGATAGCATGTCCTCTGTTTTGCTTTGAGTGCATGAAATGAGGAATTAACTCTCCCATGCTGAAAGCCATAAAAGTATTCGGAAGTGTGTGTTTACTCCTAACAAATGTTTGAACTTCTCTGTTGCCTTCAGTACCTGATCTATGCTTTATATGTCAATGCAGAGTTAATGGTATTAATGCTACTTTATAAGTCAAAAAGTCAAATAGTTTTATAAAATGACTATTTCAACAACTGAATTTTGGCTATGAAGGGTTTTATTAAATGCATAATCAACTCTGAGCAATTTGATACATTTTATGGTTCTCATAGCTTCTTCTAAATGTAAAGATTTGTGTGGTCTTTTGTCTTACAGCGTTCCATGTGGAACCCAGGGAGCCTGAAGGCGGCTGTGAAGCTACTGGAATGATTCCCTGGGTAGCTAAAACTATGTAAGTATTAGATATTTGCTTACAAGGTCACTTGCCCAACATCAACTGTTAAAAAAAAATCAGCAGCTGCAATGATCCTCTTGTGCCTCCCCAATGGAAAGCTGTCTGTATCTGTTCAGAGCTGCAAAAAGATGAGGCATCCATGATACTGTTCCTTACCCTCAGCTATTTTAGAAGTCATGTATCCCTGTCCACTAAAAGACAGATAATGCATAGTGAAATTCTGTAAAATTCTTACAGACTATGCTCGAGCGTTTGCAAGAAGTCGAGGCTGGGTGGACGCTTAGTTAAACTCTAGCAATGTTGTCTTTGTCTTAGCTACTGAACTGCTACCTGGGAAGGGATTTAATGGTTGGCTGAGCTGCGTCCCCTTTTGTTACGAGATTTCCTAAATTTGTCTTTGAGGTGTTCTTGAGTGTATGGAGGGTGTTTTCCTCTTCCCTCTTGATAATTTCTGCATTTTGAAACTCATTGTAAACACCTTCTGATGCAACACTTTATTAAATGGCATAATGCTTGGCTGTGTTTTTATGCTTTGAATGTATCCAGTAATTTCTATTACTACAATAGTTGGTCATTAAAGAAAAATACAGGTTTACTTAAATATCTCCTTTGCATCTTGTCTCCTCCTGCCAGCTCTCCCCCACTTCAGTGCTCTGTCGTTTTCAATTGTGCTATGGTCTGCTTGTATGACAGAGAATTATTACTGAGTCACTTTGTTGTTTTGCTCCCTTCAAACCTTGGGTTACGTGTGATCTGGTCACTTGAGAATGGGGAAAACCAAATTTTTTTACAGCACTTAAAAAACCAAAACACCAAAAAACCCCCCCTAAAAAAAACCCAAAACAACAAGCCCCATCAAGAATTAGCAAGGTCTTTCCAATCTTCTCTAGGTTTTCTGTTTAATGTATTGGACAATACGGTTCTACACATCCTTTGTTCTTAAGAGGGTGGCTTTCCTTTAACTGGCTGTATTCACCAGAACTCGTCTTCCTGTGTTTCCAGTTGCTTACTCCCTTCTAGAAAGAAGCAGAGAACATCATTGTTGATCTCTGCTTTGCAGTTCCTGTTATGTGGAAGATGGCCTCATGGGCATCTTGGTGATTCATATTTACTGTAGGTTATTGCTCAATACTTGTCTGAGTAACTTCTTTGGGAGTACTGCATCCTGTAGTGCCGAGTGCGTTCCAACCTTAGCCCTGAATTTTGATCTTTTTTAGCAGAATGGCAAAACTAGTGGTCAGCGCTGCCTTTTGTGTCTCACTTATGTTGTACAAGCCTGTTGCAGTAATTATGCTCTTGGGAACTGATCCTTTTGGGAATTGGTGCTTTTCCACCAATCCAGTATAACCTTTGGGTACGCGAGAACTTTATACTTGTAATTCCTGATCCAGCTGGGAGAAATATCTCTGCACATCCTTAACTGTAATCAGCGTGACCTAGACGTGACATTTGTTTTGCTCTACAGTTCAATGAGTAGCTCTGTTCGCTTTTTTGAGAGTGGTTTTTCATACTCCTTGAACACTGAGTTCAGTGCAGCTCCTGATGCTGCAACTGGATCCTCTCTCCAGCCTTCCTTAACAAAAGGGCCGAGTTCTCCCACTTGTTTCTATCTCCTTCCGAGGCTCTTGTTCCTTTCATGCCTTGAAACCTGAGTCATGTAGGAAGCGGAGGTGACTAGTAAGTGAAGTGGATCCAGCTCAGTGAAGGCATTTTATGAAAGGGTAACTGATGGGGCGCCAAAAGACTTTTCTCTTGCAAAACCAGATACATGCACAAACTGCCAGCGGATGCAGTCTGGCTTTTTTTTTTTTTTTTTTTTTTTTTTTTTCCAAGCTGGTTTTGCTATTTTTGGGGTAGAATGCTTCAAAGTGTCTGGCACGTGGCATCAAGTTTCATGTAGTAGAAAAGTGAGGGCTTGCAGCAACTGTACTTCAGTATCTTCTAGTGTTTGTTCATAACGAGTAGGATTGTGCTCTGAAAACCTCCTCGGCGGGGAGGAGGGAGGAAGAACTCTGTTACTGCAGGGAAGAGCAGTGCTAGCAGAGCACAGGCAGCGGCTGTTCAGGAGCAGCAGTCAGCTCCTTCTCAGGCAGGTAGGTTGGAGTACAGCAAACGTGTTAGAGGGGCATGCTGCAGGGGACGTGGTGGACCTGCACTCCATGGGTTAATGTTGCTGTGCTCTCCAGTGGTTTTCAGAAACAGCTGTTGGGACACTTCCTCAGGTACAGGTGTTTAATAATGCTGGCTGACCTGCCTGCTGCTTACTGTAATGCTGTCTTTTCATGACAGCAAATGACAATAAACCTTGTCTGTTTCATCATACTGGTGATGTCACTTTTGTAGACTTGAATATTAGATGGTTATCATTGATAAGAGCCATTGCTTAGGAAGCATGACAGCATGAATCACTTCCTTTAGGAAAATTTATGGACAGAGTAAGTTAGTCTTGCATACTGTCTGTCTTTTTTAAAAAAAAAAAAATTCTTTAAATTGGGGTTCCTAAAGTGAATTGGATTCGTGTCTGTCCATTATGCTGCGAGTGATTTGCCTACTACCAGCTACTTTGGAGGAAAGTACCACTCACTAATAGGCAGCTACTCTTTAACCTGCCCATCTGGAAAAGCTGTTCCAAATCCCCAACAGCTAATAATTGCTTTTATGTGTTTGAGCAGAAAATTTTATAAACTAGCTAAACTCCACTTTAAACTCTAATACTAGTTTTTACTCAGGATTTTTTTATTCTGTTCCTTTACTTGCATGCTTCTCTCTAAAGAAATCTTAGCCAAAGTAGTGCTAGCTGCCTTTGGGAAATTGATGGAAGAACAAGAATTAGTGTAGATTGAGCATTTGAGTTGTGATAACTCTTTGAAGGGGGGGGAAAAAAAAAGGCTGGTAGCTGGGAAATAATCACTAAGCAGTAATTTATACTGCCTAATAATATCCTGTTTGTTTTGGTGTAATGAAAAAATGACTGGTGTAGGCTAGAGAAGATGATGTTGCTCAGACTCATGGCAGCACAGGAACCAGTGCCAGGCTGTACTCTGCAGTTCAGAAAGAGCTGTGAAGTACTAAGGACCAGTGAAATTGTCGTTTGGGTTGTTTTTTTAATGAATCCTTTAAAACACAAATGAATAAGAAGTTATTCTTAAATACATTAAATCGGAAGTTATTCTTAAATACATTAAATCAAACTTCACTTGCCTATAAAAATGATGCTACAAAGTTCATCTTTAAAGAAGTTTGATGAAAGCATGTACCAGATGTTTGTTCCTTCTGCTGCTTAAAAACAGGTTTTTGTTGGTGGTGTTTGTGGGTTATGGGCTTAAGAAAAGGAATTGGGGCGGGGAAGGGAAGCCAGGTAGTTGAAACCAGCATCTTGGCTGTTGTACTGGCAAAAATTTTTATATTTTTTTTATTTTGCTCATGAAAATGCATATGCGTTGTTTTGCCAAAACAGGTATAATGGCTGACAGAAGATTTATGTTTGTAATCCTAATATCTGGGGAACACATCAGCACTTGGTGCTGCTGTTCCAAGTTGGTTTACAGCTTGAAACAGGGGTTTGATCTCAGAAGAACTTTACCGAAGAAAGAATACGGAAAAACTGACGTGACATCTATTTTATTCCTTCATTTTTAATTTTTATCTCTTTTCTTTCTTGTTCTAGTTCTGTAACCTGGAAGCAGTAAACAAAGACCAGGCAAACCCAATTTTTGTTTGAGGCTTTTGCCTAACTGACAGCAGAGATGAAATGCAAATAAGTGGGTAAAGGAGGAATATGATAAGCAATTGCTTTCTTGGAGTTGCTGTTTCTGAGAAATGGACTGTCCGTGGCGTGACAGCATGCTGATAGGATAGTGCCAGAGTGTTAGCTTGGTTTTAATAGGGAAAATTTAAGAAACCTTTTCTGTGGGTAAAATGTATTTTCAAATATGCAAGCCTTTAACATTGTGATTTATAAAAACAGAGTATGATGAAATAATTTTGGCATTTTAATTTTGATTAAAAAAAACCCCACAGCCGACCAGAATTACTGCTACTTATCTGCATGTGTGTGTGTCTGAAAAGGTTTCATTACAAAGGCCCCGTCCCCCTGTCTGTCTCATTACCTGAAGGGAGGAGCCCACTTAAAACAATGAATAATTCCTAGACACCATCTTGTATGAAAAGTGAGTGTTGCCTCCTTTCTGCAAACATGCTGTGTGTGTGTTTTAAGAACAAAAATCTAGATTCCAAACTCTTAAAAAAACCCAAACCCACAACTCCCTGCCCCCTGCAAAAAAAACCCAAAAAACCAACCAAACAAAAAAAACACCAAAAACCCCCCACAAAACAAAACCCCCTCTTTTGCCCATTTGCTGATGGCACAGTCTAAATGTACTGCTTAAGTGTCTGCCAGGTTGTCCCATCAGTGTCCCTGTCCCCTCCATTGCTTTGTTTCAGTGTTTTATATTCTATATATAAAATGTGGGTATCCTTTTAAAAACCATTTCCTTTAAAATATTTCTGGGTTAGAGTAGTCTGTCTTGATGAAGCCTGTACATGAATCAACCTCTTTGTAACCTATGTTACCGTAAGAATTTTAGGAATTTCCTTTATTAGGACCCGTTAGTATACTGCAGCCACTGAGTGAGCTGCATTGATTTCTAGGTAAAACAGCCTGAAATTGCCTGAAATTTATGGCATATGCCAACCTTCTGTACACTACTCCTTTTCAGTATGCAAAACTTAAATATCCTGAAGTCGGTCTCTTACTGGCGAATGTTATCCCACATTTAATACTTACAATATTCTTTGTGGAGAAACAGCAATTTGACTCTGAAACTGTTTTTCAGGTTAGTTGACTGCCGCTAATGGTATGGTGAGATGTGTTGAAGAGCAGCTGCGAGGGTGTCCAACGGCAAGGGGACCACTCTAGAAGCTGGGCTTGCAACATCATGGGCCAGTGTGTCACTAAGTGCAAGAATCCTTCTTCTACCCTTGGCAGCAAAAATGGGGAAAGGGATTCTGGCAGCAAGTCGCATAGTAAGAGAAGTGCAGTCCACAAAGATGACCATGGTTTGGCTTGTGGGAAGTCTTCAGGAGATATACTTGTGAATGGGACAAAGAAAACGGACGCTGCTGTAGAGTCTAGTCAGCCTCCAACGTTTTCTGGAGATACAAAGAAAGACTCTGTTTCCAGCGCAGAAGAATCTTCGCTCCAAAGGATCGGGGAGTTATTTAGGAGGTATAAGGATGAACGGGAAGATGCCATACTGGAGGAAGGAATGGAACGATTTTGCAATGACCTCTGTGTTGATCCCACTGAATTTAAAGTGCTAGTTTTGGCTTGGAAATTCCAGGCTGCTACCATGTGCAAATTTACAAGGTTAGTTCTTGTAGAACTTGTAATTATTTTCATATGTTAAAGTATATCCTGTCATCTGTATGTTGGAGAGACAGCCTCGTTAGCTTCACTTACTTATTTCTTCTAACACTTGCATTTTGATCAAATTAATTCCTACCACTGCAGAAGGTAAGCTTTGTATTGTCCTCTTTTCCTCTTCCCCTCACAGCTGGTTTCAGAACTGAAAATGTGGGTTTGGACATTATGCTGCTAGTGATGAACAGCATAGTGAGATTCTGTAGACATTTGTTTATTCTTCATTTACCAAAAGCAGTTTTACTGTATCCAGCATTATCTTGGTGACGAGATGGGACACTGAAATTAATTTTTGCTTTTAAGTAATGTGAGATCCCTTAGTAATTGCTACCAACTCTGTTATCATTCTGTGAAAGAGTGGCAGACTGCTTCCTCAGAGTTGTTCCTGCCCAACCAGTATTACACTTCATGCCTTTTTCCAAGTGTAATAATGTTAAAGCATAGAGAGGGAAGGAAATGCAAGGTTTTTGACAGTGGTAGCTGTTTCATGCTGGCTGACAAGTGATTGGTATTTAAAGCACTTTCTGCCCTTCTGGGCAAAGGGGGTCAGGCAGCAGGCTTATAGCATGTGTGATGATACAGGAAATGACAGAACGGCTAAAGCTTACCAGGGGGAAGGAAAAAAAGAAAAAATGCTAACCCCAAAACTCCCTTCTTCCCCCCCCCACTTTATTATCAATGTCCAGGTAAGAGCAAGTAAGGACTTCCTACAGGTACTTGCTGAGAGAGAATGATTTATTATTATTTTTGGTCTATCTAGGTTGGTTTGAGTAATGCTACCTATTTTTACTTAGTTTATAACTTTCAAAATTACTTTGGTGTTCTGAGCCTTGAACCAAGCCTCTGCTGTGCCCTGAACACAGATGGCTTTTCCAGCGTCTTCAGAGTCTTTGTGGATGTGGGTGTGTGTCGAATGGATGAGTTACTCTGGAATGCAGATGTGGATTTACTAGAGGCTGACAGCGCAGGCATTTGCTAATGTGGTAAAGGAATTGCAAGTAGTATCTGTGATTGTGCACAACCACCATGAGTTTTATTAATATCATTTTGGTTTTCTTGGAGAGAGGGCAAATCTAGTGGTGAGGTTACCTTTGTTTAACAGCACGCTCCATGATACGGGTGCTGATTGACTTCTTCCATCAAGGAAAGCAACGTGGTCTGCTGTTCTCCTCAGTGCTGCCCTGTCTCCCCTTCAGCCTGTCCCATGTCAGAGTTTGCTGGCTTTGGTTAACGTTGGCTGGTTATGACACTTATTCATGAGCGTTAGAGAAATCAGGGCTACCCGTCTTCCCACTTGGCCAGATTATTGGTAGGCTAATTGGTACAGGACTGGTGCTTTGAGCAGTGTTTATACGTTGCGTTGTAGCCTGTGTTACGTGATCCTGTGTTCTCTTCTGCTCTCTTGGCAGGTGCCTTGCTGACCGTTGCCATTGGCACCCTTTTTATTTTGCAGGCTGGAAGAGCAATCAAAAACCACAGGGAAGCCACCAGTGAACTGCTTTGTCCCTTGAGAACAGCTTGCCCAGAGCATGGGCATTTAGACATGGGCAATATCAAATCAAACTGGTTTATATATGGCACTTCAGTGCATAAATGTGGTGTTTTCAAACATTTGGCATTTCTTCTGTGGTAAATTTTATTCGCTTTTTAGTGTGAAAGTCACTGGATGTGGTATTATTGAGTAGTCAGCCAGACAGCAGAATCTCTTTTGAATTTTAACAGTGCCCCAGCAGATCTGAGTGGTGTCTGTGGTTCCCCAAGCCATGAGAAATTTCTTGGAAGCATCTCCCCTTCCAGTAGCTCCCATTGCCAAGATTTTTGTGCCACCTGGGCTGAGAGCAGCCCTTGTCTTGTCCAGATAACCCTCTTCTGATGTGGCCTAGCTGAATGGAGATGGGAAGCGTTCAGTGCCTGAGGTTGGTGGGAAGTGTTTGCACTAATTTCTCTTCTCTTGCTTAATAGGAAGGAGTTTTTTGAAGGCTGCAAAGCAATAAATGCAGACAGCATCGATGGCATTTGTGCAAGGTTCCCCAGCCTCTTAAACGAAGCCAAGCAGGAAGATAAATTCAAGGATCTCTATCGTTTCACCTTCCAGTTCGGCCTGGACTCTGAAGAAGGACAGAGGTCACTACATCGGGAAATAGCCATTGCCCTTTGGAAATTAGTCTTCACCCAAAACAAGCCCCCCATTTTGGACCAGTGGTTACACTTCCTAATCGAGAACCCCTCAGGAATCAAGGGAATCTCCCGGGACACGTGGAACATGTTTCTAAATTTTACTCAGGTGATTGGACCGGACCTTAGCAACTACAGTGAGGACGAGGCCTGGCCGAGCCTCTTCGATACCTTTGTGGAGTGGGAAATGGAGCGAAGGAAAAAGGAAGAGGAAACCAAATGTATTACGTCTTTGGACACAGAGGGCCTGTGTGCGGAGGAACAGACTTAGCGGTGTCGAAGCAGCAGTGACAAAAGCAACCTGTTGCCCTTCATGAAATGTAAACTCTGGATGTTTCTGGAAGTTAGACTCCAGATTTTTCTACTTTACACCTTTTTCTGCCTTGTCTTTGAAAGGGCTCTAAAATGCTGTATCATGTTTTAGGCACTTTCTTAATTTTGGTTATTCCTCTTTCTCTTGCCCTGAAATATTTGACCCTGGCTACAAGTTAAGCATTTTTGGTTTTGTTTTTTTTTTTTTTTTTAAGACTTCAGATTAGTATAAGTAAGTCTGATATTTCTTGCACAACGTAGATCTTTTTAGGTAGGTTAAATTAACATTGCTAAATTATACAGTGCCAGATTAAGTTTTTCATACTACATCTGTCAGGGCAGGTCTGTACTGTGTGTAGTGCTGTTTACATTGTTGAAATTTTAGGCTGTAATAATTTTAAGGTTTTATACCAAGATGAACAGCAGTGTTAACTGTTAACTATAAATGCATTAATCCCCCAGTAATAAGGCTCTAAAAAAACATAAGCAACAGCTCTTTGTAATACGGCTGATTCCCATTTTAAGCTAACTCCCAGTGAATGAGTCCAGATCATTCATTAGTTTTTTGGGGTTTCAAACTAAAACGTTGGGGTTTTTTTATAAAATTACTGTACCTGTCAGTCAACTGAGTGGTAGATGATGATTTGTATCTAAATCTCTTACACATCACATAATAAAAGAGCAGTACTACCTCAGTTTTATTGAAAGTGGACTTCTTGATGGACTTCCATTTTTCTCTGGAAGTTGTATTTTTGTGGTTACATGAGAATATTTTTACTTGACTCAAAGAACCAAAGGTTCTCCTTCTTAAGTTTGCTAAACATTGACAGAAGCAACACACAAACCCTAAGTCTTCAAGGAAAACTGTGGTATAATTCTGCTTTAATTTGTTTGATTTATAACTAAAGTATTATCTTACTTGTCTGGCAAGCACAGTACTTCCATGTAAGGAACTATCTTTTGCATTAATATTGACAAACCAATTTTTTAAAACCTATGTTTAATTGCTAAATTGCAGTTAATACTCCACACTTTCTGGAGCAACAATATCGGCATCTGATGACAAAGTGAATTCTTAATGTGTTCTTAATGACAACAGTGTAGATGAGTCATTTTTAGACTGATTTGATAATATTTGGATAGGAGTCAATTTATTATTTTACAATGCCTGTATTGGGACTATTTGCCTGTTGAAACTTGTGACTTAAAGGGAGTTTTATTAACACTGGTTGAAACTTTTTTGGTTATTGATGCTACCTTTTTTAATTTTAGTATGTCAACTTTTTTACACCTTTTGGTAAAAGGGATGATTGCCAAGGCTTTCTATAGAGCTAAGTACTGGCTTAATGAATTTGATACACTTCCATTACACACCCTTTATTTTCAGAGCTGCATTTCAGGGTCACAAAACAGCTTCAGTTAAAAAACCAAACCAAAACCAGCTGGACAGTCATCCATAGCATCTAATGGCTTTTGTGATACAAGGGTTTTAAAGCTAAAGGGAAACAGGTCTGAAGGGGCGAGCTTGCCACTGGATCCAGGATGGCATGCTTTGCCCATCTGCTGTGCCCTAGAGGGGTTAGCAGAGAGAGGAGGAGGATCTGCCTGAATTCTGTCACTGGCTTTGCTGGTGTGCAGCCTATGCAATAGCTTGGGTCTGAGATCATAAATCACTAACAGAATGTGGGTATTGAAAGCTGTTTAAAAACAAACCCACCAGCCACAGATAGCATCTCGTTCATCTAATAACGGAGAGTTTGGTCCATGCTTCTTCTGCAAGCTCTTGCCTGGGAGACGTGTTAAGCTGTGGAAAATAAATGTAGTTGTTCCAGATGCAGCTGAGTCTGTCCCTTTGCAGAGGGGAGCCCTGAACTTGCTGTATTATAGGGAAATGTACCCAAAGCTTTGTCCTTGCTACTATAACCTTCCAAGCTACCGTGGCACAAGCACTGTTTGGCAGCAAAACCTTATTCTGATTTGGTGAGCAAAGCACTTGTGCTGGTATAACTGAATTTATGGTGAGACTTTTGCTGGTGCTGTTATTTTAAAAAAGGAAAAAAATTCCCCAACAAGAGGCTACTTTGTTAGCAAAAGTTCCAAACGGAGATCTGATAGTAAATGAAGACTGTGTTTGTAAGTTTGAGACTATTCATTCATTCAGCTATTAAACTATTTGTTCCTCACTTCATTTTTTTTTTCCTAAAGGGAATTTAAAATGTCCAGAGTGTGAAAACGTAATTCCAATGGATAGCCAGTGCATGCATGTGCACACAGAGTCATGGCAGTGGCTGCTACTGATTTATATACCAAACTGCAGCAGCTCAGGAGTATGAGGGACAGAGCTCTTTAAGGGAGGTGTTTGTCTTGTGGTTTGAATGTGGATTGCAGTAAGGAAATCAATTTACTGTAGCATGTCCAGGCTTAGCCCATTTTAGTGCATTGCATGTGGTACAGCTTCTTCTAAAGGCAGTGGTGGTGAATATACAGGAAGGGAAAAATCTTGTTTCCTGTTGGGGAAAGGACATAAAATTTCTCTGTGGGTTAAGTCCCGTGCTTTCAGTACAAGAGGACAGCCTTGCTCTTGTTCTGCTGCTTTCAGCCTAGCAGGAGCAACTCCACCTGTTGGGTAGAGTACTTGCAAAAATAGCTAAATGATCCATCTAGCAAAGTACCAGTCACTTATTTTTAGCCTAACTTCAGTTTTTTAATTACCATTTACAGAATGCAAGCCAGACCTGTATCAGTTTTAAACTTCTGAACCAGGAGCTGAAGGTGCAACTCTTTGCTGACAGTGAGAGAGGGCATCAGACCTTCCCTTGGATTGCCTGGTGATTTTTATGATCCTAATCAAGCATAGAGCGTACTCTGTAATGTACCTGCGTGGGGGTGGGCTTTTGTACATGTTTCTGAGAAGTCTTTAACAATATTGGAGCATCTGAAAATATGCTTGTTTAATGGTTAAACTGTGAATTTCTGTGGAACAGACCAAATACATTCACTCTTCATTTTTATATAATTTAAATCTTTATTGTATAGGGCACAGGACTGTAGTAAGCAGTGATGCTGCTGGAATCCTTGAAACCATTGCAACTATTTAATTTTTTAAAATTAGGGTATGCATTAGAAAACTTGATACATGTAGTGAATCTGCTGCAACTGGGGTTAAATAACTATAGATAACTATATAGATAGTTTTAGTAATATACTGGAAAACTGGTCTGATATCCACACTCTGGCATTTCATTGCCTTCTCTTATACACAAAAAAATACAACTCCTGGGTAATAAAACGCTGACCACCTGCACCATTTTAGTTTGCTACACTTTTAAGATTTGGCTCCCAGATAACTGGAGGCTCAGCTGTGCTTATTTTCACTTGTATGGGTGCGTTTCTGAGGTCAAAGACTATTTATTGGCTCAAGTAAGGATTTGAAAGATTCCGCCCATAGTTGGCCATAAACAATGACTGAGGAAATTAATTGAAATTGAATGCTGAATTGTGAGTTTACTTGCTGCTGGTGCTATTCTATATGGAGAATTATAGCTTTTTAATACTGTGCAATTGTAATGAAAACCACAGGAATAATAAATGAAGGTGTGGCAGGTGGCATAAAATTGGATAGCTGAAGCCTGCGGCAGCTTGGTCCACCCCAGGGTGAGTGCCGGCTTCCCCAGGCTGGCAGGGCAGGTGGGCCCATGGACCAGCCCCTGGACCACGATAGCTTTTCAGCCGAGCACCTTTCAGAGCATGAGTAGAGTTCACCCTGCTCTGCTGCCGAGCAAGTCGGGGTTGGTTGCCAGTAGATGCAGCCCCTCATCCCGAGGGTGGGAGGGCTGTCGGGTGGGGGGCAGAGTGCAGGGGCAGCAGCAGCTTTGCCTCTGTGACTTCTCTTTCATTCCTTGTGTGTCAGAGCCTGAAGAACCTGTGGATCCCTGGACAGGATCCACTCGCCTGTCCCCTCTGGTTCCCAGACATGGCTGTGCGCTGACTTAGTGACCTTAGTATTTTCATGACACTGTCAAGGGAAGTATCTTCCTTACAGTTCTAAGCCTTGTTTCCAAAAACCCCAGCAAAGTTAAAGAAACACCATGTAGTTAAAAGCCACCTCAGTCATGATGTAATTTGTTGGCTGAGGTTACATCATTCCCATTCATAGCAAAATGATCATCATTGTGAATTTCTGGGTCTTGTAGCCTTGTGTTCTGCAGTGTGATCTTTTTTTTAGAAGATCCTCGGTAAATTGGGCACCCAGTTCTTCCTTTGAGCTCATTCTGCTCAAAATGCGTGCATGTGAATTTAGCCTTTCATATTAAAAAGGAAGATACTTAACCTGAAATGCAAATTTCTTCAGGGTAGTGTTTCAATATATAGCAAACCATAAACATTTTTTCAAATAAGTATTGAAAGCTAAGTGTCTGCTTAAATTTTGTGGTGTGCAGACAAAACCACCAGTGTTAGAATTTGTTCTCTGGACTATTGAAGATTGAATCTTTGGCTTTATATTGCCAACTGAAGTGAAATGCATGAGATTGTAAGACAGAAGGCTGTAACTCCTTCACCATGAAGTACACAGGTATCTCTACCTCTTGTTCTTAGACTTGAATAGTTTAAGGTTACCATCCTTTGCTCCTGGGATTTTATGCCTGGATGAGTAATCTATTTTTTTTTTTAATTGACCCAAGTATTATCTATTTGCCATACTTTTTGGTATATTGCTTTTAATCTGCATGCAATTGCCCCTTTGAAAGGGAGCCAAGTCAACCTGCAAACAAAGTGGTGGTCCTCCCGGGTGCTGGTTTTGGAGTGCAATAGAGTGACCGACTTGAGCTACATTGCATGTGGCTCAGGGGCTTTTGTCATCACACAGCCTCTTCCTGGGTCGGGATACCTGTACGGACGATCAATTGAAGATGGAGCACCTGCTCCCTAAGAGGGAGCCGTCAGCCTTTTCGTTTGCCCTTGAAAAACTTTAGGAACCCACCTGATGCAGTGCCATGAGTACATTTTTCTTTTGCTGAGAAATACCGTGTCTTGTTCCGCCAGGCTGGACCTGTAACACCTAGCAAAGATGGGAGCTGCAAAAGCATAAGGGCTGCAGGCATCAGTTTCCTCCCTGAGGTCAGAATCTTGCTCAGGATAAAACCCTTATGCTTGAGCAAAGCTGGAGAGTTCTCGAGTGTACTGGTAGATGCCAGACTGGCTGCAGTGCTCACTTGTGTTCATTAATGCATTTAGGTGGTGTCTTCTTCATGCAACACATCTGTGTCCCTTGCTTTCCTCCCCCAAAAAAAGACGACAACCTAATTACTGTCATTGCAAATGCCGAATGGATGCTATGCTGTAGCAACTGTTGCTCCAAGATTCTTCTTCCAGTTTGAGGGCTGCTTTTGGGGTGTGACCTCTTGCACTATCTGTACGGGCACATATTTCAAGAGAGCAGGGGGGCATGCGAGACGATAGGTAAAAGGAACATGAACGTACTGGTCCTGCTAACAGCTTGCCTTAAATCACTGAAATTACAGAAGTTCCTCGCCACTATTGCAATCCTCATTCTTTCTGTAGTTAGGTTTTAAAATCCAACAGGTTCTGGAGGTTATACAACTTTATTTTAAAAAAGCTTCTGTCTTTGCATAATTGCACTTTTCAGATAAGCCCTTTCTGGCTAACGTGTCATTTCACACACAGACAGAAAAACCCATCCGTCTCCAATGTTCTTGCTGTAAAGTTTCGGTTTGTTTTTTTTTTTTCCCGTGTAAATTCTATTTGGACTAAAGGTTGCCTACTGTTGAATCAGTGTGTTTACTTGAATGTTGCCATTTTATGCAGTTACAGCTGCTGACTCTTGCGCTTCTCTGGGCCCATGAGAGGGGAGATCGTGTGACCAGAGGTGGCAAACCTGCACAGAGGATCAGTGGAGCTGAAGGCTGGCTGCTGTTTTTATACTCCCATATGTATTAAATGTTAGAGGACCTCACAGAATACTGCTTAATATTTTGAAGTTGTGACTTTTTAAGTCACACTAAATATAGTTATCTTAATAATGTGCTTGCTTTCTTAAGTTTAAAACAGTCTTTTAAAAAGGAGATGGGGTGGCAGGAGCGGTTGGAGGGCCTTGGGCTGTTAGTTGCTGAGTAACTCGAGTTCCGAGAGGCACGGATGCAACTGGCAGGATTAGGTCCTGACCCAGCGCTACTGGGGTTTGTACTGGCTGGTCTTGGGGGCATGAAGCAACCCAAGTCCTTGATGGGCTGCGTGGAGGAGAAGGGTCAGCCTGGGAGAGCCGGTTGACACAGCTGGATTTCTTGGAGCACTTGCTTGTGGAGCTCGGCCCATTTAGCCTCAAAGTCGCCCTTTATGGAGGGAATGCCTTTTGGTAGCGTGTTTGCTCCCAGAGAAGTAACTAATTCTGACTAAGGAAGTAAGGGAAGCGCAGCTTTCACTGAATCGCATGGGAACACCACGAGCTGACAGCTCTCAGTTCCTCAGTAAACCACCAAGGGCGGGTAGGATCGAATCTGCCATTCTTTGTGTTGGGAGTGGTTTTTGCCTTTTCGGACTTGCCCAAGAGATAACCCCGTATGATCCAATTTTCTCGCTCTGGGAAATAATGAATGTATTGTGTGTTGTGGAGCAGACCCGTGCTTCCTCTTTCAGACAGCAGCATCAGAAGTGCTGTGTAAATGTAATGCTTGAAAATGGCTGGAGTAAATTCTGTTTCATGCAGGATCTTTTTTTTAAAGGGATGTGGCCAAATTTGAAACCATGATCTAGAGGAAAAGTGGGAGAAGTTCAAGCTGATGCATCTACTGAGTCCCATCTGGTTTGTAGTTTTACCATTACTTTTCTTATGTCAAATTTTGCTCACCGTTGTCTGGAACAGAATGGAAACAGCATCTTACAGAATGTGCAATCTAAGGCACAATGCAAATAGGTGTAATAAGAAGGTTGTCTTTGCTTGATAGCAATCCTGAGTGCAATGTTTTTGTCGTGTCCCTTTTGGAAGAAGAGCATTAAGTGCAGTCTGAGGTTTTTTTCTTTTCTTATAAGCAAAGCATTGGTTTGTCCATTACTGACTTCTTGTGGAATTTGTGCCAGATGTATATTAAATATTTTGGTGCTTTTTCTAATCCAAGCTGCCATTCATTTACCTGTGACATTATTGTACTTCTGTATATTTAAATGACCAATCCCTTAAAGAAAAAAAAAAAAAAATTCCTTTAGTCACATGTATCCTGACTACTGTAGCTTTGTAAATGTTCCAAAGCTGCTGGGTTTCCTGTGTTCCAGTAAGGTCTGAGGGGAGGGAGGGGAACAGCTACAGAAACCTAATCCACTGGAAAGGGAACTTGCACGCCGCTCTGTGCATTACTGAACAAATGAGTAACATTTGTGGTGTTTACATAATGACACGTTGGTGTTCACTTTTCTGTGCTCAAGCTTTGTACAAAATGTCTTATTTAAACCTGAAGTCCTTTTTACATTTTCAATTAAAAGGGGACAAATTAATTATTTTTTCATGCCTATAAATAGGACTCTTGCTAGTTTTATTTGCCACTTCTGGAGTTTGTCAAGCAGGAATCCTGGATGCTTACTGAATCCTGCCTAGTCCTTGCAGGGAGGCGACCACATCATTTTTAAGTGCGTGGAATGAAAACTAGATGGGTTTTTTTCAACTTTGTAGTGCAAGTGTCTACGAGGAGATGCTGGATGGGAAGAGTCTTCACAGGAGCATGCTCTTACAGAGGGCTGAGTGCTGCGGGCAGGCTGCCACCATCCACCCCTCCCACTGGGCTGCAGTGGGGACCGGCAGCGCAGGGCAAAGGGACCGACTCCCTTTCACACCTTGTACCAGCACTGATGTTGATGCTTATCCCAATTTGCAACAGGTACAGCCCAAGGATGCCAGGCTCACTTGGAGTGGATAAAGTACCTTTTTAAAAGAAAACAAATTGGCTGCATTCATCTTGCTTACCAACACATTTCATTTCAGGAGCTTTGGAGGCTTTAAATGTAGGCGTGTACGACACTGACGTGAGCATCTACTACCCACTCACTAGTGCTGCCTCGGGGGTACTGCTGCGTTTGCCTTCCTCTCCCTTGCCTTTATTTTTGCCTGCTCCTCCACACAGCAGCTCCCAACTTCTACTCCATAAGCTGCTCTTTGCTCAAGACCCCAGCGAAATGAACTTGGGGTTGGTAAGCAGGAGGGTATAAATATTCTACCAGCTGTATTTAATAATTTCTGGAATAATAACTATTTCAACTTTATCTCAGCCTATTCTAATTTATATCAAGAAATCCTCTGTCTCACATCCAAATCTTGTAATATTTCCTTTTAATTTTTCTTGGGGTTTTTTTGTGTGCCAAAAGCTCTCCTAGGTGTCCTCCTGCTTGGAAATTCAGTATGTTAAGAGGAGATGCTCAAGCAGCCTTTATTTTAGATGGCAGTGGCTGTAAATCCCCTCATCCTGCTGCTGGTCGTGCACTGAGCCTTACTGCAGCTCTTCACTTCGCACAGCCGTGTGCTTTCCTTAAAATGGCCCTTGCCCCTCCCACCGCCACACTGCAACTTCTCTTTTTTCTTTTTTTTCTATGTGAGGGGTGTGGGGGTGGTCAGGGAGGGAGGAGAAAGTGGAGATTGTCCAAGAAGTATGAATCACCGATTCCTCCTTTCCATGGACTAAGTACAGTCCTTTCCGGGAAAGGAGGCAGTGGCTGCCTCAGAGCTGGCACAGCACATTGCCAGGAATCCACACAATTCCAGGGAATGGCTTTTAACCACTGAGCCACAGGTACTGCAGTAGCTTGGTGTGCAGCTTTAGGGCCTGCAGGCTTCAGTGAGGACAGCCCAGCAGGTAGGTCAGGCTCCGGGACAAGGGACTTGCTGCGATCCTGCTTACAGGCCAATACTGATGGGCTTTCGCGCTGCTTCCCTGGTTTGCCCCCAGCACTTCCTATGCACTTGCCTCACTCACCTGCTGCAGAGGAAAACTGCCACAGCAAGAAGGGTTAATGGAAAAGGTTTTGTGCTTTAAGATGTTTTGAATAGCTTTTATTTTTAGACTTTGTAAAAGATACAGAGTGAGTGAAGGCCTATTGTTCTTATGGTAAGGGATCTTTACAAAGACATCAATATTTAAAGTAATTAAAAATACCTTAACAAAAGACTTTGCTTAAAAGCTTGGCAGTTTAACAAGCACTCTTCCCTCCGTCATCTTTTATTCCCATCAGACCAAGGCCAGATTGTGATCCGTGCATGCTGTAACATTTAAAAAAAAAAAAAAAAGGAGGGGTGTTATTTCTGCTCAGGGCAGCCTTGATGCACATAAGCTTCCTGGTCTAGCAGTGAGATGCCTGCACCCCTCAGGGTCAGCAGATTGAAAAAGCTGTGTTCCCTCCCCCCCCCCCCCCCCCCCCCCCCAGTTATTTGGCATTGTTTTTAATCTCCTGGACTGTCAGCCCTCTGGGAAACAGTAATACAGGAACCTCACTGGGCAAGAAATTTCTTCCAATTCTGGGCTGGAGGGCCCTTCCAACCCCCTCAGCCACCTGAGAGATGTGAGCCCAGGCTCTGTGGGCTTCTATAGGTGCCTTGTGGAGGCAAAGTCCTGACTCCACCCCTTCTGGTAGTGGCATTCACACCTTCTGTGTGTATGACAATGGGCAAGCTTGTGCTAAGTGAGGCTAGTTTGAAACAGCCCTTGAAAAGTAAATTTGGACCTGCTGAGAGCAGTGACTCTGTTGCAGAGGACGCGTGGCGTGGCCAGTGACACCCCCCCCCAACCCCACCCGCCACCCTTGCTGCACACCTTTCCAGGGGGCTGACAGGTTTAGCACACAAAGTAAACTGTGCTGACACAGTGGTGTAGAGGCAAATGGTTGCTCAGCAATGCACAGCCTGACTCGGTTATAGCCCGGAAGGTGGCAGCAGACGAGCCACGTGCACTACTAAGCTGCCCCCCAGAGGTTAGCCCTCAGTTCAGGGCCCCCCCGGCTGCTTTCGACTGAGGCAGTATTTGATACTGAGCCTGTGCAAGAACCCATTTACACACACAGAGCTACATGCAATCAATCAGCATGGCTCTAATAAGGCAGGACTTGCTGCAGTCTCATTTTCTATGCTATGCTTTGGGGGGGGCGGGCAGAAGCTTAATGATCTTTACTTAAGAAGATAATTAAAGAAAAAATTTTAAAATTATTCTTTTTAAAAAAAAAAAGTTATTATAAACTGAACACTTGGAAGTGGATCATGCCAAGAACAGCCCTTGGCATGCAATGTGGCTGAAAGAGTCTGTCAGTGGCATTAAGCCTAAATCTACTCTTGGCTTGGGCTGCATCGCTCTTCTAGGGACACTGTTTGGTGCAGAGGCTAATACAGCATCATGCTGCTTCTCAGGACGCTCTGCAAGTCAGCAAGGGGACCCTGGCCTGGCTGCCTAGCCAGGCAGAAGAGATGCTGCTGAGCAGCTCTGTCTCCCTGCTTCTATTTCAGGGCATGTCTTCTGTCACAAGGCACAGTAGCCCGGCTGTTGAAGGGAAAGTGAAGAAAAACAAGGGTAGATGTGACCTTTAGTTGACTGTCTGAACAGTGACATTGAGAGAACTGAAAGAAGATGGCTGAAGTATGTACTCAGTAACTAGGGCCTTGCCTGGGAAAGATTTAACCTTTCTGGTTAATAGTTAGGCACTGAATGACTGTCAGTTCAGACCCCCCCAAGGGCTGAAATGCAGGAGGCCCACCCCATCTAGAAGCATCCCTGATACTAGCGCTGAAGCCCAATTCAGCTCTAGGACTCACCCTTTCCTATGAAAGCTTAAGGACTTGGTGGAAGTGTTCTTTTTTCCCAGTTGTGTCCCCCACATAAGAATGAGGGCATGACCCACCTCCTTGATCAACTATGGCTGAAGCACATATACCAGGGTGCCACAAGCCAGCTGGTAGATGGTGCTTTGACTGCAGCAGTTAGGTGGTTCTGAAGAACAAACAAAAAGCCCACCAAAACCACCCAAAAAAATGGCTGCTGTCAGAACTCTGCTCAATCCTCTCATGGGCACATAAAACTTACCTTGCTGTCAGTAAGGATGAATCAGCCAGCAGGGGAAGGCAGGTGAACTGAGACAGACTAACTGTGTAATTAATCAATGCTGTGTACTTCAGCCTTGCTAATCTGGACATCAGCTACATAAGTGGTTTCAGCACTTGCGCTTGT
Organism: Egretta garzetta; assembly: GCF_000687185.1. Classification (NCBI taxonomy): domain Eukaryota; kingdom Metazoa; phylum Chordata; class Aves; order Pelecaniformes; family Ardeidae; genus Egretta; species Egretta garzetta. The sequence continues at coordinate 1,552,706 of NW_009258789.1, forward strand.
TCTGGATCAGGCATAGTTTATGGGCAGAACTTACTGTTCAGGTTTTATTGGCCTAACATGTAAGTAAGTCAGACAATAAGTACAACAGCTTCTTCAGCCCTTCTCTCAGGCTTTCACTTCCTTGTGCAAAGTTTTAATTTTTAATAGATTAAGATAAAAATATTTGGCTATGTATTTTCCCTGGCTCTGCAAAATAGGTGGCAACTTACCTGTTCACTCCAGGAAAGAGAACAACACACAGGGTGTTACTCTGCAGACTTCTATAAAGCTTTTTGATGTGGTGGTCTAACTTCTTCACCTTTTTCCTTAGATCCTGCTCCTGTGTAACAGAAAGGAAGTATTAAAATCCCCAGCTGATTTGCAGATCTGTAGCAATCACACCTAAATGTGCCTCTGGCAAGTCTGACCCCCGGGCAGCGCAAGGGTGAGGCCAGCAGTGATTCTGTTACTGGCTGGCATTTGGCAGTGCCATGGCTCAGCAGCAGGGAGAACCACACGCCCTACTCAAATGGCACTACAGCTTCCTCCAGTAAAAACAGGAGCTGCAACTAGAGCTGTTCCTTCCTGTAGGGCTACACAACAGTCACTACTCCCTCTGACTCCCATACCACGTGCTACACCTGTACATTGCTCTCTCTGCTCTCCAGTGGTGGGCTTCACTTCCTGTGTAGCATCACTCAGTGCCCTGAGCAGCTATCCTGTTGGGGTTTTTTTAAGGTTACACAGTATCCTACAAACATCACGTTATCTCATGTGATGTTACCTCGCCAAACTGCCTTGTGGGAACTGATCCTTGGCAGCCTCCCTGCTCCAGCATGAGACCCTTCTGTTACATGCAGCTCTGCACCTCAGTCTGTTCAAAGTTACCACTCCTGGTTCCCAGGGCAGTACCTTCTCCCTGCCTTCAACAAACATCAGCGTAGCCTTAAACTCACAGAGTCAGACAGTTGCTCCATTTTCTCATATAAGACGTTTCCTCCTTGCTTCCCATTGCTGCGATTCATTTGCCAAATCCATCTCCAGAGGTGACCCGAAGCAAGAGCATTCCTACTTCTTAATTTACTGCCCTTCATGGTCCACCCGTTTATAACTTCAAGGGCATCCACAGCACTCTGTGATTTCTGGAATTCTGAAACACAAAGAGAAGGGGACCATGCTTTGGCAGTGATGTTGCTACCCTGTTCCTTGACACCTATATGGGAGGGATAAAGGTGGGAGCAGGAGGACAGCGAGAAACCAAAACCGCTGCAGCAAGCAGATCCTCATCTTGCTACAGGGAAACGTCAGACTATAGAAATGCCAGTTAACAGCAACAACGCTCATCCAGTTGTTCTCCTCACCTTTTTAGACACTTCTCTGTGTGAAGCTGTGCAGTAGCCAGCCCTGACATTGAGGTACTGGAGCCAATAAACTCTCCTGAACCTTTTCTAATTAAAGATCTTTTTTTAAGCAGTTTTTTTTCCTTTTAAATGTTTAGCTGTAAACTGCTCTTCCAAACAATACATGCTTTCACTGGAGTATTTTAGATACCATCACTTTAAGCACACATGAGTTTCGGTAGCGCTTGCTGTGTCTGTGCAAAGTCCCAAGGGCTGCTGAATGAGCTTATTTGAAGGAAATAAGCAGGCTGTATGTGAAGCTACTTACTGAGGAAACAGCAGTTCCTGTGCTTTCCACTCTGGAGATCCTTTGGCAGGAACAGTGTTTCCAGGTCTTTCAGTTGGCTGAATTCTTCTTGCAAGTCCATCTCTGTTAATGACTTCTTTAGACCCGCTACATAAATCACACCTTCATTTTCTACATCCAGTTCTAGTTCCTTTATCAAAACATCACAGTCCAGCATAGTTGCAGTGACAGGTCTCTGAACCTGGGGTCGATTCAACAGGAACAAACACAGCCCATCAGCCCAAGCAGCTCTGTGTTCTGAACTTCTATTTTAAATTATTTTCTCACATTACCAAGAGTTGACAAGCTACTTTCCCCTCCCTTGGAAAAAAACACGACTAATGAAGACTAGCTTAATTAGTCATGAACAAGAAGAGATCATGTTTATAATGCAGAAACACTATTAAAATTAAGAACCCAATACTTTGTATGCGGTGTTTTAACACCCTGTTACTTGGCTCTTCCTTCTAAAGCTGCAGTTGGAGGTCAGAATGCTTTCTAACCCCCTTCTGCTGACAGGTAGAAAGGAAAAAAGGTGGCTATAACCATTTCCTTTCTGCCAGTGGCCCTGAATTGTCCAGGGATGTAGACGGTAGCAGCACAACCAGCCAGCATTTGCCCAACCACCGTGCTGTGAGGAGCTGTTAAAAGAGACATATTGGATGCTGTTCCTGTGCTCAACATAACTTAGGCTTTTGCTGTTTGCATTGTTTACCTTAATGCAGGATCCTGCAACCTCAGCTCCATTTAGGCTTTCCACAGCAAGCTGAGCAGCTTCCAGCACCTCGTACTGGATACAGACATAGGGCTTGAAAAGAGAATGATAAGATACTTCAGGCTTATCAATAAGACACATTAGCCCTCCCTTTTTAAAAGTCAGGTCTCAGTAAAGTTGTGTTTTCTTTGAAAAATAGAATATAAAAAGGTTTGGGGGTAATATATGTAACACTCCATATACTGTAACTGTTAAAAACAACCATCAATTAGATCTTTTTTTTTTTTTCTTTTTGCCATTAAAGGCCTTAGCATATCAGTTCTCTCAAGAGGGACAAAAATCATCTCAGCTTCTCCAATTCTCAAAGTCCTCTAGCTTGAACAGCACAGTTAAGCTGCATGAGCTGTGTTTATTCATGTCATTGTGTGGAGCAGCTTTTAGATTCCCTAAATTGTTGTAGCTGATGACTAAACCACCAGAAAAAAAACCCAAACAAAATAATGGGTATTTCAGTTGTCCTAACTGGTATCTTTCTAAGAGATTACTCGGGCCTTCCATGCCTTGTCAGCAAGTTTAACGCTGCGAGCGCTCACCTGGCATGTTTCAGTTACCACTGTAAGAGACTGGATTGGTCCACACCTCCCAAATTCTTTTTTCACAGACTTCAGGCAAAAGCTTTCTTCAAAAGGACCTGCGTAAATTGTCAGCATGTCAGTCAGCTTGCTTCTCACCTGCAGGAACACAGATTAGAGAAGGAACTTCACAAAGCAAAGGAACTACTTGGTGCCTCCAGGTAAGTAATGTCTCTTTCCAAGCTCAGCAATGAAGACAATGCTCCAAAAAAAAAATAGTACCTTTTCACAAAGTCCAGCAAGAAGGGGAGATGCAATGTAGTCTGGACCCAAACTGAACTGAACGATGCTGAATGTGGACAGGGGAACATCTTCTAAGGCTCTCTGAAGAATCTGGAGGAAAAGAGTATAAAGGCTCAAAGAGGTACAAAGCAATTGTACTGCAAAGGATCAAAACCAAAGCTATTGAACTTAATTCCCAACTTTAATTGTCATTATTGTCCAATGAAGCCCTCAAGCAGAAATTCTTCTTTAGTGAGTCATGAGAGGATGTAGAGGATCAAAGTTTATTTCCGAAATGTTAAAATGGATTTAGCTAACCTGGTATTAACACTATTGCTAACAGTATTGTCAGTCAGCTTTTTTAAATAGGCCTCATCTACCCACCCCCAGAACAAGAGGAACTTTGAACTACTTTGATGCTTGCTTAGACCAACCCACTCTAAGTCCATTCACCTGTTTGTTTGAAGTGCTCAGGTTACTCTGACACAGGACAGAAGAGTCTAGTTCCTGTCTGCCCAAAAGGAGGGGCTTTTGGCCAGTCACCTGCAAGCAGTCTAAAAAACTAGCAGAGAGAAGCAAGCTGTGAATCACAGTACTTATCAATATGGTGAATTAAAAGCTTTCAAGAAGTGCTTGTGTCAGAGAAAAATGATACAGTTCATTAAAGAAATTTGAAAGAGTACTCTTGTCAACATCATGAGCATCCTAGAAAACACTTTGTGAAATTTAAGATGCAATTTCTGAATGTTTTTCAGTGCTATGCTACAATTATTTGTGTTTCTCTTTGAAGATCCTGGTGGCTTCTGAAAAACGTAACGCACTACTTTGATTTTACTGGGGCTTCAACTGAAGGAAAAACATGCATGTTTGAAAATCTTATTACCATGGCTTAGATAAATGAGGAGGCTCATTCAGCTGTTTCTGGACCTTACATCCTTGTGGCTGTAACGCAGCTTTGTTCTGTGAGACCTCGGCCAGTTTTTCAGTTGTCAGAAGCATCTCCAAGTTTAGTTCTGCTACCTTGGGGAAGGAAAAAGATGAGTAGTTGGCTTTCATCTCAGCTAATTGTAGCTAACTGAAAAGCACGTGCTTTCTGTATGAGTCACCCAGGCACACTCCACAGCAGTGAAGAAACACAGGCACGAATTTCTTGCCTTCTTATTTTCTGTTGTCATTTGCAAACATGCATCACTCACAGTATCAACCAGCAATCATCTCCAAAAAAGTTCTCTCAGAAAGCAACGACACAAGCAAAAGACTCATAAAACCAGCTGAATCACTACCACAACATACAAGGTCTCTCATTTCTTCATCTGGAAAAATGAAAGGCATTCCGGTAGTGTCTCAAGGAAGCGCCTCACTCCTTTAGCCAATGCCCCCCTTCAAGATCAGCAGCAATGCAGACTGACATCAGTGTTTGAGTATTGAAACATTGGTAATGCTCCAAGTAATTAAGATACCTGGATATATGCTGAAAGTAACAAGCTGTCAAAATTGAGGCCTCTATCACAGCTCCATTTTCTCTTTTAAAACAACAAGAGGATGGGCAGGAATGGGGTTTTTTTCTTCATAAGCACAACATGTACATTCTGTGATTAAGGACAGAAATCTTAATTAGCTATAGCTACCTTTGCTGGTCCTTGCTCAATAAAGAATTGAGCCAATTCCAATGCAGCTCTAGCATCTTCTGCAGGATCATGCCCAAGCTTCTGTTCACACTGAATCTCCTTCCTAGGGCATCAAAATTAGGTGTACAGGCAGGTTATCTGTTTTTCCACACTGACCAACATCCTGTCTTTTCTAAACTGGGTCCTTTTTGGGCAAAACAGCTTTCCCTGCTCCACAAAGCATTTCAGTTTGGTGCAGCAGCTTCTTGTGAAATATTCCCAAAAGTTACTGCAAGAAATGTTTTTGCAGTGTTGAGCAAAACACTGTTTACCAGGTTTGACAGAAGCTGTGCTAATACTTGCTACTCTGATGCATGACTATTTTTAATTTTACTTCTTCCTTGACCGATGACCCAATTCACAATTTGCATACAGACAGAGAAGCAACCTGCAACTCGGTGAGGTTTGGTGCTGGGGAATATTCATATTTGCTATGTGAATGGTGAGAACTCTATCGCTATGACATACTATCCTGTGGTAGCTAGTACACTCAGGAACATGATTTAAGTTAATAAATGACACTTTCATACATTAGCCTGCTCCTTTATTCTGAATTTTAGTGAAAAAGATAGTAATTTTGATGCTACTAGTGGAAAAGCAAGACCCTATGACCACCCCCCATGACAGTTTCTAATATCTCCCATGACAATACAGTAATAATCTTACCCTAAAACAGCTTTGGCTAGAAATTTTAGCTTAAATCTTCGACCTTCATTTCTGGCAAATAGTAATGAAGTATCAATAACACTGGGGTGGATCATCTGGAGGAGAGAAAACATCACCAGTTTACTTTAAGAACAGCAGTCATATAGAATTGGGCAGTAATTTCACGGTTACCTGTGCCTCCGCCTTTTCACTTCAGTTGCCAGTTTCCCACTGATAACTGGTCCACACAAGAGAGCAGATGGGAATAATGAAACAAACCTAACTCTCCTTTCTAACACTCTGCTGGGAATATCTGGATTGGGTTAGGATTAATTATGATTCAAGCATTTGAGGTTGGTTAAATTAAATACAGGAATGACTTCAGTTCTTCCCGTGACAGAGCTATCAAAAGCACCTGGCTGAAGCAGGGATGTAAAGCTGCTGTAGAAACCGTATCTATTCCTCCCTTCTTTTTGGGTTCTGACCAGCCCTTTGCAAGTTTTATAGATGTAAGGAGAGTCTTTCTCTTTTAAATCCTTACAGACATAGGGCTCTTCATAATAAAAAGCAATGAACAAGTGTTTACTAACAAAAAGAGGAACTGTTTAGAGTTTTCAGGTCTGAAATGAGTATCACAGGGTTGGGAATAAAAATGCTCTTAAAGGCATACTCACTTCCAAAGCCTGGAGATCAGCATTTAGAGAATGACCCACCAATACCGCATCATGAGGAAGCATTTTTTTTAGTCTGGTTTGGATGTCTGGCAGTCTTGTTTTCACTGGAAGAAGCATTTTTTTTGTGATTCCTGAGAATCTTCAAAACAAAAGTTGGATGAGGAAAAAGCAACACATTAGCAACAGTGCCTGCTGGAGAATATTACACGCAGGGCATGTAAAATATAAACTCGGTGAAACTAATGACAGAATGCTATTTACTGCTTTCTGTTCCAATATAAGAGGATATACTGCAGGTATATTTAACTGCTACGAGTGCTACCACATCTGTTTCAAAAGTTTCTCAAGCGTAACTTATTCTTAAGTGATGCAGTTCTTAGCATCAGACAGCACAGGTGAGGAAGTACTGCAAACTGATGGTGGAAGGAGATGCTTCCAAGTAACCTGAGGGGACTGGCACGTCACCTCCTCGATAAAGCCAGGCAAAGTTTTGGAGAAGACAAGGCTTGAGTTTTGCCTGCTTTTGTTACAGTCCCGAGCCCAGCCCTGGAGGTGTGTGAAAGCTGCTCTATTCATTCTTTTACAGCTGAGCAAACTTAGCTATGGAGCAGAGACACACACAGACTGCAATCCTGTACTCTTACCCTGTATCATATTTTATAGCCAGCAGTGAAGAGTAACTTGTACTGTGTATCATTAATCTGTAACGGAACTTTTCCTAGAACACTGCAGAATGATAACGCTTCTGCCTAGCCACATAGGCACTATGTAGCAGAGAGCGTATACATAAAGTTGGTTATTCTAATCACATAGCAAGAACTATATTCTTAACAATGAGTAAAACGCAGTAGCCATCTGTGCAAACCAAAGCCTTCTGGAAAGTCCTGTGTAACAGGCTTAATTTGAAAGGGTTGCAGCTCTTAAAGATCAAGAGATAAGAAGCTTATGTGCAAGTCACCTGGTGCGGTAGTTCACTACTGTGCTTTCAGGTTTGACTAGTTCATTCAAGAGGCACTGGCCCTGTGCATCCACCAAAGAGACACGAGTGACTTCATTTCCTTTTGCAGTCAGGCACTGTCAGGAAGAAGCAGAAGCAGTTGTTGAATCACCATGATGCTGCCACTCAAAAACCTTAGCTCACATCTCCTTTGGCTGCAGCCAGCATCACTACTGAGCAGTTACTCAACTTGGAGAGTTACCACGCACAGCTAGCTGTTTTATACTGTAGCATGCTTCATTTTAATTGTTAAATGCCCACCATAGGCACAGCAAACACACAGGCAAGCATGACACAAAGAAAACCACTATAAAGAAGTGCTGATTTCACAGAAACAGTCTGTCCTCTACACTGCGGAGCTGTCACTGAGGGCATCTTCACCAGAGAAGATGTACTATTTAAAAACAGAGCCCAGGTTGTATCATTAGTTACTCAATGCTGATGCCAAATAGGCATCTCTGCAAGGTCAACGCTGCACTAAAGGAGGAATCTTCACCCAGCATGCCACCAGAAGAACTGTGGCTAAAGGAAAGATGTGTGATACGGAAGTATCTTCCCTTTCCCAAACCTTGGGGAGGGCTGGGAGGAGGAATTCCACAGCAGTCTCAGGGGTTACTGCAGCACTGCTGATGGGCCTGGCAGATTTAGCTGCTGCTCTGACAGCCAACACAGAACCGTGCTCTCTGCTGCATTGCTCAAGGTAATGTTTCTGTCTTGCCACCAGCATCACTCCCATGTCTGCATTAGCACTGGTATCATAAATGAAGGGAATGGCAGCAGATATTAATATATCAGAAGTGGTTTAGCAAATACACAGGGTGTTTGGCTCACTTTGGAAGCTCACTTTGGAATAGCTGGTAGGAGTTTGGTTGCTTGACCATATTTTGTAAGGCCACACACATTTATTTTTACCATTTCACAATCCAGACCAAAGAGGGGGCTGCTGTCCGTCCTCTGCTGATCACACTCTGTATATATATAACCCTTACATCCAGGGGAGCCTAGAATGAGGAGACAGCCACGAATAAGACACAGACCTCTCTCTTCTAAGACTCATCATGTATTTTATATGACCAAACATGTCACTAACTGTCAAAGTCAAAAAGAAACCACAAAATAACCAAAGCCCTCAAAAACTGACCTTTTATGGGATAGTAATTTTTTTTCTGCTCTTCTAAAGTTAGAGTATAGCTAGTAAGGCCTCGTTTTTTTAATCCGTATTTCCGAATGATGGGATCACACTGCAAGTCCGAACTTTTAGGAATACATTCACTGCTAGTGGAAGTCAAACCTGTAAAATACAGGAACATCTGTCAAGCTCAGAAAGCACTCCCTACTTGCAGTCAGTTTTCTGCATTAGTATACACACAAAAGGCTACACCATTTCAAAGGAAAACACTCCCTGAAACAATAAACTTGAGAGATAGATAGACAGACAGACAGACCAACCTATCTGTCTATCTCCAGTTTATTTTTGTCTCTCTCTCTCTCTCCAGTTTTTACATATATATACATCTCCAGTTTATATCTCATTTATTGTGTGTACATATATACACACATGCTATATACATTACATATACATAATCAAATACACACAATACTATATATAATGTATACATTATATATACACTATATATATATATATATAAAATATACTTGATATTCAGGATACTTGAATCTTTTCCCAGTTCAGCTTACTGATGCTGCTGGCTGATTCAGAAGCAAGTCACGACACAAGTCTCTGTCTCACATTCCTTTCAGAAATAGAGAGAACAAACTTGCCTCGTAAGCATGAGAACATAATCATCTGTTACTTCATGTAAGCTGTAAAATAAGTTCTTTTTTTTTTCTACCTTGTCTGTGAAATTCTTTCCTATAAGTATTGTCAGGAGAAAATGTGCTCAAAGTGTGGCTCACAAAGAAGCAAGCACTGAACTGACACCAGAACCCACAGCTGTATAAAGTTAAATTATCCTGTAGGTGATTCTCTGCAGATTGCACTTAAAAGAAAAATATACCTGACATCTCAGATCTGTAACTGTGCAGTAGGCTTACAGTCAGGATGCCAGAGGACTTTGTCAATACACTGAAAGTAACAGCTGTTCATTCTCCCATTTAGGACTTGAATTCAAGATTCTTTGTTACACTTCTAACAATTTCAGTGAAGTTCGCATTGTAGTCTCTTGCAGGTTTTGCACAAGCCTGTTGGATTACAATCACCTCTTTAAAGAGTGTAAAGATAGGAAATCAGTCATCAACACACCTGTTCTTTACCTTGATTTGCTGCTCAGTGTAACAAAGAAAACTAAGAAATAACTACTTAGCTTGAATCTAATTTATTTCTCTATAACTTTTATTAGATATATCTTAGAATAAAATAATCATAAAATGGGTAATGAAGCATCAGAATTTTGGATTAAACATGTAAAAACTTTCTCTTTGCTTTTTGCATTTACTTGTGATAATAAGCCCAACAGAGAGTTACTGAACTAGTTAGGGTGTCTGGTCTCATGGCTTAAACCATTGTATGTTTTCCTTTGTAAACAAGTTTACCAGAGCAGCATGCTGGGATTACACAGGATGCAAAGTCATAAATTACTCTTGAAAGTGAATCACTGTGGTTGAAAGAGACAATGCAAAGCCAAGCAAGATACCTTGTGCAGTGTTTTGAGGTTTCAGATTTGCTCCTTCTCCATACAGGCTGGCTAGGAAGTTGCCAGAAGGTGTTAATGTGAATCTCTGAGAAAACAGATGTGTTAGAGACTTTGAAACAGAAGCAGAAACATCAAGCAAATGAGATGTTTCTTGATCCCCAAACCAGTCAAATTTAGAGGAGGATGGATAAAGAAGTAGTGGAAATATGTTTGGTGTTTTCCCAAGGAAGAAAAAAAACCCAACACAACCCAAACCTGTTTTAATGACAGATGATACAGGATTCTTTGTACTAAGGGACAGATTTGCCTTGCCTGATACGATCAAGAAGGCAAGTCTCAAGACCTTCTTTGACAGAAACTAAAGCAAGTTCCAGACTTTCCAGTTAAGTTGTGATTTGCATTTGCTGCAGTTCAGGGAGAATTCTATAGAAGTCTGAATCAAAGTGCTTCTTTCTTTCTTCCTTCCTTCAAAAATGTTCCTTGTAACTCAGAAAATTAAAATAATTCTTTTAATAATCTTTTTGGGAAATGGGAGAAACTTGAGATAAAGTGTAAATAGTAAAAGTGAGATTTTTTCAACCAGAGGAAATAGCGTAACTCAATATTGAGAGTCTCCTGACTCCCTGAAGAGTAAATTCCAAATTAACTGAGATATTTTTATTCTCACTGGCATCCTGAAGATGCAGGAAGTGTAATAGTCTGAGGACTGAAACATCAATACATGTCTCACCTGGTAAGGCATGTCTTTGAAGCCTTGAAAACCTGTTTTTAATACTAAAGCCTTGGCCTTTCTTCTGAGCTGACAACAGTTACAAACAGATCCTTTTATTAGCTTGCTTTGAGAGTCAAAGATGGCCACTTCCTATTGGAAAAGGCAGTAATTTCTCTGCAGTGATTAATCCTTGAGACATAGTTTCAGCACTGGAAGAAGTTTAGAAGACAGCAATACAGTCTGGGGACTTACATGCCGGAAGACTTTTCTGAGGTGTTTGAACTGCAAATAGAATTTGTAGAAATGGAGTTGGCTCATTTCATGTAGAACAATAACCACAACCCCAGCCAGGTGGCTTTGGTGATAAATACGGCACCAGCTACAGTTATAAAAGAAAAAAATAAAATAAAATTAAAAAAAAAAAAATCAGAGCAAAACAATTATCAAGCACTCTTAAAAACAAACTTGGAACCAGCCCAGTTTTTAAGTCAGTGAATGGCAAAGTGCCATATTACTTCAGTAAGAAGAGGCTTTATAGCTTATCTCAAACAGCCACATATTCCTGGAAGCAACATAATATGAGAGACAGAGAAGAATGAGTTACAGCAAAATTCTGCTGCAGTACCATTTCAAGACATTTATGCCTCATTTATATGCATCAGAATGTGAATACAGACCAGTTATTTCAGCTGTAGTGATGCAGTCTAGTGAATTAACGCAACAAAAAAACTTTCACAAAATCATTTTTTATTCACTACTAAAAATCTAAAGCGGGATCATTTTTGACTTGAGTTTCATTTCAAGATTCATTACATTTCACCATATTTTTGCCATCTGAGGTTATATACCCTCCTCAGTCTTTCACTTCCATTGCTGAGAAGTTGCCCTGGAAAAGGACAAAGTGACTAAAATGTTTTCCCCCAAACACTCTGTTTCAATTATATCTGACGTGAAACCTGTTAATATTTTTTGTGTTAATATTTTTAACATGGTATTTCATTTCTCAGTGTGTGAAGCTTCTTCTGTTCCACAAAATTGTTTAGTTTTTGATAACTGCATGAAACAAAACTAAAATGGTAGAATTTTTGTCAGAAGAGAAATTCTGGTCTCTGGCCGAGTCTAACAACAACAACTGTATCTACATAATACAGGCTGCCATTATGGTAACTGCGCTGCAAGGATTCCAAAACCAGCGTGGCCAATATGCCTTTAGGTACGTCTTTCACAACACGTGAGGACCTAAGACAGGGTTGATTCCCAAAAATGAATGTGTTATACCTGGCTTGTGTTGCATTGTGGCATTTTCCCAAAGCTGCATACTTTAACAACTCATACAGCTGGTCATGGCTGATTTCGCAGTCCTCACCAAATAACGCTGCTGACAAGCGAGATGACTTTTCCTGTAAAAAGGGAAATGCTAGTAAAGAAAGGTTTTATGTAATCACCAAGTTCATGGAAAATGAAGTGAATTATATAGTAAAAGGAAACTATTTACTATTTGGATACAATCAACTACATTTAAAATAAAACTTCCACTCGGTATGGGCAAAAGTTTCTTTCAGATCACACTTTAATATTAAATTTACTATCAGTATTACCATAACCCAGGGACTCTTAAATTCAAAGATTTATTTAATAAAAATTAATATAAGAAGAAGGACATAGTAAGGAGACTTAAAGTTATTCGATTTGCAAACACAATGTTCTGCTCTCTCAAACCATTCACCCACTTGCCACTGTAGAGCTTTGGGCATTTATATAAGTGTTATATGTAGCCACTTCATGTAAGGTTTTGCTGAAACCCATTTACTTAATTTACATTCTGTGATCTGTTTTGGCAGATGGGTTCGCTGACCCCTGCAGGAAAAAAAACCCATTACAGTAAAATCCAAGGAAACTGCTGGAAGAAAGGATGGAGTAGATGAGATGGAGTGGAATACTGTACCACACAGTTCAACACAACAGTTCTTTAAGCCTAAATGAACAAATTCTCCTAAAAGCTAATCAGCAAGTAAATGCACTGACCATATGGCCTGTAGGAATGGAGCTCCTTTGATATGTAAAAATTTTAAAGGTACTCTTTGTTTTATGGGATGAAAAGACATCATAGCATACAGGGGAAAAGAAAAAAGACCACAGAACACTACAGAGTATCAAATCCCACAGGATAAAGAACTAGCAGAAGTTGTGTTTTCCCCACCATGCTCCTTCATTTTGACAGAGCCCTGCCCACGTGGGATTTGTGTGCACCTGGTGCACTTTTAAAGCCATTTGTCATTGGGTAAGAAAGCTAAACACAGGGGACAACCTTTGAGGTTCAAGTGGTTAAGAATCATCCGGTAATAACAACATGGGGTGGTGTAATTGCTAGTCCCTCGTCTCTCATGCTAAGTTAGACAAATAAGTAATGACACCATTGTTCTCATACAGCCTGATTAGAGCTTTGCCAAAAAAAAACCAAACCCAACCAAACAGCATAAGTTTCATTTCACCAAGCAAAGGCTACCTGCCTACTACAGGAATTCCAGTTTCTAATCAGGTACCAATAAGGCTCAGCTCACAGGTCAGGCATGCTTAATCTTGTCCCATACTGGGCACTGAGTTAGTTGCAACCTGGGTGAATAATGTGCAACCATGAGGTTGAAACTTTGGGTGGATTTGTATCCTGCAGGTGTGAATGTGCTGCACAGACAATGCTCAAGTTCTACTCTGCTTAGGAAAAAAGTATATTGGTGAGCATATTTAATTTTTTAACAAAATTCCTTAAATGTAAATGCCTAACACTCAAAATGAGTTCACGTCCATGTTTCTTGGACCAGAAACGAAGCCATTCCCTGTGGGTATTACCTTTAGCCCAGCCTCCAGCCAGACTGCCAGTAAACCACGTTTTTGCTAAGTTTCCAGCATCCCAACGTGTGATGCAATAAACCTACCCAAACGGCGGCTGTAAGAGCGGAACACCGCACAGCCACGGGCCCGCAGCCCTTCCCTCACAACACC
>NW_009258789.1:1567403-1585964 GCF_000687185.1 Egretta garzetta
GGGGGGGGGGGGCGGGGGGGCCCTGGGATCGGGGGGGGCGGGGGGACCGGGGGCCCCGAGGGGCCGCTGCGGGGGCGGGCCGGCCCTTCCACCGCCTGAGGCGTCGTCCCCGCTGAAAGCACATGGAACAATTTCCCCGAGCAGCTCTAACCCTCCCGGCCCTCTGTTTTGGCTTTGTTTGGTTTTTTTCTCGTTATGTTTTTGTCACAGTTGAATTCCCAGCAGTCCTGTTAAACACTTCAACGGGGGAGATCGAATCTGAATTCCACACATATGTCCAGCCCCAGGAGCATCCCATTCTCTCTGAATTTTGTACAGAACTAACTGGCATAACACAGGTGTAACTGCTATTTAGTATTATTTTACACCGTTATAATCCCGATTTACTATTTTTTAAAATGTGCCTTTAAAGAGCTAGAGAGAAACAGATGTCAAATGAATTTCAGTGCATATTAACCCATAGATACTTCTTCTGTTTTGTAAAGGATCAAGTGGATGAAGGGGTCCCTCTAAACATTTGTTTATCACAGTTTTTGAAATGGATTCAAAAGATACAAAGGGAGAAGAAAATTACATTCAGTTCAGGTATTCCAAGTCATTCTACTTCAGAGGCAAAACTGTGCACCTTTGTAACTTGGACAGGTAAATACAATTTTACTTTGCTTTTTCTGCAGAATAATACACATGAAAACCAAACATTTGGTGGTGCTAGTGAGATTGTGTGTTCACTTCTAGGGAGCCAAAATCCTGTTACTGGGTATTAAAGATGTGCAATATTGGGATAAGACTAAAAATATGAAATCCATCAAATCGTGATGGGTTCACTACAATTTTGTCTTCAGGGTCTGACATCATTATGTTTTTCTGCTGTATAGTGAGCTGCCTCACCATTCTTCATGTGTCTTAAGTGATTCAGTGAGGTCTTTGAGACCTTTACCCATCATGAAGTCATTCCTTACTAACAACAGGCATTCACTTAAGGTCCTTATGTCCCATTGCAGCGACCCTAGTGCTTTTCACGTACAAAGACTTTGTTAGCCTGTGCTAACGAAGCCTGTTTAGCCTACGCTTCCTGTCCAGCAGTATAGGATGCTACTAGTATGTTGATGGTATGTCCCTTTATGTAGATTTTAAGCCATATTTAAGTAGATTTTAGGCCAGTTCTTTACTGATGGATTATTTGTGGGTTTTTTTTTCTGTGCAGACTGGGACCTGGGTGTGTGTTTGCAGTATGAGTGTAAAAGGAAGCAGCTGCGAAAACCCGACATTTTAAATTCCTGGATTGATCTCAAAGCAACATACAGGGTGAGAAGACTGATAGACTGATAGACTAGATTATCTCAAAGGCTAGCTGTATCTGAGGTTACAAGCCAGTATTGTGTATTCCAGTGACTAGAGTAACTCATTTGTTTTCTTTCCACGTTACTATTACTCAATAACAAATTGCATGCCCTAGAACTCCGTGAATTTTAATAGAAATCTTAATGCTAGGAAACAACCCGGTGTTATTGTTGATAAATGAATGATAATCCTAGGAGAATTTTTTGAGCTTGCTTCTTGCTCTGCTTGCTTCCTAACTTCCCTGGTTCTGTGAGGTCTTATTGCTGACTGACATTGCTATGTAGAAAATAGCCATCACCATCTGTTTAGAGGTACTTAAGGTCTAGCATGTGAACTGTACTTGGACCAGAAAGTATATCCTGAACAGCATGAAAAATGCTGAAAAAATTAATTTTTTATTACACAGTCTACCCTGCAAGAGAGTTCTAACTTGGGGGCTAACCGCACCTAGGTGTACCTTCTCTGGTGTAGTCAAGAAAACTTTGAAATAGTGATCCAGGAGGCTACCTTTCCTGACGCTTGGAGCTTAGGCTCTTAACCTAGGTAGCAGAATTAGGTCTTAAAGATAAACAGCATGATTATTCCCCCTTTTTTGTGATCAAATGAGATACTGGGAGTGAGTAGCAATACTCACTTTTTCTCATTTAAAAAGAATTTATACCTATGCCAAATATATTACTGCCTATGCCTTTGCAATATGCAACAGTTTAAACATCTCAAGATATAATTTATAGTTGTATTCTTCAATGCTGCTCTGTTAAGGCCTTCATCAATGTAAGCCATAAAGTGCAAATGAATGACTCCAGAGCTAAGAGAGAATTGATCAGTTTAAGATTGGGAAGGGATTCATGATTCTTTCCATTCCAGTTTGTAACAGGGTAAGTCAGTTACTGCCTTATGCTTATCTATCCCAACTGCAAAATGAAGATACCTGACTTGCGCAATTACCTTGTGAGACTTAGTAATCGTAAGGTGGTATTTCTGAAGTTATTTTCACTTGAGTATGAAGAGGTTTTGAAATGCTTTATGTTAAGCGCCTGTGCGGTGTTTGTTGTTTTGTTTGGTGTTTTTTTTTTGTTTGTTTTTTAGGCCTTCTACAATAGGAAGCCCAAAGGGCTAAATGGTGCTTTGCAGGATTTGGGGATAGCTTTTGTAGGACGAGAACATTCTGGTAAGTATGATCTGATGATCCTCATTTTAATATGTATCTTTTTGTATAAGGCTAAATAGCTACTATTTAGCTTTAGTTAGCTAAACTAAAGCAGCTAGTAACAGCTAGTCATTACTCTAAATAGTTAAAACTATTATTTCCAGGCTATACTCTGTTCTGTCCTACAAAAATACCAAACCAAGAAAGGCTAGATGCTTCAAAGATCAGAGTTTGTAATTTCTAACCTCATGCTTTATTTCTAAAATCTCTCCTAGTGCTATTGAGTGCACGTTCAACAACATCAATCTCTGAATTGCTAGGACCCCCAAAAAAACCCCCAGCACAGTATGAGCTTTTTTACATGATTAATAAAACAGAGCGAGGATTTTAAAAATTGTGGCTATATATCCAGCTCTATGGATTGGTCCCTTCAGAGGTTTCAGCACAAGAAATTTTTTACTACTTCTGCCCTTTTTTGAACTAAGTAACTATGTGTCAGAGTTCTGTGAGTCCCTGTCATCTATGTAAGGCTTACCTAGATGACATTTTTCCTCCAGTAAGAGCTATCCCCAGTAGTAGTTTAAAAAGAAGACATTAATATAACCATACTTTTGAAGGTCTGGATGATTCTCGGAACACTGCCCGTCTTGCTTGGAGGCTTATTTGTGATGGATGTGTGCTGAAGGTTACTAAATCTTTGGATAAGGTTAGTAACTACTTCCTATCTTCCCTTCTACTTGCTTTGTAGCCTGGAACACAGATGAAAGGTGAGCTATTCAAATAATAAACCCAGCATCTTGACTATGAATTGAACAGAACATCCCTAGGCTGATGCGCTTATTAATTTTGTGCATTGATTCCTAAAACTTCTGGGTATTCACTTTCCAAAATCTCCTTTTGTTTATGGACTCCTTAGGTACATCCAAAGAATAATTTGATTTCCAGAACACTGACTATAAACTTCACTGACAGGACTCCACTGGGAAGTAACAGCAGACCTGAAACATCTAGAGATGGAATTTGCGAAACAAACTCTCTGGCTGAGAAAAACCACAACGGTATTGCTGGAGTGAAGGTAAATTCTAATGTACAAACTGAAGAACAACACGCCACTTGCATTGATTCCTCTGGAGACATTCACACTGTACCTAGCAGCAGCTCAAGGACTGAGTTACAAGCTCAAGCTCAAAGCTCTTTAGCAGCATCTACTGGCAGACTTCTTGTTCCTCTTGAGCAGGCACAGCAATCTCACAGTACTGTATCAACAGGCATTCGGGGAGGATTAAGCAACAGGCAACCTCTGAGAACAGGCAGATACAGCCCTCCAGTACATGCATCGGGACTAGTGCTTGTCTCTACTACCATCCCCTCAGTTAATGTCTCCAACGAGGACGTCACTACTAGTTCTGATTGCTTATCTCTGTTGACTGACTGGGAAGATGTCGCTTTAATGCCAGAATCTCAATATGAACAAAATTCAGACTGTGTTCAATTCAAAGATGACTCAAGTACAGATAATGTAACAGTGTTTGAAGAGAAAACAATTTCAAAACAATCAGCTGTGATGAGTTCAGATAATCAAAGTTTAGAGAAAATAGTAGTACCTGTGGAACCTCTGAAATCTATCATTTACAAAAGTCCTGATACTACTATCTATAATGTAGGAACAGACCAAAAGCAGACTTCAAATTTTTCAGCTTTTAAGTTACCATGTACAAAGGTAACTGCTATTTCAGCACAATCAGCATTAATTGGAAATTATTCTACTCTTTCAGAGGTTCCTAAAAGAAAGCCAACTAGTCCAAAAACATTCCCACCAGCAAAAAAACAGTCTTTTCCTATATATCAAGAGAAAACTGCATCTTTTGATCATTCCTTACCTTTAAGAAGCTCAAATTTGCCCAAAGTGTCTCCTGCCATTCTGAACTCCACAGTCAATTTGAATCAGGCTGTAAGAGCTGTGAAAAATGGGAAACCAACTCCCCCTCTGTGTAACTGTGGTCGAAGAGCTAAAAAACTGCATGTGTCAAATGCTGGTCCAAATCACGGCAAAGCATTTTTTTGTTGTCCTGTTGGCAAGCATGAAGGTAATAAGAAAGGTTGTGGATATTTCAAGTGGGAATATGCGCTTCTAAAGGAGAAATCTAACAGTCTCACCCTGAATGCAGATGCTTTGACCTCTCTTGGAACTTCTGCCAGTAATTTAGGAAATTCTTCCAGCAAAAAGTATTTGTGTCTTAGACCCTCTATGAGAACTTGAAAATTGATATTTTTTATGTCTGAATCTTAAGCTCAGTAAGTTGATCATGCTTAATATAATCAGGACAGTCAAATTATATCAGATATATGTTCCAAGAATGGCACAAAACTGACACTGTATTAACATAGAAATGGAAATTGCTCAAGCAAGCATATAAAAATATCAATATATCACAATCTAGCTCGTTAATGAAGTGAGAGAACAGATAAAACTATTAAGTGCCAAAATTAAAGTATGAGCAGCTGTTATTACAAATCTTAAATTTCTGCTTTATCATGTACTT
The DNA here is from genome assembly GCF_000687185.1 of Egretta garzetta. Taxonomy (NCBI): domain Eukaryota; kingdom Metazoa; phylum Chordata; class Aves; order Pelecaniformes; family Ardeidae; genus Egretta; species Egretta garzetta. The sequence goes on from NW_009258789.1 coordinate 1,572,438, forward strand.
TAAATTCTTTACCTAGTCCAGTCCTTAAAGAACATTTTAGTGATACAGATTTTATTTGCACTTTTTTTCTAAAAATACTTGCAATGATAACTAACTCTTAAAAATGTACTTCGAAGTTGTTGCACTCCTCAAAGGGGATTCTTGAAGCAAGTGTTCTCTTAAGCTTTTATATCATTTAAATTAAATAACAATAAAGATAAAATGCTGGTGACACTTCATTAAATATTTAGGGTATATCAGCTATTGTGCTCTTGAGTACCTGAGTTTTCCATTTCATTTGTATCAATCTGCTTGCATTTTTGCTATTAGTGTAGCACTTGGGACAGCCAAATGCTGGGAATTGGGTAAGAATTTATATTAAAGCCTTAACTAAGAAGGCTATAGTATAATGTCTTTTACTCTATGTTACTGTGTAAATCTGTTGTATCTTACTTTGTAAAAAATCAAAAAAGCAACAAGTACTTCTAATCTTTCCTCCATTCCTTCTGGCGCAGTTCATTTCTTCTGATCTTCCCACTAACAGTTTTTGGCAACTGTTGAACAAACTCCATCTATTGGAAAGGGGAGGAAATTGCAATACAAATAAGACACAGTTTACGTAAATTTTTTACTTTTTCTTAACCTCAGTGGCATAGACTTACAGGCCACATAACAGTTAACACCCACTGTCTTATAGTAGTGAAAATTATTTGGGTATTTGAGCACTCACCTTCCTAGGATACTTGTATGGAGCAGTAACTTTCTTAACATGGTCTTGTAGCTCTTTCATCATTTTTTCTGGATCATGTGAAGCATAGTCCGGTGTTAAAACAACAAAGGCTTTCACTACCTAAAGAAGTTATGGCAGCAATGGTTTAAATGCCAATGAAACAGTGAAATTTGAAACCTCAACCAAACAGTTGCTGACAAACTAGAGAGTAATGAATTGGGCAGGTACAGAAAGCTTTGCCAAAATCTGTGGGTGCTCACCAGTGGTCTGGACTGTGCAGGCAGTTTATATACATACAATAAAGATGAAAACCTAAGTATTTGAATGATAGGGAAAGCTTCAAATAGTGCTTTTGTTATATTGGATTCGGGGAAATTACTTTGGTCAGTTTTTTCCTGAGTAGAAATGCTGACTTGAATGTATTCAGTTTTAATTCTAAAAAGGAAAAAAAAAAAATCCTGGGATAGACAAATCCCTTGGAAATGGGGCTTTATTAGCTCTGGTATGCACAAAGCTATTTAAATATATACATTTAACTTGTTTACCTCTCCTCTGATGGGGTCTGGACTGCTGACAACCGCCGATTCCACCACTGCAGGATGCTCTACTAGGGCACTTTCTACTTCAAAAGGTCCAATACGGTATCTTTAAAATGGAGGAAAGGGCTTTTAGTTGTATTTGATAATACATAACACAAATTATTCAGATGTGGAATTATGTTTATGTAAGTTTAATGATTTATTGTCAATCAGTCATAAATTACCCAGCAGAATTAATGACATCATCAGCTCTTCCAACAAACCAGAAGTATCCGTCCTCATCCATAATCCCCCTGTCTCCAGTGACGTAAAAATCCCCACGTATTGTTGCCTCTGTTTTCTGTGGATCATCCTAGGAAATATTAAATTGTGTTTTTCATATAAACTACCTTAAAAATACATGAAATTACATTCTAACATGTTTAGCATATAAGTTATGGTACTGTCAAATATTAAAAAATTTTAGACTGGTCTGTAACTGTGGTCATGTGCATCAGATTCAAGTAGGGCATTAATAATAAAGAATTATTAATTCACCATGACTAAGCTACAAAACTAGATACAAAATTCATAAATTGCAATAAATTAATCAAGTTTCACTATTTGTGACTGACTTAAAATTTTCATCAAAATGTATTATGCCCCATGGCTTTAGGAACCACTGAAGCTTGCAAAAATACGTAGGCATATGGAACTAAGAATTTGCTTTTAGGTGATCATCCTTTAATGATTTTTTTCCTTTGTATTTCTAGCATCTCCTAGCCTGAGATTTTTTTTTTCACGCCCCCAGAAAAATTTTGGCTCAGCACAGCACAATTAATAAGCGCTCTTTCTACATCCAATCAACTGACTTCTGCAAGAATTTTTCTAGGCAGTAGGTGTGGTCTTCCTTTCCCACATGCTCAGTACTGCTCGGAAGACCTGATTATAGGCTGATACTACCCATAAAATTTAATAAGGTTTCCTGGTGTCAGAACTGAAAGCACTATGCATTTGTTCTACTGGTTGTTGAACTGAAAATTCTAGGCAATGTGGTAAAAAAAAAAATGAAAAAAAGTTGCTGTGCATGAAACACTCCATGAAGCTCAAATCTAGAGGGGAGGGATTTGAACAGTGTCTTACTTCTCAGATGGGGGCTCTATCCCTTAGGCCAAAGCGTATTTTGGGATTAGGGGCTCTGTCAAACATTTCCCTTTTTATTAAGGAAATAACAATCAAAAGAAAGTGGATTTTAACTTGCTAGGCAGGACAATCTCATCGAGCACACAATTGTATAAACAGACCAAGCATCTGTAGGAAAAAAAAAAAAGGAAATCCCTCTTTCCTCCCCACAGGTTTTCAGACCAGTAAGCAGCGTATATGTAAATGAAATGGGGCACCAGATTCCTTGAGTCAGAGATTTAACAGGGTATCTACTTTAACTGTAGAAATATTCTTACAGCATAGCAAGTAAAAAGAAAAAGCGATCTTGTAGGTTTGACTCTGATGGCAATATCTCCTTCTTTTCCAGGAGGCAGAATGTTACCGTTTTCATCTATAATCTAAAATTAAAGAAAACACAGTTTTATTATCTTGGAGCCAAATTAAAATGCATTATGTTAAGATTATACAATCTTAGTGCGCATTTAAAATATATAATCAAAGTATTTATTTTATTGGGAAATGATTTGGAGCAGTAGGGGGGGTCTTACTTTGACAACTGAAGTGTAAGAATATTACTAATCCACTGTACTTTGCACTATGTCTTTCATCTGAGGAATGCTAAGTACTATGCAAACATGTAATGAAGCTAGTAAGACCCCGGGGAGCATCATAAGTAATGGGGTGGGAAAACTTAAGAACTGAAAGATACGAAAAATCTTAACCCATATTGCAAATTGATCTGGTGCTAGAATCTGCTTCAGCAGTTTTGTTATCACCAGGAAACAACATTCACTCCCACTCTTCCTTAACTTGGCAATTTAATTTCTATCGTTGCCTTAACGTTTGTTATCATCTGTCAGTCAGCAGTGGGTTGGCATCTGTGTTGGTGAGGATGGTGCAACAGGGAAGTCCAATTGTTTATTTTGCATTCTCAATTTAGGGCAGTAACATGCATTACTTCATTCTTTCATTCACTGCTGAATGATGGTACATGGTACAACTCCATGTTAGAGCTTTCAAACCTCTTTAATGGAAAGTGATTACACAAGAGAGACCGAGTCACCAGAGGTACCATACCTTGACATCGTAACCTGGAGATGGCTTTCCCATAGAACCAGGTTTGATTTTCATTCCCTTAAAATTTCCACAGATCAGCACCTGTAACAAGCGTTGTTGTGTTTGGTTTTTTCTTTTTTTAAATTAAACTGTGGCTTGTATATTCAATCTTTAGCTTAGATTTAAAATACTCAGCTAATATCGTGTATTTCTGTAAGAAATACTAATTGTCTTTGTTACAATCATATATCCAATGGTTAAACTTCTAGAAATAAACTATGCCCTCAGAATCATTCCCACAGCTCCAAATAACACGCGCAAATCCTCTAAAGATAGATTCTAAAGCAGAATTTGGAATGCAGTAATGAGGAATTCTGTGTTAGTTCCCAATCTGAAGCCCACAGGAATAAAAAAAAGTCTTGGATTTTGGGGGAAACTGTTATGATTGTTCTATGACTTGCAAACCCTCAATTTTTCCAGTGTTGCTTATTGCAATTGACTTTCCCCCTAAAAGTCATAACTGCATATAATCATTTTAATCACTTGGCAACCTGAATAGTATTTCTGTATCTGTAAAGCATACATTTCTACATTTGTAAAGCAGAACATACTGTTTCTGTCTGTCCATAGCCTTCATGAATATCCAGCCCAGTCTGCACTTTCCATTCTTCAATCACTTCAGGGTTGATTGGCTCCCCAGCACTCACGCAGTGCCGCAGGCTTTTGAACGTATAGCTTAGTGGGAAAGAGGAAACAAGTAAGTGGCAGTCATCTATCTGCTATGCCCCATCCACTGCTGCTTTCCTGTACCGTGGGGTTCTGGCTACACAAGAACAAGATTTTTACAGAATCCTATTCATTCCATTTGAACTCTATAGTGTTAGACAAAAACAAATCTGAAGAAAAAAATGGTTAAGCTACCCCTGAATCTTTATTCTGAGTTTGTTCCTAATACTTAAGATTGAAAATGTTGAGAAATACATGATCTGAGTTACTGTTATGCCACTGTAAATTTGGAATAAAATCAAGATGAGATGAGCATTTGGTCCGCTGCTTTGATCAAATACACCAACAAGGATATTCTGCTTTTGCTTACCTGGACAGTTTATGTTGCACCAACATTCGATAAGCAGTTGGAGGAGAACAGAAGACAGTTACGGGAAATCTTGACAGAGTCTAGAGAATTTAGAAGAAAAAAAGTGAATTTTGCCAATGTACTGAAACCTGCGAGGTCCCATCTTCACTGTAAGCCATAACATAATGATCTCTGCATCCGACTTATGAAACACATGAACAAAATGTGTCCTAAAAGCAGTTAGCTCTGTACTTGCCAACACCAACACACAGCAGTTACATTTGTTTCTTCTTCAAAACAGAATCTGTATCATTTTACAATTAGTTCAACACACCAAAGTTTTTTGCTCTTGACAGCTTTACAGTTACTCTTGCAGAATTTCTTCATAACTGCAGTTTAAATAGAAAACAAGTGAAACCATAAGGCTACTTTTTAAGATGCTCTGTAGGTGTACAACTGACAGCATTCTTCAACGTATCCTAACATTAACTAGCAATTTCCAACTATTTAATTAATATGGATATGATGATAAAAGTCATTCCAAGTAAAAGTAAACAGTAGTCTTTTTCAAATGATGAAGGATGTAAGAGAATATAATGGCGGTACCTTTTGTTAAAGAAATTCAGCCTTGCTGCCTCTTCACTCTTTAACTTTGAATTACATAGTGCATGCAACTGAAATTCTCATTCATCTGTTACTGTCACTTATTTTAATAACAACACCAAAGTCCTCCAAAAATCCCAGAATGATTTCTTGTGTACTTCACTTTTAGGCCTAATAATGGATGTCTGCAGGTTTGTGCAGTCAAATCCAGAGCAGAGTGTATGAGGAAACTCTGGATGTCAAACATGCTCTTGTTTTGGGGTACGTACTTGCAGTACTCACTACTTAACTGATCAGTTGGTTACTGCCCAGTGAAAGTTACAACTGTGCTGTGTGCTGCCCCCCTGCAGTACCAGGCGAAATGAAAACCTGGGCAAGGCCAGCCAGAGAGAATAGTGCTGTTGGTTGCCGGGCTCTCCTCACTTACCTCAAGGACAATGCCTGGGTCAAAGTGTGGCATCTTATGTACAAAAACACATGCCCCTTGAATCCATGATGAAAAAATGCTGCTCCAAGCTGACTTTGCCCAGCCTGTGTCTGATGTATTCCAAAATATGTCTGAGGAAGTCAAGTCCAGCCAGTACCTGGTAACACAAGGAAAAGGTCCACAGTCTCTACTTGGCAGGAATAAGGCAAATATTAAAATATCAACAAAAGATATGCCAGTAAAGCAAAACCATCACTGGTTGTCTTGGGTAAATGGCAATTAGAAAAGGCTGAATTTCTGAGCAGGAGGAAATCACAGCATAGAGAGGATGTCATCAGGACAGACTGATGTATTTTTCTAAGAGAAAAATTATACTGATGGACAAGCTAACACCACCTAAGAACATGGTGTTGTATGAACATGTATGAGGTTGCCAGGTTTTCGTTGAACTCATTTTTAGGGATGAGGATTTTTTTTGTTTACTTCTAGTTTGGTATTTTCTGATTTTTTATTCTTTGCCTGTCAAGAGTGCGCTGCCGTATCAATTTTATAAACAACATTGCTTTATAAATTTAAAGATTCTGAACTATCAGCATTTTGTTCCTGCAGGAGCTGCACCTAATGCAGACACAATGAATTCAGAAGCCTAACAGACCCATGGTTTTTTCCCTTTTACATTACAGACTTCATAAACTTGTGCTGATATTCAGTTCATGGGCAATCTATTAACTATACACTTTACCAAAAATTAACAAAAATGTTAGAAAGAAGTTAGTGACTACATGACTGCTACATTCTCCATAAACTAAGGCATCTGGACTCCAACCGCCCTGTTTTATGGAAAAACATCCCCCCACCCCCCCTGCCTTTTTCAGATGTAAACAACTGCTATTTTTTGAACTATTGAAAGAAAAACTTCTATTAAAAATGTTGTGTTTCTCTTCCTTCTGTTACGTGACCAGCCACAGAAACATGTCTGATTGAAAATGGTATCTGTACCTTCCACTTACTGTGAGGCCAATACCATAGCTGCTGTGGGAATGTTCAGCCATTTTTGGAGATCCTGTAGTTCCACTGGTAAAATAGATAGCCATTGGATCTTGACACTTTGTGGTCACACAGTGATGATCAGAAGAAGCATTTCTTAAAATAAACAAAATGATGCATAAAGTGATTTGAAAGTGTGACTTACATCTTTTTGAAAATATTTAACCAAAATAACTACAGCAAATCAGAAGTGTCATAAACATTGATATTTTTCCACTGTGCTGTCCTAAAAGGGTGAAGATATATTGTTGTGTGCCAATTTCCTATTAAAAATAAACCACTGTGCTTTTCTTTCAAAGCTGTGGTGCTTTCAGAGAGGTATTTACTCACTTCAGGAGATCTTTAAAGCTCAGCCATCCTTCTCTGTGGCTGTCTGACACAAGCAACTTGAATTTCAGAGACTGGCATTCAGCTGCAATTGAGTCTACAGCTGATGCCACAGAATCATCAGTGATGATACACTTTGCCTTGGATTTCTGTAGTCGATGAAGAATGTCCTTTGCTGTCAACTGCTGTGTGCCAGGAATCAGGACAGTTCCTAAAGGGAAGGAAGGGGAATGGAAAAACAGTCTCAACATTTAAGAATAACCTTGTACCTACAAGCAGCCTTCAGCTTACTTTGTTCTTTTGAGCGGGACAGAGCTGTACTATAAGCAGGACTTGGCCCTACATTTGCTAATATACCGATCTCTTTGATGTGTTAAATGCTCTGTGAGGATTAGCACAAGTTAGCAAATACTAACTTAATTAACTAACTAATATATTGATCATTGGAAAGTGAAAGAAATCAACAGAATAACTTTCCCTGTTCTGAACACACTGCCCCTGGAACACACCACCTCTCTGGACTTGACTTCTTTAGTGGTAAATGCAGCCGTTGCCTCAGAAGGTATACTGGTAGTGTCTGTGAGGCACCAAGACATTCAGGGTTGTAAATGCTGGGAAGCTGAGCATTTAACAGATCCCACAGGGGAACATATGAAAAACTTCATTAAGCATGGGCTAATTTCACTGCAAGTTAATGCAAACAATGCATTTATTATGTCTCACAAGTGCTGGAAAGAGAATGATGAGGCACAGGGACTCACAGGGTTTCCTTAACAGCTAGAGCACGTGCAAAAGTCCTAAAAGCACCACGAAGAAAAAACTTGGCACAAAGAGTGTTTTTGACCAGCATAACGCTAGTTCATCCTCATTAGCATGTTGGTAGTTCTGAGTGCATTAAATAGCAAGGATTAATCTAAGCCACAAATTCTGTACCTATATACCATTTCTGTGCTTTTACTAACCTGTTCGCATGCAAGCCACATTCACCAGCCACCACTCCGGGATACGGGGCAGAATCAGAATAACTCTGTCTCCCTGTTGCAGACTGCAGGCATCAGAGAGTACATTTGCCACTTTCCTGGACAGCACTCCCAGCTCCTCAAAGCTCCACCTCACCTCTTCTCCGGCACCATCTACCCACCACAGTGCAGGGTTTTTAGACTTTTTTCCCTCCTATAAAATAACAGGGGACACTATAAATGCTTCATTTTAGAAACACATTGCCTTTACCTTAAGTTTGAGGAAGAAAAGCATTCATCACTTATTCAGTGCTGGAGAAACCTGGGGATGCAACAGAAATTTGCCACTGGTTCCAAATGAGGCAGAGAACTCCCTTAAAAGGACAGCCTATTAATGTCATTTAGGAAATTAAATTTGTATTCCTTTCCTGAGTTCTTCATCTTAAACTCTGAAGAGGTTGTACAGTAATCAGCACAGAGAAGGAAGGGTCTTTTTGGTTCAGGTCACACCAACAAAGCAGCTGATGAATGTGGGTACCTCTGGGTTGTGCCCCAGAGTCTCCCGAGCCCTCAGAGCTCATTTTCAACTTCACCTGGAATTATGTCAGTCTGGTACTTCTGAAAATTAAATCAAAGTTTCAAAAGCATAGGTCCACACAGTGTGACCTTTAATCAATGTCTCACCACACTGATGTGTGACGTGATTTGAAATGTATGCACATATGATGTGCTTTAAAGGAGCATTTAACAGTAGCAGTGTAGTAAGTCACCTCCTGAGCAAAAAATTCACTGGTGCAGCAAGAATATGACACCTTATTACCTATTTGAAGGTACAGTAACACTAAGGTTCATTTTCAGGGGCACAGATTTTATCTGTGCACTTCAGAGGGCAAAACCTCTTCTCCAGAGGCTGTTCCTTGCTCCGTGTACAGCCTGCCAAAATGTGTTTTTCCTGCAAAGGGAACAATTCTGTCAGACAGGTGATAATTCTGCTCTGTTCTTGCTGCCAGGCTGGACATAACTGCATTTAGCCCTTCATCATGAACAGCCTGAGCCTACAAAACCAGTCCTACATCCATAGAGACCAGACCTATGTAGTAAAAAAGATGATAGACCTATACGTCATGTTTTTTTTCTATATTCCCTTTCCTTGCATAGAGCTTATGTCTAGTTTGGGGCTCAAAGTTGTGAAGTTTTTTTAGATTCCAAGTCCTTGATACAAAAGATTTCACATTTGGGATAGCTGGGTGAGGTTTAACATTATGCTGTATTTATTATTCATTGTACAGGCAGGCAATGAAACACACAGAGGTCAAGTGATTTCCCCAGCACATCCAGGCAGGGTGCATGTCACTGCTATTGGGTGAATTGACGCAAGGTTTAGAGTGGTTCTGTTCACAGTCTCATTTATGAGGCACTCAATCTACTAGAGTTACTGATTAAAGGAAAGAACTATTTTGATTAGTGAACAGGACAGCGTGTGGCCTAAGGGATCTACAGGTTCAAACTGCATAAGATGATCACCATAGTCAGAACATAACCCCTGTCTCTTGGTTATTGGATTTGTCAGATACTCAGCTTTAACGACCAGCATCAAATACTTCAGCATCAGAGAAGCCAAGTAACTGTTACCTTTTCCACACCAGTCCATCTGTCCAGCACATCTCTTGCAAAGTTGAAGTACTCTGGCACCTCTGGTCTGTACTGTTGTTTAATGGCTTCATAACTCAAAGAGGCGTGAACTGGGTAGCGCCAGCTGCCAAGCTGGAGGGATCTTCTCAGGGGAGCCCGCAGGAACATAGCACTTGGGATCTTCAGTAAAAAATGTACAGCAGCAAGAGCCATAATAGTCTCTTCAAGGTTATTCCTTATTGATTCTCTCTCCAAGAAATGCTACAGTGATACAGATACAAATCTGGTATTAGCCATGAGGTTTCAGAACAGCTTTTACTACTACACCATGGAACACACTGGAATAACAATCCCAACTGTTAATTGGAGTAATTGCTGAGGACAGTTCCAGTTCAGCCATTGTCTCGCCCCTGCTCTCCAGTGACCATCATGCAGCTGAGATCCTCACCCTGCATTAAACAGCAGCACTCAGCCTTGTCACTGTGGTAGCTTTCCTGTAATTCATGTTTCTTTCCTTCCTACAAGCCCTGCTGATCTCATGGATCGTATTTCAGTTGCCTTATAGGGCAGAGAGGCATTGAACCTTTCCCAAGCACTTCAACTCTGACTTCTGTAAATGAAATGTCTGCTACTGACCAAAAATACGCAAGTAATGGCATTGACCAGGATGTTGCACAGATGTTGCACAGATAATCCAGCAATTGCGCATTAATTACTGGCTGACCATAGTGTCATTTGGTACAAAGATACTTACAGTTTTTCTGGTTCATCAGTATTGGGATATATTGGTTGCCAGGAATGAAATTCATGTAGCAAAGACCTGAAAAGATTCTAAGTATTGATGTTTTAAACATTATTTTGATGCATGGTGAGCAAGAAGCATCACTTCATGAAACAGGAAAACGTTAAACAACTCCCTGAAAAAGGATCCCAAATGCAAAGCCTTACTTCTCAAAAACAGTCAACTTAGCAGGAGGTCTGAAAGCTCTGAAGTCATTATTTTCATGCATTGTCAACTGTCTTTTATTTACAAAATAAAACAAACACTGCTAGTTCCTTATGGAATTAATAACTATGCAGCTGTAAAATCATGTGATTCTAGTGATTTAATGAAGCAAAGGGACGTTTTTTGGATCTGTAACATTCAGTCTGCATATGACAAACACAGGAGAGAAACCCAGCTAAATGAAAGACAGAGAGGAACAGGAAGAAGAGTGAATGTGGACAAACAAGAGGCAAATCAGCACTACTCCAGTGCCAGAAAATGTCCTGGCCAGCAGCCTGCAGGGGTGGGTGGAGGGTCAGTTACCTTGTCCAAAGGCTGCCAATCCCAGTTTACTCCCTCTCTGCCTGGCACTGAAGTGTAATCCTCTCAGCTCCTGGATGTGTCACAGCTGTGACTCCTTACACAGATCTCAGACTCCTGGCCGCATGCTTGCTCTTGCACTATTACTGTGTCCAGTGACTGAATCCTGTGTTCCTTACATGTACTTTGGACTCACACAAGGGGCAGCCAAGTCCAGCACAGTGAGAAGAGCTGACAGATTTCTGCAGAGCTCAGAGTGGAGGTAGAAGTGTGAGATTCAAATCTCTCCTGTTTCTTTTTTCTCCCCTCTTCCCACCCACCAGCCCATGGAGTAACTCAGTCATAAGACCTTGGTACAGCCAAATCACATCCTGTTATGCTCTGGTTGGGACAACACAGGAGCAACAGCCTTCCAACTGGCTTTGTGACTATACCACTCAGTGGGTAGCTTGGGGCTCCTCAGGTAACCACAGCAGTTCAGCCACAATAACAGCAAGTATCGATTTCTGGGATGCTGCAGCTGGTGCCTGGACCAGCTTTGTTAACACCTGGTGACTTCTGAGGTTTTGTAAGGGCTCTGCCTCATGTTCAGAGAGCACGCAGTTAGGTGGTGCTCCAGCATTGCTGCCTCCTCTGCTCCACTCCTATGGGAGAGGCCGGAGGGAACGTGTGCCATCCTCTCTGCCATCGAGAGCACAGCTCAGCACAGTGGGCATGGCTGTGGCATCGGTGCAAGCCTCTACTTTCAGCGTCTCCTGCAAGGATGTCACTCACTAGGGAGCTAGTGACAGCTGTAGCTTAAATTGGGGCATTGAGACTCATAAGAGTTTGACTGCCAGAGCCCTAAATAGCTCCTGCTGTATCTCTCTCCTCAAACCGTGACTCCAAGGTCAGCAGAGAGATTGCTAGCACCCATCTACATCTTTGGAGCAGAACAGTCCACTGGATGCTGATCAGTGAGGGTGACGCTGTGGTCTTTCCTGGCACTTAGATCCTGTACTTTTGCCAGAAATCCCTCCTGGGGTTCTGCCCACGTTAGTTTGTAAACAACGCACTCAAAGGAGATGTTAACCAGCTCCCTGAAATGTTCACTGTGGCAGAAAGAGACTGATTTGAAACAGATTCCCCCAAACAACAAAGCTGCTTTCTGGCCAGTGGTAAAGGGAGACCTACAGTCGGTCTGCAGCAGTTAAACAGCTCTTTGAAACACATGCGACAAAATCCTCCCAGAGGAAAGGCAGAGGAACAGCCTTAAAGACATTCCCTACCCAGTAGATCACATCACCCCCGAGGAGGCATGAATGTTAAAGAGAAAATTACAGCCATGGCTTCTGGTAAGAGCCAGCGAATGTGCCAGGAGTAAGTAGGCGAGAAGGTTTCCAGTTTAGGAAGAAAACCATAACTTCCCCAGTGACCTACCTAACCTATAAACTGTTCTTTTGGCAGGGCATATATAACTAATTTCCAGAGCACCGATGGGTATTTCCAAGTCCCCCAGCACTTTTCACCACAGAAATATCCTAGTTATGTTCTGAGTGGTTAATTGCACTTTCTCTGCACCACTCACGGCTGCCTGTAGAAATTCTTCCTCATGTTTCAGACATGTCCTGACATGCCCAACTCCAGCTACTATCACTCTAATTCACCAAAACTTTCGAGTCTTTCACACAACCCCAGCCCTGCAAAGATTTAGTGATTTGTAATTTATGTGTGGTCAATAATGTCACCGATGTCTAACAATTGCTGTAGAATTATATGAGCCTCAACGGCTTTGCAGGAACAAAACATCAGATAAGACATAAACACCACCTCCTGTCGTGGTTGTAACTAATAAATACTTCCATCAATTCATCAAGTTTCCTTTTTTCCTACTTTAGCCCAACTGGATTCTCTGAATATAAATAATATGATAGCCCTGCCCCTATTGAGGCCTCCTTAGCTGTCTCCTCTACCTGTTTTCACAAAATGTCAAGGAACTTAATTTTCCCCCTCTTAATTGTCCAAGAAGCACAACAGTTACTGCAGGGAAAGGAGTGTCTTATGGACAGGGATGCAGAGACACCTTCCTTTAGAAACTACGCTACATGCCATGTTTTTTCTGTCAACACACGTTCTCTACTATCTCAGGCCCAAATTTACCTGTATAAAGAGTTTCTATTTCAGCTGGTCCCTCTATGCCATGACACCTTCAGGAGTTAGATGGGAAGCTGGGGAAGCAGCCGAAGCCCACTCCCTCTCTGCTGAGGTGTATGGGCCCGTGTTTGTCGTGCCAGCGCAGAGCAGGGCTGAGGTCTGCTTGCTCCCCTGCGCTTCAGCGAGCATCTGTCCTCTCCTCTCCCCAGCCCACCGTCTCTCTCAATTCTGAAATCATTAACACAAATCCAGACTTTAATCCTGGAACTGAAGTCTGGGGGAAGAGAAAGCACCAAGGGCTATGAGTGACTGAGTCTGACCACAGCTGAGTGGGACAAGTCCAGAGTACTGTGCCTGGGGAAATTCTCAGCCTCCCGGCTGAGATGAATTGTAATTTTCCAGGGTGGGTTTCTGTTTGTTTTTTTTCTTTTACCTCCAAGGGCACTGCAGTGCCTACAGCAACACCGGCTGTGAGAGGAGCCTGGAAGCCGCCTGCGGGCCTCACTGGGGACCCCACCTGGTGCCGGGGCTCGGCCTCCCCGGAGCAGCACGGCGGCGCACGGGCCTGCGG
>NW_009258789.1:1586860-1633897 GCF_000687185.1 Egretta garzetta
TTCCTGTGCGTACAAAAACCCGCCTGTGGTCACCGCCACGGGAAGATGCCGGCTCCTGCCTGCAAAGCCCAGCCCCGCGGGTTGGCTGGAGAAGAGGCCCTTGCCCGTCACCCCTGGGCCCGTGCGCGTGGTGGTGCCTCGCTGGGGGTGTTTAAGGTGTGGGCACTGTTGCTCGGTACTCACCAAACAAGAGACGTGCCTTGTGTGAAGTTTTCAGATCACGAGGAGCGGCTGTCTGGAAGTGAGAGGGAGGAGGATGAGGATGATGTTGAGGCTGCCCTGAAGAAGGAGGTCGGCCAGATCCGTGCCTCGACAGAGCAGAAGCTGCGGCGGTTCCAGTCTGTGGAGAGCGGTGCCAACAACGTGGTCTTCATTAGAACCCAGGGCATAGGTGGGATGTCAGCCAATGCTGCGTAATGCTGTGGGCATAATCTGCTCTGAACAGTGCTAGTAACATGCCACAGAGCATGACTTCCAAGAAACCCATGTGTACCAAACAAATGCAGGGTTTCCCCTTCCCTTTGGCATTGACATGGAATTTTGTCATTAGCGGAGTCTCTAAGGGTAGAGGAATCTGCTTTGACAAAATAATCTTTCATTATTCAGCTTTGGTATAGTAAAACAACTCTTTACAGAAAAGGATTTGAGGCTGATAGCAGTGCAGCCAGGCTTGCATTTCCCCAGCTTATTATTTAGAGGTGGGAAGAAGGGAGAAAATGCCTTGAATTTGTTTCTCATACCTAGCTGTTTTTCTTGTAGAACCTGAGAACCTGGTGCACCATATATTAAAGGACATGCATGCCACTAAAAAGAAGAAGACAAGAGTCATTCTGCGCATGCTGCCCATTTCTGGAACTTGCAAGGCTTTTATGGAGGATATGAAAAAGTACACAGAAACATTTTTTGAGCCTTGGTTTAAAGCCCCTAATAAGGGTACTTTTCAGATTGTTTACAAAGCTCGTAATAACAGTCATATGAGTAGGGAAGAAGTAATTAAGGAATTGGCAGGTATGTATGAATTTCACACAGAACTAAGAACAAGTATATAAGCAGCCCACAACTGCATGCATAACATAGGTCAGATTATTAAAAGTGGTCTTAATGGGCATACATATTTGTTGCTTAAAATCTGTATGTTGAATTATGAAAGCTTTTCTAAGACTTGAAAAAGCTTGACATCAGTATTCCTTCTTGGTGTTGAGGTATTAAGAGACAACCAGCAGAACCAATACAGTGTTGGATATAAGTGTCAGTTATATGTGCTTTGAAATGACTGCTATCAGGCTTTCTCTCTGGATGCTATATTGAAACCATGTGTTACTATTTCCATTGAATCCATGACTCAGAAAATAGCTCCACCTTACTCGAGTATTTTGTTTCTTGGTGGGATAGTTCTTCAATTACTTCAGTCCTACTGGTGGTATATTCTGAGAGTCCTGCTGTGTTATGCTATTTTAAGCAATTACAAAATTGAGTAACTGGTTACAACTGAAGGGGATGTTGCTTTCTCTCTCTTAACTTTTATCCTTTCAATAGGGCATGCTTATGCTCTGAAACAGTTTTTCCAGCATCTTTTAAACTACATCTTGTTTTTCAGGAATTGTGGGCAGCCTCAATCCAGAAAACAAAGTTGATCTTAATAACCCACAATATACAATTGTGGTGGAAATAATAAAAAACGTCTGTTGCTTGAGTGTTGTGAAAGACTATGTTCTGTTCAGAAAATACAATCTACAGGAGGTGGTGAAGAGCAACAAAGACGACGCACAACAAAACCCATCAAATCTGACAGAAGACCAGAACTCCGTGGTAGTAAAACCAGAAACCGAGGAAGACGAGAAGAGCTCAAAAGAAGTAAAACAAGAGACCAACAGCCAAGGTGACATAGAAGCCGAGCCCAAGGGGAATGATGCACTGACAGTGTAGAAAATGTGGAAGAAGGGAAAGATAAACACAATCGAAACGTATTTTAAAAAGTTGCCCTAGAGTTCTGAAAGGGCCTTTTAAAGAGGAGAGTGGGTTTTGTTTCGAAATCTTGTTTTTAAAATCCACATGTGTAAGAAATTTAATGCTTGTTGCAGGTGGAGCTGACATTACAGCAGATAATGAGAGTGCTCAGGAGCGCGTCACCTTTCTGGTGAAGCTTGCTGTCATTCTTCTAGGGCTTTGTTCTGCATTGCCTTTAACTAGCACAAAAAACAGGTGTGTGTGCATGCAAATGTGAATGTGGCCATCCTGACATATATTGACTCTCCTTTGTTATATCTGATGGCTACAGAAGTCAAAGCAGTGCAGAATCAGCTCTATCAGGAAGTATTGACAATAGTGAGAGATCTGAAAAAGACAGTTACTTGCAGAGGGTTTTTAGGGAAGTGATCTGACAACTCGTGTGACTGCAGAACTCGGATAAATTTTTCTGTGTGAACAACAGAATGAGCTAAACCTGATAATTTCCTGTATGATGGAGGGTTATATACATATCTATATACATGCATCACTCTAGAAGGATATGCTAAGTCTTGAAAGTGAATGGGAAGAACTCCTATGATCAAAATACTTGAATACTATGAGATGATTTAGAGCAATAGATTTGACTGTTCTAGAACAGTAGAAGTACAGTGCAGGCATTGCAGATGGTTTTAGCAAAAACTACCTGTGTGTTTACATTAGCTGTGTATACAGCAGTTACTGGTGTATGGGAAATGCTGTAGTCACTGAACAGAATCCTTCTGAGTAGTGTCCTGCAAAGCCTTTTGCTGCTCTTTCCAAATCCGGGGAGGGATGGTTTATAAAGTCTTTTTTGTTTTTATTGTTTTCTTAGGTCTCAAAATTTGCATTTAAATACTGCTTGGAAACTTCTTATGAAAGAAGCTATCCATTTTACCATACTGCATAAGGGGAATTAAGTTTAATTTTTGGTACAGTTTTAGCTTTAAAGTATTAATTTTTTTCAGATTGAAAGTAATGTTAGTGAGTCTGTCTGTTGTCTGTTTGTCACAGCAGCTTTTTTGATATCCCAGTGACTTTTCAAAAACAACCAAAACCAGTGCAGCTATAACCTGCTTTCTAGTAGGGTTATGAGTATGCTTCCTGTTCAACTGTCTAGCATTAGTATTTCATTTCTAGTGTAAAAGCCTATGGGTTGCTAATGGGAAAAGACTCATCTTGAAGAACACCACTTGTTACTTGTCTTGGTTTAGTGAAATGGATGTGTTCAAGTCTCTCAACAGTGTTAATTTATATTTTCTCTCAAAATTGTTTTAGAAGTTGGAAAATTAAGAAGACTTTTTTTTTTTTTTTTTTTCCTTTAGTCCTGTCTCCCTTACCACCTACCTATTAAAACTCGGCTTTCTTACCTCCATTGGTGTTTTCTTTAAATTTTAAAGCTTTTTGTGTGTGGATTAAACCCAGCAATGTCTAGGTCACACATAGGAAAGAACCATTTGAGACCAGGCACAGAGACCAAAATTGAGTATTTACTGGTGCCTGATGTTGGTGATAACTATTCAAGATAGCCTACTTATCTTACTAAGGACAAAGACAGACTCATGAATAGTTTGTGGTTTGGTTTTTTTTTTTTTTCCCCCTTCTTTCTGTCATTCATCTGTGTGTCTGCAGGACCTATAGGTCTTCAGAAGAAACTGCTGAATAGCTGCCATCCGTTTGTCAAGCCTATGTCTGACATTTAGATGCTGCCTATGCTGCAGTCCTAAAGATGTCCGCATTCTTCTGATTTTTCATAATTGCACTTACTTAACACAATTGTTAACATATTTATTTCTAAATCTTGAGGCTTTCAAGATTCATACAAGCAGGGTGCTTAATTTGGATGCATGCAAGATCTATGGCCATTTCTGGGAACTTTATTGCATACTATCATGATTTCCTCATTCAAAATCCTCTTGTAAGTTTAAATATCTGGTCTCAAAGAATGAATACGCTGATCCTTCACCTGGGAATCGCTTCTACTTGTACCGTAATTCTGAGAAGCGTTAGGTGGCTGGAAGATACGTTTGCATATCCCTTGGTAAGTAGGCTTGAATTTTGTTAAGCAAGAACACAAGCATTAAGAACTGTACAGCTGGAGTTTTTAAACCTTGTGTATTATTACATAATCACTGCCTAATGGGTGAAGAGAAACCCTATGTTGGTAATTACAGTTGTAACAGAAAAGCTTCGTTATGGATGAAATTGGTAGATACAGGCTTTTTTAGATTGCTTATCAAAACTAAATCTGTCCCTACTTCTTGCTCCTCAGTTCACTCAGTGATTTTCCCAGCAATTGTCTTTGGCAGCTGCTGGAAAAATTCAATCTGATTCAAAAGAGGAAAAAACTAAAATGAGCAGATTTCATTTAGAATTTTTTTCAGAGCAGCATAGGTCTCCATCCTACGTATTTAAATTAAGAATTTGGTGACTGGGGAAATAACTCCAATTTTGTTTTAGGTAGTGGTGTATCTATTATTTTCCAAAGTCTTCTTTCAAATAATATGTCATTTTTCTCGCACAGTACATATTTGGGCTTTTTTCCTTTGTTACTGAGTTTGAACTGAGCCTAATCTTTGTTTCCAACCTCTCTGTGGTTGAAATAGGTGTTTGGGATTTTTTTTTTTTAAATACACTCATGTTTACTTACCTTCCCGGGGTATTTGCATGGAGCAGTGACTTTCTTGACAAGATCTTGCAATTCACAAGCCAGTTTCTTTGGATCTTGTGACTTAAAGGAAGGAGACGACCACAGAAGCTTTTACCACCTACAAAAAGAAAATAAAAAATACAGCATTAATTAAACTACAGCAACCTAACAAACAAGGCACTTAATTGAGAACAAGTGAGCATTGCCTGCACTACAGGCTTGCTATATCACACCTGCACTGCACAGCAAAATTTGCTTTTGTGTAAGCAAATTTAAAATTAGGATGAAAGACTGTTTCTACCTTACATTAGTAACAGTTCTAAGCAATACATGATAAAGGTTTCAAACTCTGCTTCCTAATTTATAAGAGCTCTGTAAACGACTGTTGTAAAGTTCTTAGATGCTGGGACCTTTTCTCTAAACATATGTTGTTAAAGTAAAGAATATAATTCCCCAGGCAGTGGGTCAAAGTGTACATCAATTCTTACCAGAGTCACCTTTATATTCAGTGTCAAGTTCTTTAGGAAACTAAAGAAAAGCTTTGGACATGCTGCAATTCCCTCAGCTGTCCTGACAAAAGGCCTGACATGCGCAGAACCAAATCTCCAAGAGCTCTGGCTGAGTTGAAGAGTAATTCTGTATTAAAAGGTTGTTTTGGACTGCCAAATTTATATATCCTCCTTAAGCTGGGTCAGAACACAGGGACACAAGTGCCTTGCTAGAAGAATATAGATCTCAGCTCAGCCTCTGTTTTCTGATGCATCTATTTCTCACCCGTAACACCAGCAGATGATTCACTGTCACTCAGGTAGAGCTAAGCCTTACTTTTTTCTTTTAAGCTCACTTTTGCCTGCAATGAGAATTTGCTCAGAGAGGGGGACAGGTAGTGAAAAAGAAAAGCAAGAGGAAGACCTCTCATTCACCAGCCTTCACTTCAGCCACACCATGGGTAAAGCAGCCTCTACTATCTAACTTCATTTTGTGCAGAGATGTGACACCCCATGACATTGCAAGTGGGTGTTTCCAAGGCCAAGAAATTTATAAAAGAAAAAAACAAACTACCAACTACCATTTTAGAAAGGAAATGAAATGGGATTAGAATCGCCAAATAACCCCCACACGTTAGGAATGTACACTTTTCCATGTAGGTGCTTTGAGCCATTTGGGAGCAGAATTCTTCCCTTTGTGTTAGATTAAAACTTAGATTGGCTTGAGAAGCTTAAAAATAATTTCTTTTAAGAACAAGCTAATCTCAAGGCTTCAGTGTTTTCCAGTACTGACTTGCCTTTTTTAAGGGTCACAGCAGCATAATAAAAATATTAATTTACATGTAATTCAGCTCATTTATCATTTTAATAGTGAAATACAGTAGGGGAGAGGTTTAAGTAATACTAGTAACTCCTACTGATTGGAAGCAACTGGTAATATCCTGTGCCCAAAGAGTCATGCTGCAAAATCCTTCCTGTATTATATTCCTATTCAAAGAACAATCACCTTGTGGTTACGCCATCTTAAAACAGCTAATCCCATAAACCTAAGAGGCTTAGTTTTGTGGCCTGCCTGGAAAACAACATGAAATATGAGTAACTGTTCATTGTGAGCATGGTGTTCTTTCTTACATTTAAGATCGCTCTTGGATCAAACTGTGGCATGGCATGTACAAAAACACAAGTGCCTTGGAACCATGGACCAAAACCACTCCCAAGAGCCGCCTGTACCCAAGCAGTGTCTGACATGTTCCACATCATGTCGGAGGGAGTCAGATTCATCCAGTATCTGGTGAAGACAAAGGTGGCCAATATAAGGGAGTCTGCAAGTGGAAATTAAAAAAATGTGAGGGTTTTTTTTAACTGAGAAAGGCAGGGTAAATTTGAGCTGAAACTCAAGAGCTCAAATAAATGCCTTCTGCCTAGCCCTTATACTGATGGCAAAGATAAAGAAAATCAAATGGTATCCCAACTCATTTATTTAAATAAGTTATATAGCCTGGATGAACAGGCAAGTAGTTTCTAAAATGGAGCTATATACCATACTGAATAAGATCATTGCTTCCTGGGTACAATTCAGCTGAGGAGATCAAAAGAAATGACACGTACAGTATTGTGGGAGCCTCATCATCTATCATAATTTTATCACATACAAAAACTCTTTTGTTTGCTTCACATTTCAGAGCTGTGAAAGTATAATTAGTTGAATACTTCACCTTCCACAGAGAAAAAAGCCCAGGCCAAAGCTTCCATAGGAATGTTCAACCATTTTGGAGTAGCCTGCGGTGCCACTGGTAAAATAGATTGCCATTGGATCCTGGCTTTTTGTCTTCACGCAGTTATGGACAGCAGGGGCAGCCCTTAAAAAAATGAAAGGTTATATGAAACAGTGGCTGGTGTTACTCAGCACACTTAGTTTGGATCCTTTGCGCCCAGAACATGCAGGATTGTTTGTACAGTGAGATGCGATGGCTAAGAAACTACCGAGATCCCCTCACTCCTGCACTGCTAGTTCTGTATTAGTGTTGCTGATCTTGCTCCAACTATTCTCCATGTCCATCTTCTCCAGAGTAAAAATGCCAACAACTGGCTGTCTTTTATTTGCCTCCCTTAACAACCACCAAAAGGCTCAGCATCTGATGATTGACCAAAGTGTCCTCCAGGAAGCGTACCTTCCAGCCTTAGTGTGATTAGCTGAGGGAGAACCCACCATTTCTTTTGGTACATGATCCCACCAGTTATTATCCTTGCCGTATCAGGGAAGTGTGGGGAGGCTCAAACCCTTGGTAATCTGGCACATGGGAGGAAAATATTTCTCATCTCACACTAGGATGCAAAAGCAAAACTGCTTCTTTTTCTCTGCCAGGAATGTTCAGAAAGGTTTTGCTTGGCCCATGTTTGCAAGGCTGGTCATGGGAAGCCTGTCTCCCCCGCCCAGCCGTCTCCCTGTGCTGGCTGGTAGGCAGACAGGCTGCCCGGGAGCCCTCACTCTGGAGCTCCGCAGCCTCCTGGCTAGTTTAGCAGCCAGCTAAGGCAATTGAGGACATGCGGACCTGGGAACTCTGGGCAATTAGCCCACTAGGTAGGCAGGCTGCCAGTGATCTGGCAAGACCACGAGCAAGGCAGAACAACAGCCCAGCACTCTGGGAAGACTGGGAGCCTGACAGCTGAGCAACCCTGGAGCCAGCCAGACAGCACTTTGCAAGGCAGCCATCCAGGGAAACCAGACAGCTACCTGCCTGACCACCAGTGACAGCCTCTGCAGGACTGACGCAGTTCCAGACAATATTTAGGTTTTATCAAATCAATTTTACCCTCTGCCATGGAACTGAGCCATAGAATATTAGCCCAGCATAAAGGGGATTCATCAAACTGACTTGACAATGTTTTAGTAGTTCTAGGAGGTTTGAGAATGCAGTGTTACTGCTTCCACTGTCTTCTGGTTTAGTGACACTGAAGTGAGCAATTGTTCAAAGGAGCAGATGGAAATACGGTGAGACTGTACAGTATGCTGCACAGGTAATGCTTGTTCAGACACCTGTGGTTGTGAGAACACACAGTACATCTTACAAAGCTCTGAAAGTGACTAAAGAGCTTGGATCCCACCTTGAAAGAATGGGTTTAGCTACATAGATGCTTTTAACAAAATACCAGCTGGTAAAATCACACATAAGGCCTCGAGCAGATTGCAGCAGAGTATTTGCTTCCATTCCCCACTCTGCTTCTCCACCCCTTCTACAGTCCCATGCACTGCAGTGAAGAGCTGCCTATTGTGTGCCATTTTAGTAGCTGCTTTTCAGTAGTGAGGCAGGTGGATTCCTAAACACATTAGGTTCATTTTGTAGTGTGCTTTTTTAGCCTGTCATAGTGAAAAGCTACTCACATCAGCCTTATTATCATAAAATTTTAGGGATATGGATTGGAATAATTTGTACAGAGTATTTTTCTTTGCTCTTTAGAGGGGAGATAGGCCACAGCTGTCAATAAAAGAGGCTTTCCTATCCATTTTCCCATATTATTTCATAGTCATATGTAACAAACCTAGATATTGTAAAACTACTTATTTTTTAATTAAGAATTTGGCTATTCCCAAATATTCCCTTTCTTCATAGAAAAGAGACTAAATTGCCTTCTCTCCCACCCCTTCAAAGGTATCTAGTTCATTAATGAGACACAAGTGCACAAGTTTAAGCAACATGAGAAATTTTCCACTAGAGGTAACTATGATAGAGCTAAGGTAGAAGGCATTTACTTGGGCAAATCACTGAAGTTCAGCCACTTGGCCCTGCTGCTTCCGGATACAATTAGCTTCGTTTTCAAAAATCGGCACTTGGGATGCAACTGAGTCTACCGCAGGAGCAAGCACATCAGTTGTAATAATGCACTTCGCCTTGGAAACCAGCAATCTATAGCGAGTGTCTTGTGCTGTCAGTTGTGTGTCCCTGGGATGATGGTAACACCTGAAAGTGCAATAAAATGGGAAATTTATTAGGTATTTTTCACTTTCAGTCCTGATCACTCATATCTTCTCCTGATTTGTTGAATACCAGCACCATTCAATCCAGAAATGAAGGTAAACCAAATCCCATACACCTGAACTTGAATGCAGATGTGCAGATCTGAAGCACAAAATAGCTTGTTTCTATGAGATCCTTTGCTCCAGGCACAATGTAAGTAGAAGGTATAACTTTGGGGCAGTAAACACTAGAAGCTTTAACTTAAGTCTCTTGAAGATAAATCAAATTGATTTAACACAATCAACACAAGCCACAGAAAGGGAAAGAAAAATGATGAAGGTAGTTTCATCAGTCATAAGAGACTACCCCTGTCAGCCCCTTTGATTGTCAAATGTCAAACTACAAAGCCAAATAAGAAATGTAATTGTTAAATGAATTGTTAACCAAATTTTGGCACAGAAGGTAACAAACAATCGACAGACCATTAGGAATGATACAATTCACCTGTTTGCATACAAGCCACATTCAGCATCTACCACTCTGGGATTTGGGGTAGAATCCCCAAAGCTTGGTCTCCTCTTTGCAGACTGCATGGCCCAGAGACCATGTTGGCCACTTTTTGGGACAGGAAGCACAGCTCTTGAAAGCTCCATTTCATTTCCTTCTCCATTTATCCACCACAGAGCTGGATTTGATGGTCCCTTTTGCTCCTATACACAACACAAGGGTAAGTAGCACGCTGGTTACTTCTGAGACTCCTGTAGTTCCTTGCAGCATTTTTGGGGTGCTCCAGGCAACAAAACCTGATAGTGTTACATATTCTTGGGCAGGTATGTTAAGCACGTTTTGTTTAAAAGAGCCCTTTTCCAAGGCACATACAAGTTGGTGTGTATATCCACCTCATTTGCAATGCTTATAAATTACTTAGAGGCTTTTACAAACCCAGCACTGCACACACTGCTGAATCAGAGTCACAGAGACAAAGCACCATGTCCCCTCTGATGCTAAAGCAAATTGCCTCTCCTTTCTCTGCAATGTAGGATTATGTTAAAATAGAAATAGGGGAGGAAATTCTGGTCCCACTGAAGCCAGTGATGGTTTTAGACGTGACTTTGGGCATAGGGGCACAGTTTCACTAAAAATACTGAATCTACAGAGTCAGAAATGCTACCTTTTGTATTTGATACCACTTGTCCAGCACATGACTTACAAAATTAAAGTACTCAGGCACTTACTGTTCACAACAACTGATAGCTTCATAATCTGAGAAATTCAAAGGTGCAAAAGACCTGTGATACCGATGGAATAATCTGTGGAGTGTCTGGATGCTCCATGGGGACTGCAACACATGAAATTCAAGTAAAATCTTCATGGCACAAAAGCAGATATATGGGGGCTTTTGGAGACGATAACCATCAGAACTATTTTTTGATGATTATTTCCCTCCTACAAGAGACAGAAAAATCAATAATAGTATTATGATGTGCACATTCCCAGATGAGCTGTTGGCTCCAAATGGAACAGATGTATACAGAGCAGCAAGTCCACCTCTTTACGACATTTTTATCCCACCGCTCCTTATGGGTAAGCTAGAGCTCTGGTAACCCTTTTAAGTCTCCTGCTTTTTCATCTGTCCACAGGTTTCTCAGAGAATTCCCCTTGGAGCTGACAATTCCTATTCTGTCCAACCAAAGTAGGGGTTGAAACTGTGAACAGCTATCTGTTTAAAAAAAAAGAAAGAACAAGGACTTGTCAGGACTTGTATGCACTGTTCCCATGTTTTAAGCACCACAGCAGTCTCACCCAGCCCTACCAGCCCCACAAGGCTATTATTGGCAAACACACGTTTGGTTGCAGGACGGATGCCATCTTCTGTTCCTGGTTTTTGTCTCAGAATTGAAGATATAACCATCACACACAACTAAAAGACCATGATAATCACTAGCAAGCAGGGGTGAAGGGTCTGTTAAGTTAGCCAATATGGAAGAGACATGATAAACATCCTTACTGTTGCTGAACAGTATTTGAACAACTACTGAATAAAAACTAATTTCTTAGGGTGTTTAAATAAGTTGTGCTTACCTGGACATGTTATTTATGATTAGGTGACACTTCTTTCAACTCTTCCTCATGTATCTTGCCATTTGGTATGGTAAACATATCAAGATTTTCATAAGCCTGGTGCCAATAAATATCACCCATAATATCTGATGCACACTTCTGTGGAAAAAAATACATGCAGTTCAGATGTGGGCCATCAGCTCTGAGGACAATGAAAACTCAAACTACAGAGTTGCTGCTATGAAACAGGGTGACAAAGGGATGAGACACAAAATCCATGCTCTGGAAGGCAGCAATGTGATGCAGGAACTCCAGCTCTTCAATTACGAGATGCTTGGTGTAGGTAATTTGCTACAGTCACAGTCTGCTTGTATTGCTACCACAGGCAATAAGCCCTGCAAGGGCAAAATATTTTAAATGAAGACCTAGATAAATAAAGGTGAACCTGCTACAGCAGGAGGGTTTGACTAAATGATCTCCTGAGGTCCCTTCCAACCCTTGTATTCTGTGAAAGACTATACATAAGCATACACATAGACTTTATAATATATACAGACTGTATATAAATATAGGTATTTAAAGGACATGTAGGTATGGCACTTAGGGACATGGTTTAGTGGTGGACTTGGCAGTGTTAGGCGTACAGTTGGACTTGATGATCTTAAAAGTCTTTTCCAACCTAAATGACTCTATGATTCTATATAGAGGCAACAAAGGGTATAAATTAAGGATCAGAGTCAGGAAACAGTCAGAGATGCTGCTAGAAACAAACACAGATAGCAGCCATGGAAGTAAGGGACTATGGAGAGGCAGAACCTGGCTGTTAGACCCCGCGTGTGGAATCTCTGCAGGCATCCATGCACGGCCAATCTTCCAGGAAAACCACTGAATTGCTATGTGTTGTGGTATCTGAAAGCTTTCAAGTCACTTTTGCAAACTGAATGTAAGCTCTTAAATTACTTAGAAGTAAACTATCCAATTTGGCATCAGTGTCTTTGCACAAGTCATGTACAACCTCTCTCTCCCTGCATTCTGTGTCTTGCTGTGGACTCAGAGCCAATTCCCCCGACCTACTACTATAGAGTTCACTGTTAGGAGATGAGCTTCCCCAGCTTGTTAAATCACATATGATATTCTAAAAAAGCACATACTCAAAGCTAAAGTAATTATAGGCTACCTGTCCCAACTATCCCCTGGTTTCAGTAGTGCAAGCTCAGATCCGTTTAAATTGATGTAATCTACACGGATGAAGCATTTTGTGCATTTGTTTTCTCTTTGGTTTTGACCTCAGGCAATTACGTGCTTTGTAGCTGGAAAGCAAAGCGATATCCATTTCAGAGCTTAAGGCTATGAAAGAGGAGAGATCCACCTGCAGAACCCTCCTGGCACAGCCTCTCCTGGGATTTGTGTTTGTTTGCCAGTTAATAACTCAATTAGTTGTCCTGAAAGGTCATCAGCAGCTTTACTACACAGCACGTTTGCTATTTTCCCAGACTCTTGGTACAACAGCAGATGTGCTCATGTGTACTGCATAGTGGGTTTACAGCAGAACCAGGAAATTTCACGATAAATAACCCTAGGGTTTTTTTGGTTCACTGGTGGTTTTTTGCTCCCAGTAGTTCAATCATTACTTATATCTTCTGAAGCAAGAATAAAGAGTACACAGGCTGTTGCTGTAGCAGCAGTGTGTGAGGTGCAACTGCTACAGAAGAGTAATAAGAAATGTGAGATGTAACCTAACAGGGATGATCTAAACCTCTGCTGCACCCATACCCACGTAACTGTGCTTGACTGTTATGGAAATATCTCATAGTCTGCACTTACTACTCAGTCCAGGGAGTCATTGATTATATTTAATCCTGAAACTATATGTGACCCAGCACTCACTAAAGCTGGAAGCCTGATCATCAACAATTATTAAAAAGCATTCTCACAAAATATATGTGACACACAGTTGCATGTGTCTTCAGTGATAACAATACACATACAAAAATGAAGGCAAGTCTGATTTCCCCTCTTTTATAATTATTTTCAAAACAGTTTCTCCAACATGCATTTAAAATTATAGGGAATATATTGCTTTAGAAATAGTGCAAAGCACCACAACAAAAATTGGTATCTTCTACTCTTGTTCAGAAGGTTGTCTGGCACCTCTTAAGACTGATGGAGAACAGTATGCCAGAAGGCAGAAAA
Source organism: Egretta garzetta (assembly GCF_000687185.1). NCBI lineage: Eukaryota > Metazoa > Chordata > Aves > Pelecaniformes > Ardeidae > Egretta > Egretta garzetta. Next base: position 1,600,195 of record NW_009258789.1, read on the forward strand.
GCAGTCCAGGATAAGCATGTTCCAGTCACAAGCTCAGTGGCAAGGCCTAGCTCTTTCCCACACTTTGTTCCTTAGTTTCTTCCCTTGGATTTTCCCAGAGATAATCTTTGGTAGTTGTTGAACAAACTCCAACTCGCCTGTAAAGAGAAATAACAACAATACTTAGCACTTTGACACAGTTTGATTCCAAGCTGTGTTCCTTTTCTGTGGCAAGCCTGCAATTTTAAAAGCTACAGGCTCTTTTGAGGATGAAGCAGGCGAGCACATCAGTCTCAGTGCCCAACAAAAAGAATGAGTTATGTTTTAGAGAAACAGCTCATCGGCTGGATGACTCAGTAGCTCCTCAAATCAGTAGTGCATGACAATCACACACCACTGAATTTGAGCACAACTTGGACTTCAAAGGGAGCAACTAAGAGGCTTTATTTGGTTGTGTGAAACCCTGGCTGATGAGGCAGAGCTAGGACTCCTGCCCACACACTGAACAGAAATGTTTTGGCTCACCGGTTTGTGTCTTCATTTTTTTCTGGTCAAGTTCAGGTTAGGTATCATTACAACTCTGCACTAACTTGTTAGTGAGTCTGACTGACCCAGTGTATAGATTGAGAAGTCTGATGGCAGCCGAGAGGGAACCTCCCGAGTGAGACTTTCCCTGCTGTAATGAGCCATTTACACCACTAGAACAGGGCTCAGGGAAAAATCTAGCCAGATCTGTTTAAAGGCCAACATAGACCAGTACCAAACCCCAAGAATCTGTTCCAGGGTTATATTTTAACGAATGCTTTAAAAACAATTACTTCCCAAGGTCATAATTAGATTATGTTAAAAAACTTATTACTTACATAGAATAAATGGATTACATGAACAATCTGATTACTTCAGGCAAAGCGGATTACTTCACCAAAAGGACTTACTCACATTTGAAATCTGAATGTGCTTAAAAAGAATCAGATTCTGAAATCGTGATCAGATTACATTTTTCAACATGTTTTTATGATTGCACTTAAAAATCTAATGCTATTTCTAGTTATTCTGCTCCAAAAATGGGATTACATTTTAAATATCCAACATGTTTTCCCTCTGTTCTGATTGAATCAAGGAGAGAAAATTTTATCTCCCAGAACAAAGCTGTTACTCGGGAAAAGAGAAAGGAAATTTAAAACCTGCACCACTGTTCTTGGGACCCTATGCAGAAACTGAGGGAAGTCAAAGACAGGTAATGAAGTCTATTTTGAAGACTTTTGGTGGGAGCTGGCACATCATTGCTTAGCCAGGTGGGGCTTATCCTGTTCATGTTTAATTCTGAACATGGACACCCCGGGATTCTTTTCAACCATTCTAGACACTCTGCTGGGGGAATTTGATTCCTGCCTCACCTGGAAAGGCTGTTCTACTGTTTCCCTCTGCACAGCCTACCGCCACCATTAATGAGCTGTGAAAATCACGCTGAGATTCCCCAAAACTTGCAGTATCCTTTGAGCCTGATAATCTGTGACCAGTGCAAACTCTGATAACTCTGCTGAGGAACTTGACAGGCTATTGATTGCTGCCAGCTGAGGCTTTCACCCATGCTATAGTAGTCAAACCCCTGTTACTGTAACATCCAAGCATTATCTTTTTCTGTTCCACTAGTCATTCAAAATGCCTAGAAATACATTTAATATAACTATATTTGATTTGTAAAATCTGATTCTTTTGTTTAAAATAATTAGGATAAATTTACACTCATAGACACAATTTGATTAGGTGAAGGAACATTTCATTTTCCTGTACATAATTGCAGTGAAATCTAATATAGGTTCATCTGTAGTTTCAATGTAAGAAGACAACATCAGATCCTATCAGGAGAGGCCTATGATGTTCAGCTAAGCAGTGTTTACTTACGTAGCTAGGATGGGGTCAGATTTTCAATGTTGCATTTCAAAACCTGATTAAAAGAGGTTCCAGAAGGAAAAAAAGCTAAATTCTACTATTCCAAAGTATAACCTGATTGTATTTCTAATCTGATTATTAGGTTTGATTAGAGGAGTTTTAATTTTAGGGTGCATTGCCAGGAACTACTTGTATATTCAGAACTCAGTGATAGTTGCCTTTCTTGGGTATTTGTAGATGCAGTAACTTTTTTTCACATGCTGATGAATTAATTTTTCAGGATCATGAGATGTAAATTCAGGAGACAGAACAATAAAAGCTTTTACCACCTAAAAGTGAGAGTGATAGTAAGGCAATACTCAGCAATCACTAACCTGATGAATAATGTTCAGTAGAAATACCAAGATGAATAACGCAATTTTCTACAATCAAATTTCTTTCAAGCCAGTGGAAATACAAGTTTCTGAGCCAGATGCTGGACAACTTTTTGGCTTTTATCACTTATTGAGCTGCACAAACGGGCCTTAAAACTACTTATAGTGAGCATAGCAGAGTTCCCAACAGAGAGGAATTCTTCACTGATGTCTGGGCAGCCATATCATGTCCTCATAGTGTTCAAGAATTAATTGCTTAATGGCCTTCCTAAGAAGAATAGCTAGGGGATGTTGCTTCAACGTATAGGATCTGACTGGGATTCAGAGAAGCCATTGCCGGAGTTTCAAATCGGCCTAGATGCCCCTAATTTTTCTGAAATCAAAGGGAAGTTAGATGCCTCTTCATCTCCTCAAACGTATTTGAAAATGCTAGTCTACACCTTTACAACGTTAATTACAAGACAAGATTTCCCTCACAGGCATAGCTATTTCTCAATATACACATATATTAGCTGTTTTAGGTAGCTCCTAATATCACTGTCCCTGCCTCTCCTCAGATGGGGTCTGAGCTGTTGACAGCTAGATGCTCGATCAGGGTACTCCCTCTCTACTTCAAGCAGCCCAGTGTGATACCTAGAAAGGAAATAAGAATGTGGTATCAAGAAACAGAGCTGGGTAAAAAATTCTGAAATCTTTGGTTCAGTGGTAAACCAAACCTGGTGCTTCTGAGATCAGTTATGATGCCTTCAGAGCTGTGTGAAAACCCCAAGTTTTTGTAAGCTAAGCATACATGTTTGGAGGGAGGTACTTCAAAAGTCACCAGTGAACTGAAAATGTTACACAAAATGTGTTTGATTCCTTACCGCGTATTTAGCAAAAAGACAGAAAGGCCTTGCTGGCTTGATCTGAACGGCAAGGTTGCAGCCTTCTCCTGGAGGCAGAATGTTATCATTTTAATCTATTACCTAAAATGAAAGAAAGCCCGCTCACAAGGAGTTAGGTGATATGCTGCTGAACAGAAAACAGTGCTATGACATCACCTTATTTCAGACTGAAACAACCAGAATTCTTTATGTTCATCTAGGTACCTGAACATCGTAAGGTGGAACTGCTTTTCCTAATGCACCACGCTTAATTTGCATCCCTTCATGAGCTGCTTATAAAAGAAAACTGAGTTTATGTGGTTTGTTATTCTATACAAATGGGTAAGTTTGCAGCTGACTCACTAAGTGATCTACAATTCTAGAAGAAAAGATGTTAATTTAAAAACATGTTTTCTCACTGTGATTTTAAAGTCCACTACTCCTTTATGTAATGGTGTAAAATCAGCACAGCTGAGAGAAATCCATACAACAGCATTGACCTACATCAGTGAAAGATCCTACTCAGTGGGAAAAATCCCGTTTTCATTCAAAGTGGTGTTCCAGATTAAATCAACTGGTCTTGAAATGCCTCTGATTTAGATTTGCTTTACTGTAATTTGGCTCCATTTACTTCTCAGAAATGTCCTTTGATTTATATCGGTGTGAACAAAACAGCAGAGCAGTGTTCTTGGCTACACTGTCATTAGTGTCAGCATTCTACTGATATTTCTTGTAGGGGGATGAGCAAGTCCACAATCTTGGATTTATGGGACTTGGAGTTTCTCCTCGTCTGAACCACTCAAGTGGCACCATGCAACAGTCTGGTCCAAGTTAAAATTTTTCTCTAGGGAACTTCTACCCTAGACATTTGTAATGATATTTCCACACAATATACACTGTATGCAAGTGACTGCAAACACATTGATTCAGTCTGGCTGTAACATTCACAGGTATCTAACCCTGTCTTATTTCTCTACTCTGCCATCATGGCAGGAAGGTTTATGTCCCTCCACTCAATGCAGTATTGCAGGCTCTTGAATTTATAACTTCACATATGTCAGGAAAAAAAACCAAGAAATAAATGCATTAGAATCACTGAAGGAAAGAATATGGTTTGATTCTAGGGTCCAGCTGCATAGAAGCAGAAATGGCAATTTTGCACATCTCCATGAGGATCCCAGCTTCTGAAATTATTGCACTCTGACAGTGCAGAACACACTCTGTATGGGATGGGACTAAGGCGGAAAGCTCCAGCCTGTAACATGGTTCTGGTGGAATGGTAAGATCATGCTGCAAAATCATGAGATAAACAGTGATAGGAATAGTGATAAACAGGGTGATAGGAAATGTAGACAGACTCTGGGTGTTTTAAAAAAAAAAAAAGAAGAAGAGTTCTATTTGCTGCAAACTTGCTTAAACTTCTTGTCATGGGCACTCCAACAACCAAACACCAAGCAAAAATCAGAGACAGTGAAACCTTTATATGGTGGGAACAGACCGTGCCTCAGGATGGTTTACAGTGGAGAGGGAGATTTCGTTACTTGTTCTTACTAAGAAAAATCTGTGGTATTACAAAGAGATGTGACTTTCCCTAGATCCCATACATCTGTGGGTGGTACAAAAACTGAATAGATGTTTTTGAATTTCCACCCTACTGAGAGCACTGCCTCCCCTTGCGCCTTGCATTAACAACCCACTAATACAACAGCTTTTTCTTTCAATGACACACTGGTTTTATTCTTACATTTAAAATAGTTGCTGTGTCATGCTGTAGCTTGCCATGTGAAAAGATACATGATCCCTGAATCCATGGAAAAAATGAGGTGGAATAGTCAAATTTTATCCAGCCTGTATCAGACAGACCCCATAGTGTATCAGAGGAATTAAAATTCATCCAAAGCTTGGTAATGACAAGAAAAAAATTAGAAAGAAAGCATTTAATAGGAAAAATGAATTTACAAATGGGGTTAAGCAGATGTAGACATTGTGAATACACATAATCCTCTTTCCATTCATTAACAGGCCTGATTCCTTCAGGAATCTCTCAGGAGTGTAGCTTCCTGTCACCTAGTGGAAGGGGTTTACCTTCAGTGTCGTTTTGCTGCAGATCATAAGTGCGGTAAGGGAAAAAAGACTGTGGTAGTATTTAATCTGGTTAAGGGAAGTGCACAAAGTCCTCTCTGCTTCCTTTACATTTTTGTTACTTGATTTCCTATACTAAGAAAATGCTGCTTTCTATCCAGAACTAGCCAGTCTGACCATAGTAATAATAATAGACAATGAAGTTTAAAGAATCTAGATGAGAATGCCTGGCCCCTTACCCAGCAAATAACATCACCTCTGCACCTGATAGCCCAGGAATTACCACAGGAAAACAAATCCTGATCTTTTATGAAAGCATCACCAGAAGGCTGAGATAAACATTTTTTTTTTTAAATGTATCCACATGCTGTATTACCCACTGGAAGTAAGCGTAAATATCTGAATTAAAGAGGCAAAGTGTGTTACCTCCTCCAACTGAGCCCATCTATTCAAAATATGTGACACTCTCAAAGGCCTTAAAAAGCAAAGGACCATGGTGCCCACAGCCTCCCTCTCTGAAGGGGAACCCGACTTGAGAGCATGGAGCTGTGCGGAGCATGGGCTCCTTGGCAGACAGACCCTGCTGCAGCAGGATTTCACCACAACCTTACTTTGTTCACTTTTCTTCTGGTAGAATCACATTAAACAAACCTCTTGCTCTCATGGGGGATTTAATTTTCTACACTCACTAGAAGCCTGTGAGATTGCACTTGAAGATAACTATTTTGGATTTTAGGACTGTTAAGAAATCCATTAGGAAACAAGCAGCTGCTGGACTCTGTTGCTCTGCCAACAGCTGATGGAAGCTCAGACACTGATGGAGAGTTCTGGTCTGCATCTTAAATCTAACACTTGAATGCAATGGCTGAACTTGGCAAATTACCCCTTCTCTAATTGATCTTTTCAATAATGAACCCTTCCCACACAAATATGCTTACATCAATTTAATTTATAAATTATGTTATTTTTTTACAGGGGGACTATTAAGACTCAGATCAAGTATTAGCATAATAATTGGTTTTATCAACAATCTGAAAAGCCTTATGAATAACTAAAACCAGAGTCACCTAATGGCTGCTCTGTTTTTTGTTACGGCTTTATTCCAACTTTTTGTATTGTGGGAAAGGAGATGAAGTTGTAGGTCACTTATAAAATGCTCTTGCTCAATGGACTGGCTAAAATAACACATGCAAAGTCACAACAGTCACCATCCAGAAAATCTGCAAGACCAAGTGCCAAACACATTCTGGAAATGTATTAAGGATTTCTAGACATAAAACTAAATATTAACTTTCTTACCAATGCAAGCAGAGCAATTTTATGTGCCAAAACACATACACACAATGCACACGCACAGAGACTATATATGTATATATGCAACATTATGCAGGTACCATGAATTTCTATGACTTACTAGTTTCTCATGATGTACGATAGCATCATATATGAAAGGATGATTTCTCACATACTGAATATAAGCTCAGTTTTCATTTAATTTACCTCAGGGGGTTGTTAAAGGAAAAGATGGGGTCTTATGTTCATACCTATTTCAAAACAGTCATTACTATTTCAAAATAGTTTTCAGTATAAATACATGTTGCTTGTACAATATAGTAGTCTCATACTACATATAATAACACGCCTCACAGTTTAAAAACACGCCAAATACTCCCAACCTTGCACTAAGAATTCCACTCCTGGCCTAGCGGTTGGAAGACAAGAGACATGCCATCAAAAGAAGGGGACACCTACACATGGTTCTCATCCTACACCAAAAATGTGGATTTTGAATCTTGGTGCAATTAAAACTGCTAGTCCCTCAGCTGTAGCAATGCATTTTCAGGACTTGTGCTGCCACTATCTCAAACCAGAAAAAATTTATATGACCACTAAGGGGAAAACACTTAAGAAGAAATATGTTCCCTGTCCCCAGCTGAAACTTAAGATTCCTCTCTACTTTATAAAACCTCAAAAGAGAGAAACAAGTCCTCTAAAAGAACTATAATGAGTTATTTTACTTGTTTGTTGTCCTGAGAACAGCTGTGTTTCCCATTCTAAACACACATAAAACATCAAAAGAAATGGCTGAAGCATGAGGCTGAAGACCAGAAAGACTCAAGAACACAACTTCCTCCTTATGATCCATTTCTGTTTCCTTGTCATTCTGATACAACAAGAGAGAACAGCGTTGTCTTTGCAGACATTAGGCAAAACATGCAGAGGCACTGGCAGCATTAGCACCTGGGTGAGGTTGTTTTGCAACCTCATCATAATGTTGCACTTCCGTAATCCCTGTAGAGACCATCTGTACCAAAGTCACCACATTCCTTCCATGGGCTTTGGACAAGAGTCTAAACTCTCAGGAAATAATGCATAAAAATATATTTGATACAGAATACCTTTCTGATGCAGGTTTTACTTTTTCTATCATCTCTGAGAATAACATCAAATTGAAGCTGGGCTGTAAGAGGGATGGAGAGGAGATCTCAAAGGGAAAGGCTTGTCCATTGAAAATCCTGTTTTTCAGCCAGAATGATACAATCCAGTCAACTTTCAAACCTTGTGGCTCCAAAAGAAAGCCATGTGCTAAAGAGATGCATTTTGCTTTCAGCTGCTTGTAGCTTCATGGATCAGAGGAAATGTACTGGTGATTCTCTGATCCTGGCCAGAGGAGGAGAATTAAACAAACTGTCTACCTTGAACATGAGACAGAACAGTGTACTGAATATCAATAAGAGGTTGCTGCAGCAGGGAGTAGAGCGCCTCACAGACTACAGCCACAGCATGTGGCACAACCAACCTGGCAGTCTGCTTCAGTTTGATCCCAGCCCATTCATGCAAAAATCTGGGTACTAGAGTACAACAGAAACCCAGTTTCTAAGGTCAGTTAAGCAAGGCATCACCCTTGTGAGAGTTCTAGCACTGAAGCCTAGAGGAAATTATTCTAATGAGCCACACTAGAATTTAGAGTCAAGAATCATAAACCCACGGAAATCCCAAATCTGAACTTTCCCAACTCTGAATTTAGTTGCTTGATTTTAGGTCCTTAAATTTGCTGAGGGGGAAAAAAAAAGAAAGAAAATCAACCTCCCAGTCCTCAGACATTACTGGAGTGTAACTGCCCAAATAGCTAACGGCAGAGACAAGGATAGTTTCCAGGGGCTCTGAATTCCACTTTGTACACTTGTTTACACTTTTTGAGGACTTTTTGTGGTTTTGTCCACTTGTTGTTGTTTTTAAACACTTGTTCATTTGAAACCAAGCAGAAAGATGTAGAAGGTGTAGAGTCCCTGGAAGGCCCAGGAGTACATGGTTTTTAAGGGAAACTGAACTGGGTACAGAAAAGAGCTTGGGGCAGTGACAAGTTACATGCCCAAACAAGTGTATTCAAGAAACAAATCAGTAGTTTTATAATCACATAATCTAATGCTCCTAGAAACCTTAGGAGTGAAATAGTGAAAAATGTGCTGAAATCTCAGTGGAACACTAAGGAGCATTACAAATAATGAAGGTTGTGTCAAGAAAAGAATGAAGTAAATGATGTATTTATTGACAATTGCTTTCATTTCAGTAGTTGCTAGTACATAAATTGTTTCATTGAAATAAGCAAAGTGTTTACTCTCAAGAAATATTTTACTTTCACAAAATTAGAATTCTCCAAATCTCACTTTACAGCTGCAGTAGACACAGAACTCCAGGGAGTGAGACACAGCTGTAAAAGACCTTCTTTCCTTCCTAAAAATGCTACTGTTCTCCAGGAATTTTTATTTATGCAATGAACAGAAGAGGACTCCAAGGCTGGAGATGTTTTTGTCACATAATGAAAATTCATGCCAGAAAATGAAATCTTCTTTGAGTACACAAAATTAAAAAAACCTGAGGATGAATAGCTAAGAACTGATATAGCCTTAAAGTTTGGGCCACTATTGCATGTGCAATTGTAAGATAAGAATGTGTACACTACAGTACATGCTTCTTCATAAAGCTAAGAGCTAAATGTTAAACAGAGACATGATCATCCAAACCAGATCAAGGGAGGTTTTTCACTGGTTTAACCCCTAAGTGGCTTCAGAAACAGACTGGTCCTGTAGCAAGTGTCTGCTATGGCAAAGAACCATGGTCTGTTCTACAAATGGTGTCACCTGCCCAACAGCAAACTTCATTTTAAAGACCACCAGAAGTGGTACAGGAGTTTTGTCTACTGAGCACAAAGATTAGAACAGAGGACGAGCAAGGAAGCTACTTCTGTATGAGAGAGTATTTGTGGATAAAGTATGGGAGAAGCTGGCACTGCTTGTCATCAACACATGTATTAAACAAGAAAGGTTTATGAAGGTTTATGGTGGTATCAATAAAGGGGCGTCTTTCCATCTTCAGTAAACGATAGGAGGGCTGCATTCAGTTTAAACATACTGGATTTAAGGACAAACCATTTAAACCACTCAAATCCATGCCTGCCTTTTTGGAAGCTTGAAGCTAGACAATCAGTATCAGCAATATCTCTTCACTGATCTTGGATGCTATCTAAAAGAGATGGGTCACCAGTCAAATTCTGGTGAATCTGTGGATGTTCAGGACTGAATGGACTTGCATGGTTTGTTTGCTTTCCCAGCAATGCTTCAGGAACTGAAACTGCGGTACTGATATTAGAAGCTTTGCAAGCAGGCACAAACATCACATCTTGACATTATCTATAGTTCTTGATGCTCAGGCATTTAACAAAAATAGATCAGAAGGAGGGCAGTTACAGCAGAGGAATTTATAGAGTGTTAATGGAATGAAAAAAGTTCAATTCCAAACAATACTACATCCGTCCCCACTCTTTGTTTCTTAATTCGTTCCTCTTGATCTTCCCAGTGACTGTCTTTGGCAGCTCTTGGACAAATTCCACCTAAATAGAAAAAAGACATAAAACAATGTAACCTGTTCTACAGTTGGTTTTCCAAGACTGGCTCTCAGCATATGTGCCACTTGTGAAACAATTTCTTTGGCTGCCTAGATGGCCAAACATCTGTGTATCTGCCCCCCAGGTAACCAAACTGAGTACCGTAACAGAAGGATGAATACATAAATGGTATCAGAGGTCAGAGATGAATGACAAAAAGAAGAAAAAAGGGACATTACTGGCACAAACTCTTTAATGGTCCTTGGTTCCTATGAGTTCTGCACAAGTGAACTAAGGCACTGCTAGTAGCTCTTTTCCTTCTAGTGCTGTGATTACTGAGAAACATCAAGTGTACCCTCCTGGGCTTTCTTCTTATTTATTAACTGTGGGGACCAGATTCAGTCAGATACTACTGTAAAGTCACCAGAGAGTGCTTGGTTGAAGAATAAATACGAAATGGAGAATTATGATTGTGAGCCTGACTTAGAACATGCGAATTTAACTAGGATATCATACGAAGCCTAGACATTTTTGAGAGGTTTAAACAAACACTTTACTCAAATGCATGAAAACCAATGTAAACTAATGTTACTTAAGCAAGATTTTCTGGAGCCAGTGCTCTAGCTGAATCTTTACCACTGTCTATTTCAGGTGAATCATGAAAAAACAAATAGTAATTCTCCTGAGATTTATGGAAAGGTGCCCTGGTTTGAAGTTTCTCGTCAGGAGCACTTACCTTTCTAGGGTATTTGTATGGAGCAGTAGTTTTCTTGACATGCTCCTGCAAGTCACAGGTTAAGCTCTCCAGGTCACTGGATGAAAAGGTTGGGGACAGGACCACAAATGCTTTCACAACCTGTAAGGTAAGGTCAACAAAAGTGATCTGACACCATCCATTTTTAAGCACTGACATACAGGTTACCAATGGGCAGTACTGCTGAGAGTCATGACCTGCAAAAGGGAGAAACAGAGAAAACAGCACAATATAAGAAATGGTTATGCTCAGCTTCTGCACGTGTCTATGCAGAAGGATAAAGCTGAAAGCACAGTTTTCCTGCCCTCATTACAAAGCAAGAGCACTTGCTGTATCCTCTCAGCGGAGGTCAAGAAGGAGGAGTACTAAGAGGTGTCTCTGCAGAGTTGACCCTGAAGCTGAGGGACATTCTGTTTCTCTCTGAAGTTCACACTGAGGACAGGAGGCCTGTATCATCCCAGCATAGGACTGTCCTTTCTCCATATGTGTAGCCCAAGTCTAACGCTACGGCAGTTATACTATAACTTTGGCTACACCAAGACAGCCAGAAAAGACAATTTCAGTGTATAGACAAGTGCTTAACAGCAAGGGGAAAGTAAATATCATTGTAATGTTCTCAACAGGGGAGACCTTCTTGGGATGAAAAGAAACTAAGAAACTTCACGGATCCAAACAAGGGCAATGAAACTGGTGAGGGGTCTGGAGCACAAGTCTTGTGAGGACTGGCTAAGGGAACTGGGGTCATTCAGCCTGAAAAAAAGGAAGCTCAGGGGAGACCTTACCATCCTCTACAACTACCTGAAAGGAGGGGGTAGCAAGGTGGGGGTCTGTCTCTTCTCCCAAGTAACAAGCAATAGGACAAGAGGAAATGGCCTCAGGTTGCACCAGGGGAGGTTTAGATTGGACATTAGGAAAAATTTCTTCACCAAAAAGGTTGTTAAGCATTGGAACAGGCTGCCCAGGAAAGTGTTCGAGTCACCCTCCCTGGAAAAGACACCTGGATGTGGTGCTTAGGGACACGGCTAGTGGTGGACTTGGCAGTATTAGGTTAATGGTTGGACTTGATGGTCTTTTCCAATCTAAACAATTCTATGATTCTATAATAGCAAAGGCATGTAAATGGGAAGGGATTTTGCCCATCACCCCAAGTAGGATTACCTATGATGACATGACTGCCTTAGAGCGGTACATTATTCAGTAAAGTAGGAACTGCTTTATATAGTTATAAATTTAAACAAACTTATTACTTCCCCCACCACTGTTCAGCATCATTACCTCTCCTCTGAGGGGATCTGGGCTGCTGACAACAGCTGTTTCTGCCACTGCTGGGTGCTCTATCAGGGCACTCTCTACTTCAAATGGCCCAATGCGATAACTAGGTAAGGAAAGAAAAATGTAGGATTTGGTTTTATGAGCTGGAAAACCAGTACCAAACGTTTTTTAATTGTAATCTTGAAGAACACCCCCTCCCCCAACCAAACCAACAACCAACTATAGAAGCTTTAGGCAGAATGGGAAAGTTGGCTGTGTTAGAAGGTAGGAGCATTTCATGGTGGTCACATGGTAGAGGACTGCTGGGGCTGCGGATACCTCTCCATCTCTTCCTTTCCTTGTGGCTCCAAAGCTGGAGCTCCATCCCACCCTGATAGCTGTGGTCTGCAGTACCAGCTGATGCCACATTATGGTATCACATCATACAATATCAAATTATTTCATTTAAACATGTTAAAAATAAAATGTTTCAATGCTCTTCAAGTCCAACAGAGATGTCCTTCAATTTTAGTCAAAACCCAAACTAGATTAAAATCCCTCCTCTGCCAGTAGAAGTCTTCACTCTTTGTTGGAACAGATGAGATGTTGCAGGGAAAACGGATACAGAGATGCCACGGACATCACCAAGATGACACTGCAGGTCTATGAAAAGCTAATAATAAAAGCAAGTATTCCTAAATCAAGGGGTAAATACATTCATCATAGGACTATCATGTCAGAAGCTCACCAGGAACACAACATGTAAGATTATACAATGGCAGATTAGTAAGGAAGCATGCAAACTGACCCTGAAGAAATGATGATGTCATCGTCTCTTCCAATAAACTGAAAATACCCATCTTCATCCATAGTCCCTCTGTCTCCAGTGACATAAAAATCCCCACGTTCACTTTCTGCAGTTTTCTTAGGGTTATCCTCAAAGTGGTTTACAAACAACAGTTTAAATTTTGAGCATGCATTAGCTATACATTATGCTATAACACACATAATATTAAATGCACTGGAACTTAATTTTTCAGTCAAGGATGCTCAAGAATTACACTGACATTACTATAAAATACAAAAAAATAGTTTTTAAAAACAGAAACCATTTTGATTCTTTAAAAAAAGATTTAACTGAGTCTTGAGCAAATTCTTCTCTTCCCTTTTCTAACATCCACCAATCCAAACAAACAAATTTTTCTGGTAATAAATAACAAACTGGTGAAAAATATTCAGCCTTCTGAACCACTATGCAATTGGAGAGATTTTGGGGAGATTGGTGGTGGTGAGGAATAAAATAAAGCCCTTACTACATATTCAGAGAATAAACCAAGTGGTCTTATAGGTTTGCTTCTGACAGCAATTTCCCCCTGTTGTCCTGGAGGCAGAATATTAGCATTTTTGTCTATGATCTGGAACGAAAAACAACACGTATTTTAGTCCAATGGGAAAAAAAACCCCAAACCCAAACCCAATCAAATGAAAAACCCCTATGAAAGGATATAAAGAGCAGACAACAAACCTGCACATCATAAAGGGGAGCTGCCTTCCCCATCGATCCAGGTTTAATCTTCATTCCTTTAAAAACGGAGCAGATTACTCCCTGTAAAAATCAAAATCAAACCCAAGTTTTGCAATAGAAAACTGCTACATTCACATTCAATTCATTAAATGCATTTTCTAGAAGAATTCCTAAGCAAGGAATTAAGATTCACAGGATCTTTTATGTCAGCACTGTATGGTACAGATAAGCAAAATCAAGAAACTCCCTGAAAGAATCCTGTTCCGTTATCAGTGAAGAATTCATGCCCTCTGCTAATCAGGCTTCTTCCTTAGAATCAAACTCTGTCCTCTTGCCTGTCACTGTCACTTGGAATTTGCTTAAGGACATTTATGGAAATATTAGAGCACATCTCCCAACAATCCATGTTTCTGGCAGGTTCTGTGAGGAGAGCCATGAAAGGGTATTTTTTCACAGGTTATCAGGGGAGGAGATTACTGGAACATTCACAGAACCGTGAAGGAAGAAACAGGCTGTGTTCTTTAAGAACAAATATTAAAACACCATAAAGCAAAAAGGAATTACAAAGATTTAATAGAATATTGACCCTACAGATGTACCGTTTCAGTCTGGCCATATACTTCATGGATGTCCAGCCCAGTCTTCCTTTTCCACTGCTCCATGACTTCTGGGTTGAGTGGCTCCCCTCCACTTATGCAGTGCTTCAGGTTCATGAATTTGTAGCTTCACAGGGAGTTAAAAACCAAGAGACGCAGTGCTTAAATCTATTGTGCAAGTCAAGGAACATGCAACTATAAACAAATAATACTGGAGAGCTGTTTTCTGGGAGAGTTAGTCCCATGAAGGGGGGAAATCAGAGGATTCCTGATCCAGCAAGGATATCAGTCTGTGCTGAACACTATACATATGAGTAGTAGCGGTCAGAGTTAAACACACATGAAAAATGAAGTAAAAATTTTTCTGAAGTCAGCTGGGATTTAAAGACATGCCTGTAACAAAGCACAGAGTGATTTGCTGAGCCAGGGCCCTGACTGCTGACCCTCTGCAACAGCCCAAGTGAGAAAGTGCAAGAGGGGAGGAAGGAACAGTGGCAGGCAGTGAGAACTGGAGCAGGGCATGATGTACAACTGCCACAACAAATCACTCCCTCACGGTTATGCTGACACTGACTTTCTAGGATGACAGTCCTTCCCAAAGCATGGACAATTAATGTGGTAACTGAAAATTATGATAAAGGATTTAACAGGCACTCAGGTTCATACCCTCAGGGATCTGCTCACAAGTTCAACAGTGGAAGTCTCAAATTTCTGAGGGAAAACATCAAGTTTCTGTATGTTTGATCATAAAACTCAGCAAAACTCTCAAATTTCGTATGACTGTCTTTTCATGAAGGATATTTTAAACTAAATTACTACCCTATTTTGGGTCAGGCACCTAGATCTGGGAGATTAGTAAGTTTAGTCAGGGTAAATTAAACATCAGTAAATAATTTCTTGACGTACTTGGAGAGATCATTTTGCACCAGCATGCGGAACAATGTTGGAGCACCAACCAGCGTGCCAATAGGGAATCTGCAGAGAGTCTAGTGAGTTAAACAACAAGATGGACATATGAAGCTCAGAAGAAAAACCACCTTGTGGATGTACAGTAAACAGGTGATATCGGGGGCAAACGTAGGTGTCCTTTCTATGTAAAAGCATCATATGCTCTCTATTGGGTAAGAAACCCTCCTCCATTGGTGTAATATGCAGATTCACAGTATATTTGATTAGACAAAATCCCATGCTAACATGTCTATATGACACTCAGACTGCGCAGCTTGGAGCATGGGCAGAATAAGCCTGTCTCTGTCTAAACTACAGGGAGGTTTTCACTTTCATCTAGTCCAGTGTGGGTAGAGAAACGCTTCTGTTTCAGTCTGCATTAAAACAGCTGATATTACTTCCACAGTCACTAGAACAAAAGGAAAGAAATTAGTTCTGCTTTTGGATGATTTTCATTCACATGCTCACCAGCTATGAGTAAAATGTATGAATGAACTGCAGGTTTGGCCCCTTCTGTGTATATTAAAAATGCAAATAGGGGCTTTACATAATGGATACAGCACCTTGAACACAACTATGGACACAAGCCTCATGAAATCTATGGATGCTGTTAAGAATTTTTTTTTTGCACACTTTCTGCAGTTAACACATCTCCATGAGTTTTTCCTTACATTTAGGATGGTTACTGATTCAATCTGTTGTAGCTTATGTATAAAGATGCATGATCCAAAAACCCAGGGATCAAAAACAGATGCCAGTGAAGTTAGTATCCATCCTGTATCTGCTGTGCTCCATATCATGTCTGAGGGAGTCAAATCCAACCAGTACCTGGTAGAGCAGAAAAAAATGAACATATAGATAATGAAAAATTTTTGCTTTAAAAAAATCAACCATCAAACGAACAAACCCAAACCACAAAACAAAGAAACCAAAAAAATCCAACAAGCCCAAGAATTCTGACAAGATACAGGGGCTCTGGGCACTCTGAATAAGTTTGTTTTATGAGCTAGCTCTAGGAGAAAAGGTGACCTAACTATATGTTTGCATAAATACATATATACACACACATACTTATATCACATGTATATGATGTCAGTCATAAGATAGTGTAGAGTAAGGGAAAGAGGAGTCTGAATTTCAATAAAGTGGCTTTCCACTAGGTAGGAGAATAGGGCTGAATCAGCAGTATTCATGGATGCTGTGCTGGACACCAGGTATTTCAGTTCTAAGGCTGCCGAGGGACCAGGGCGATCTGTGCAACCAACATAAACTCTGCCTCTGCTCATCTACACATGTCACAAAGTTTTTTGCAACCCAAACAGCATGGTATATCTTAAGTATTCCCAGCTGATGCTTGTCCTTTGAACCACTCTAAAGAAAGGGTAAGAGATATTAATTGAAAAATGGAAACACCAGGGGTGATCCTACTCCCCAGAAATCTGGAGTTTCTAGTCCAGTTTCAGAGGGAGAAGGACTGGGGCCATACATTGGTATTTCTTATTCAGCCATTTTTCATCAGTTCTACTATGCAGCTTCAATTATTCTGTGTTCAGCCAGGCTCAAGCCTTTCATACCTTTCATTTAAAAGGGGTCTGAAACCAAGACTACCCTGGGAATGTTCAGTCATCTTCGGAGAACCTGTGGTTCCACTGGTAAAGAAGATACTCAGTGAGTCTTGAATCCTTGTTTTGACACAGGAATGGTCAGCAGATTGGTTTCTTTAAAACAGAGAATGCAGTCGTGACTTCAGTGGTTACTTTACACGGGCTTTGGAATGTAATAAAGCATTGCATATTGCAGAACTCCTACCCCAAATAAGCTTCACAGAAGCTTTTCACCAAATTAGACTAAAATAATGTGGAGTTACACTACCTCAGAGACAGACTTCCCCTTAAGAACAGGATATAAACTTCCTAGAACAAGACCACTGCTAGTAAACAACTCTGATGTGGATCAGCAATCAAGCAGTCACGATTAACATCTTAATGCTGGCATTTGCTGAGTTTTTTTAGTCAATGAATACTTGTAAGTGAGCACTTGCGAAGAACAGGTCTGCTTTCTGCATCGTGACTGCAGTGTCACTAACTCATACTCACTTGTACAGGTCAGTGAAGTTCAGCCATCCCCGCCTACTGCCTTTGGACACAATTAGCTTGGTTTTCAGAAACTGACACTCAGATGCCACCGAGTCCACAGCAGGAGCCAGTGTGTCATCAGTAATTATGCATGTGGCCTTTGATGCCTGGAGTCGATACAATATGTCTTTGGCTGATAACTGGGATACTCCTGGAATTAAGACAATTCCTGGAAGAGCAATAAAGTTAAGTTTGGGATGGCGTTTTTTACATCTGACGCTTTTCTAAGAACCTAAACTATTAACTACTCCCAAACTGACCTCTGAGATTAATTTGCCCTGGCATTCCCAAGCTGAACAGTCACCATGGAGTAACGCAGCTGCTTGTGCTTTCCTGTAAGGAATGAAATGTGGACCTGTCTGGTGACTTCCATAGCTCTTCCCTGCCTTCTGTCATCTCCATGCCTGCTGCACAGCCACCTGTCCTACAGCACCTAGTGCAAATCCTTCAGGACTGCCTGCGTAATTGGTAGCTAGGCCACTCACTAGATTATTACATTACTTTTCCTTTATAAACCATATAAATTCTTGATCCTGTCAACTGATTCGCATTAACCAGTTTTACCAGTGTCAGATATGCTCACTGACCTGCTCGTATGCAAGCCACTTTCACCAGCCACCATTCTGGGACTCGTGGTAGGATCACAAAAATTCTGTCCCCCTTCTGCAGCCCACATACTTTAGTCAGCCCATTGGCCACTTTCCGAGACAGGAACCCCAGCTCCTCAAAGCTCCACTTCACTTCTTCTCCTTTTCCATTTATCCACCAAAAAGCAGGATTTGACGGTCTCTTTCCAGCCTGCAAAACATAGGGATTCAAAACCAAAACATTCTCTTCTGAAAGACCATGAAATTATAATGCACAAATATCTGCAAATTATGGAAGATCTGAGTATTTCACAATGAGCATATAAGCTATTATTTTTCCCTTGTCCTTAATGGATTGAGATTTGCTATGGATCAAGCTCAGATATACCCAATAAATTCTCCTTTTCTGAACCTGGAATGTTTATCACCCCAGTTATCTCCAGACTCAAGTCCTACTCCTGGATCCTACTTCAGTTTAAGCCTTATGCCTTAATGCTCTGGCAAAATAACAGATAACATGAAATACTTCACATAATACTCCTGATACTCTGGATGGAGTTGTGGAATACAGGCAGAGGACAAAATAAAACGATAGGACAACACAGTATCCCAGGACTCTTTCTAGTCTGATTGCTCAGGAAGAGGGGAATTGAGTGGTCTCTACAGTGCATCTGGACAAATACAGAATCCACTTTGGAGCAAGGCAATTAAACATTTGTGGGAGAATTTTCCCTAGCATGCAATGTTACTGTTATGTTACCTGTATTTTTATGATATAACTATCTAATATCACAGTATGCAGAAGGAATAAGCACAGCCATTCTGAGGTTAAATCAAAGACAAAAGGGACTTTCCATTGCTTTTTCTACCTCCATAGGGAGCACCAAGCGTCAGAGACACTTTTAAAATAAAGCAAGAAAGAGTGAGATTCCTAATGAAAATTGGTTTTGGCAACTGATTTTTTGATAAAGAAAAACCCCCCAACTTATTTCAAATGAAATTTCTAATTAAAGTATCTCATCTGCACAACAAAAGATTGTTTACCTTTTCAATTTCAGACCATTTGTCCAGTACATCACTTGCAAAGTTAAAGTACTTTGGTATTTCCTGTTTGCCCCGTCTGACTGACTCATACTGTGAATGTACATCAGAGGCAAGCAGCCTGGCATGTCCATGGAAAGTCCTATTAGGAGGCTTCAGAGTCCACAAGGATTTTAGAGTCTGTAATTTAAACAAGAACTTCATGGCAGAAGATGGTGTATGTAGATGCTATAGACTATGTAAGAAAATTTGCAGAAATGTTCCTATGAATCCTGCAACAACAACAACAAAAAAAAAAGAAATTGAGATTATCCAAAGACAATTCAGTTATGAATTGATGAGTTATTAACTGAAGTCACTTAGGCTAGTCACAGCCAAACTGATGTTTTTAACAGTAAAATTACAAGTGAAGTTCCCCATCCTGCTTTCTTATATTTATTACCACCAGCTTTTTAAGGACTTAATGTACTGTGCTGATCTGGCATCTTGTCTGTAGCTCAGCTGATCCTTATAGATTCTTGATGTATTCTTTGGGGCTGCTAATGCCCCACAACTCTCCTTAGACAAACCCAACATCAGATGTTACTGTTTGCATTATAAGGTGGTTATTGGTTCTTACACCAAATCATTCAGTAGCTGATTGTCTTTCTTCTTACTTCACAGGGAGCTGAAGTATGTTTCCAGACTACTTCCATCAAGATTCTCACTGCTTTAGCTCGTATATCCATTCACCACATATATGCCAAGACCTTCACTTCAGTAATCCCTTATGTAGGTCCCCAAATTTGACTTGGACATTTCTAATTTGCTTGCTGTAAATGCTCTCTTCCATCTGTACTCACCGTAATGATCCTAAAAGCTCTCAAGTCCAATTTATTATTATTTTCAGTAGTCCAAAAGATTGCTTCAGAACTGTGATAAACTCTAACAATTTTAATGCTATTTAGAGGCTTCTCATAAGTGCACATAAAGACCATCAAACATGGAAAAAAACCACGGCTTGTGTCTGCAAGAGCCCCGCAGTCAGAGCAGGAGCCATTGGAGTCCTGGAGGCCTATGATGATTCTAAAACCTGAGTCCCTCTATTGATTTTCCTTTTTCAAGCACTAAACACAAGTTACTGAACTCAATACAAGGTCAGATGAGTGACTGTTGAGATAGAAATTAATTTTCTCTTCTGTTCTTACAAAGGATGGAGCTATCTACAAAGTAGGAAAAAAAGTTATAGGTAAACTCTTGATTAAGTTCTTTTCCATGTGGAATTTCTGTGGCCGGAGCAAAGCTGCAAAGTTTTGCCCTTTGTCCCAGGTTTTAAAGTTTGTTTTGTATTCATTTACCTCTTTGTCCTGTGTCTTCAACCGTAACGACTTATCCTTGTATCTCTGATGCTTAGATCTCAGTTTTGTTCAAATTTTATTCCCCAAGAAAAAGTAAGGTATTTGTAACAGAGGAATTATTTCCTTATTCCTTAGCAGAAGCTTTTACAGTAATATTTAATCTGGCTATCAGGTGAATGAACTCAAATACCTGGAACTTGGACAACTTAATCATTCCAGTGATATCTGACAGCATAGAAAATCTGGATGCAGATCTTCCCCCCCAGATCCTTTGTCAAAACCAACAGTAATTCATGGTGTTCTCCATGCTACATGGAGACTGCGGTACAGAAATACTGACCAGCTGTAAAAAATCCCATAGGATATCATTTGCTCCTGAGAAAGAATCACAGGACATGGATATAACATTAAGTGTTATTATGTCCCTAAGTGCCACCCACTTCAGAATCAGGATTATAGAGCAGAAACTTATTTAGATGGTACTTACATTTTAAATCAAAAATCTATTAACAGGACCTGGTGGAAAAAATTATCTAAAAACGTTTTACTGGTGAAAAATAGTCTTTTAAATGTTCCCTAAATATGTCTTCTTTGAGGTTGTGACCTCCACTGTTAATGCTAAAAACCAATGGATCCACTTTCATTCCTTTAACAGAAAAGCCCGATCTTTTTTATTATTCTTTTTAATAACATAGTAAGATATTTCTCATTTCTTAGTCTGCTTTAATTCTGTGCTTTAGCTATAATCTACAGATTTCAGAGCATTGCAATGACAAAATCTACACAATAGCCTGTAAAGAAAAGAGGAGACAAAGAACATTCAGGAACAGTATTCAAGACTGGAAATGGTGTTCAAGACCAGCAAGATGAAAAACCTTTTAAATCCAGGGTTCCCTAGTGGTCTACAAAAATGTCAGCAAAGTTTTGCTGTGAGAGCCTTCAACAGTTTTTAGCACTTTTTCACCTGCAAACTTAGAGGTGAAAATGAAGTAAGAAAATGGAGGAAATGATGCAGTAATGGCAAAGTCATCTGAACTGCTGCAAGAATCAGAAATTACTTTTCCTGATTTAGGATCATCTGCTACTTCTCAGTGATCAACACCAGGAATTTAGACAAATGTCTTCCTGACCTGTTGGCTGTGGACAGTATAGATTGAGAGCTGGCTGGGGTAGATCCTCTTCATTCAGTTCATTTGGCTTCCAGGACGTGTTCCCCAAGCAAGGTACTGTGAAGATTAGCCTTTATCTGAGACGTGAAAACTGGACACTCTGTCAAAAAGAATTTGGAGTGAAACCCTTTGTACTTTATCATTTGCTTCTTTTGAAGTAATGAGAACAGAACATAGCACAAAACAGACCAGGCAGCACAATTCTTTCTCTGGAGTAACCTTTTCCTTGTAATCATTTACACTGTCGTTAATAGTGCACAATTTGCACCTTAACCTAAAGCACTTTGTATCTTCTCTTTTCCCCCACTTTAACCATTTCAGGAGACCACGAATTCATCAAGCTGACGAGAAGTAGTAAAAGAATATGTCTTTTTCCTTCCACTCAGAAAGAATTTGGGAATATTACAGTGATAGTTTTTGAAGAGAGAGTATCACTTCACTGCTGATACCAACTACAGGACAAAGATTATTTTTATTTATTTCTCATTTATTTGTAATTATCAAAATGTTGTAGTTAGACTAGTTAAGACTTTTTTTTTTTTTAAAGGAAGCTGTTTATACTAATTCCAGTAAAAAAATTAAACCTTTGTAAGCTCCGAGATCTGTCTCTTCTCTCTCCCATTCCTCATTCTTAATTACTTGCACCTTCTCCCTTCTGAAAATTTGTAGGTTGATGGCAAAAGTGGTTCTAATATCACACATCCTCAAGCCATATGAGTGTTAATCTCCTTTTTTTTTCCATAGCTTGTTTTTCCATATGTTCTCCTAGTGCTCTGGGTCATGACCACATGCCAAGTGTGATGTGCTATGGCTGGTACGGATAATGGAAATTTTCTCTCCTCAGTTTTCAGATTATGTTATACTCTTTCCCCACATTTTGTTCCTTAGAACCTTTCTCTGGATTTTCCCAGTAGCTGTCTTTGGCAGATCCTGAACAAACTCCACCTGAAAGGCAAAAATGCTCACTTTTAGCCAAATACATTCCAATTAATCTCCCAGGTGCAAGGAAAGACACACTTTCATTATGGCTGGGGTAAAAAGATGGGAAGCTGCACAGCTTTGGGCTGGGATCGTGAAATTCCTTACTACACATCTTAGCTGACTGCACAGACAGTACTTGCAGGGACAAGTACCACAATCCTGCAGAGATGAGTGCTTCTGCTGTCAGGACAGGGATTTACTGGTGTCTTTTCTAGTTGTAAGGGATGGATTCCAACCCCTCTGATGCCAGGAGGAATTTCCCTTTGCTTTGGCTGAGAGTCTGAACAGAGCTCAAGGGAGGAATTCGTAAGAGCTGAAGGCCCATTTGAGTTGCTGTGAAAACCCTAGTATTTCATGAAAGGAAGACTGGACCCATTTCCTCCCTTTGGGTCCTTTCTAGCACATACAGCGAACCCAAGGCTACAGCTGCAACAGACACTGTAATTTACTTTTATTTTATTTAACTATAGTTGGAGTATTTTCAGAATGCAGTTGAAAAGAAGCAAAGGCAGGACAAAAACTTCGATTTTTGATACAATCAAAAGAACTGCCTTTTTGTGGTGTACTTACCTTCCTCGGATACTTGTAAGGTGCAGTCACCTTGATATGTTGCTGAAGCTCATGAGTTCATTTTCTGGATAGTGTGATACAAAAGCAGGAGGTAAAACAATGAGGGCTTTGCCTATCTGTGCACAAAAGTTAAGGGACTCCATTAACTTCCCGGCCTGGGAATAAAGGGATACATTTGTTGCCAAAGCTGAGTATCAAAATTCAGAAATGTAAAAATTTGAGGTTTTTTTCTTCAATTTCCTTTTTCATTGGCTGTCTATTACAGAATGCAATGCTACGAAGGACATATTCTGCAGCATGGGATTTTTTGCTGTTTTTCCACTTTTCTTTCTTAACTTTATAATACACAACTAAACTTTCAAGAAGTTGTAAACAGGAAAAAAGACAGCTGAAAATCTCACCCCAGGGCTCACAGAAATGTTGCAAAGTTGAAAAATATAAAAAGAAAAATTAAACATGCTGGATATCATTGCCCCATGTGCTTAGTGACGAAAAGAGAAATAATCTGAATTCTATTTCTTAGACAAAAAAGTGCTACAGTAAGTCTGAAGAGCCAAACCCTTTTCCCCACATCAAACCCTGCAAACATGGAAATAATTCTGAAATTCTAAGATCTGTCAAGGTATGGGTTTAGAATTTTTTTAACCCATTTAATTTCAAAAATCTGCAACATATTTAATTCCAAGGAAGCCTAGTACTTATAGAGAACTTGATGCTTAGAATAAAGTGCATTTCTTTCTGTATCTTTTTTTTTTACCTCTGCTCAAATTTTATCAGGACTGCTGACAACAGCTGACTTTGAGACTGCAGGCTGTTAATGCATTTTTGACTTCAAATGGGCCAATAAAATACTTAGGAGAAAATGCAGATATGACAGCCGTAGCAAGCTAGACATTCAATTGGTCTTTCCAGATTGAATTTTAACAGGCAAATGACCAAATCTAAAAGCAACTGACTTACCCAGAAGAATTAACTATATCGTCAGCTCTTCCAGCAAACCAGACATATCCTGCTGTCCCCAGTGACATAAAAATTTCTACACACAGAGGCAGCAGTTTTGTCTGGATTATCCTGACAGTAATCAAACATTTAAAAAAATGTATCCAAATGTTAGTGAAATGTAATGCATTTACTTTGCAATGGTGCTAAAAATGATCAGGACAATTTTTTAAGTTGTTCTCAAAATGAGTATGGTCACTACTATTTTTTGTCTTCAGTTGAAAAAAAAAAAACAACCAGAGCCGCATTAATGAGCAGTTTTGTGGTAGAAATATGTGAGAGGTGGAAAAGAGCATTGTGTATATATGGATTCATGTTCTAGGGAAAAAAGGCCGTGCTCTATCAAAATGCCAATCCATCACAGCAAATTACTAAAATGTATAACCCGCTCTTTTCACACTTACCATTGCAGGGGGCTGCCACAATAACCTCCTGTCAATGGAAACTGTTTACCCCTAACCTTCAAGACCAAAACACAAATGAGGTGACCTACAAGAAAAACATCACTATCTACATTGATCATTATCTACATATCTAGATTACACAGGAAAAACACCCTGACAACAGAAGACACAATGAAAAACTGAAGTAATAGTACTGAACCAAAAAAAATTTTTTATCACATAATGAGCAATTACTTTGTGCAAGTTGTTGTTTGAGGATGCTACAAATATCCAAATGAGGGTTCAGAAGAGGATTAAACACATAGATAGAGCATTCCCATTTGAATAGTAATGTTAGATTACGTAGGACTCTTCCACAAAGCCATATAATCATCTACCCTTGAGGGTTTTGTGCTGTAGCTTGTCTTTATGCTGTCGATCTTGTGCACATCGTCTGCATGACAGGCAACTGTAGAAAGGGTTTCTCTGACATGTGCAAGCTGGAATGTGTAACTTTTAACAATTTAAAAGATCAATCTGTGGGTACCTCTGACAGTGCTATGAGGAAATAAGATGATTGTGCTCTTTGTAAAGCCTCCCTGAGCTTCCAACAGAGTAGCCTATCCTTAGCCAAGGACAGGAGTGGCATGGAAGGGAAAGGAGCGATGCACTGAACATGAAGCCCATGCCAACGGCCAGGTACAGGTCTGGAACAAGGTACCCCCTGGTTCATGTTGCATCTTGAAGTTATACTCTGCCAGTCAGCCTGTTCCTGGATAGCAGAACAATGTACTGATTGGGCTCAAAGCCCTCAAGCAATCTAGTGAGACCTTGTGAAGATCCTGGATGAAATTCCAGTCCTTGGATAAGTTGACAGAACTTTGCCCTGGGTCTCTCTTGAGCTTCTCAGCAGGCACAGACAGACCAACTCAGACTTACCAAGTACTCAGAGAAGAGACAGAATGGTCACATCGGTTGAATTCAGACAGCAATGTTGCTGCCTTCTCCTGCAGGTAGAATAGCCCCATGGCCATCTATGATCTGCAGCAAGGACCTATCATTATTGCTTTGATTAGCTTATCTGTTATTGCACAGTGCAAGACAGAGAAGGGACACAGACAGCATTCCCTTACTCTTATACCCAAAACTGCAGCTGAGCTCAGATGTGACATATCAACATACCCTCTCACCATAAGGGGTAACAGCTTTACCCAAAGAGCCAGGTTTAATTTTCATTCCTTTCATATTGGCACATATTTTCATCTGCATAACAGATTTGGTTTTTTAATTTGTGCAACATCTTGAACACTTCATTACTGTTTGCATTAGGCATGACATTTCTTAATGACTCTGTCGTGACAAGAGCTGAATCAGGACTAAAGCACTGTGGTTCTCCAGCACATCAGAGAGGGGTTGAGAGGCATTTCAGGTCAGCCCTGTGGAACGAGGTTGCTTGCGCTCAGTCTAAGCCAGTGGGTTCTTCTGCAAACACTTGGATTTGCAAGACAGCAGATGAGAAATTATTACAGAACTTATTGAAATAATGGGACAATTAATTTGGGACCATATTAAGGGTAAGAGGAGTGAATGCCTGAAATCTGACTCTTAATAGCTTCATTAATGTTCACTTACAGAGAAGTCTGGGATGCAGCCTGATCTAGTATTTTTCATTAAAACCTTGGACAGGCCAAATTCATACCCAGAGCATTTTTTTCTTTTTCAGTTTTGCCTTTTAAGTAAAGATGATGAAGGGATCTACTACAAGTTATTTAATCTGAAGTAATCTCTGGCATGGTTTTTGCCAGGGCCTGAACTCTGTAGTCATAGTATTTCCTATAAACATTAAAATATGCAGCTAGTTGATTTTGGAACTATATAATTATAATTATATTTATCCTCTTTTTTAAAAAGTTAATTTAAATTATTCTCACCTTTTCCATCGATTTATCAAGCACATTATGCCTCTGGTATTGTTACCTTTGAAAGGGAGTACTGCAAGAATTAATGCAAACATACTGTTTTCAGTCTGGCCATAACATTCATAGACATCCAGCCCTGTCTGGATTTTCCACCATCATTTCAGGATTGAGCAGTTCCCCTCCAGATACACAGTGTTTCAGACTCATGAACTTGAGGAACAGCAAATGAAATTATTTTCTTCTGAAAAAGCAATGAATGGTCTTAACTGAGCAGCCTCCCTCAACTTTCAAAGTAAGTACGCCTAAAACTTCACAAGCTGCTTTGGAAATTACAATAATCATCCTGTTACATAGTCCTGGATCGGATTCCTATATTGCTCGTGTTACCACTGAAGATAATGTGATTTATCTCTGTGTCACTGGAAGTAGGTTTTGTTGCTGGAAAAAGAGCAAGGAAAGGTGTTTTCTTGGAAGAGCCGACAAGAAAGGAGAAATGTGAACAAGCACATCAGATGTTCATGGAAAGCTGAGTTATGTGCTGACATCCAAGATCAAATAAGATGCTCAGAATTTTCTAGAGCAAAAGGAAGGCTGAATAGGAACACAGAGCCTGAGCAATCTACTAAACCAGGGCTAGCTTTTGTCAGGATGAAAGATCTATGTGATAAGAAGAGGTACCTCACTGAAGCTGTGAAAACTCCTTACAAATCACACTGACTACTTCATAAGCTGAGTATTTTACAGTGTTACAAACTGGTAGGAACAGCTGCCAAATAACTCTGAGCATGTGAAAATCCTCTAACTGCTCATTTCGTTCTCAAGTATATGGGAACAACTCCACTGTACTCCAGTAATTCCCTGATCCAGTGCTGCCTGAAACCTTGACTTAAATTTAACTGTGAACCACAAGTTCAGAGGAAGTGACAACTTACAGAAAATCTTACTTGTTTCCTCTGTGCTGTCTTTTCAAAGACCCATTCCTGAAGTCTGAATGGCCTGAGGTGTGACAAGTTATTCTCATCTTTCAAAACATAGCTTTCTTTTGAGAGCAAATTTTGCTAATTAGATTTCCTTTAATTGAAAAAAAAATTAAGCAACATAAAGAACTAAACAGCCAGAGCTGTCACAGCATTATATCCCAGCCGCTCTCTGCTACCCCTGCAGACAGATAGATGTGCAGTACCTGCTCAAATCATGTTGGACCAGCATGCACTACGCAGCGGGAGCGCTGCAGAAGGCAGTGACGGGGTATCTTGAGAGAGTCTACAAAACCAGAAAATTATTTTGTTGAGAAGAAAACATAATGGTGGGTCTGACCTTGTAAATGTGCAGGTGAGTAACACAACTTATGTGCTCAAACGTCTGCAAAATGAAAACCATAAAAATACAACATACATTCAACACAGAGAATGGCTATGGATTAGTGACTATGAATCTTGACTGCAGAGTGGCTGTACCAGTCAGCCCCACTGCTGTAAAAATACAGTAATTTCTGTCCATTACACTCATGTAAATGAATGACCACTGAGCATAGCAGTTCCAATTAAGATTGTTTTCAGCTTCCCAAGGCAATTGTGTTCCAGGCTCAAGGCTAAGTGACAACAGTGAACTAGACCAAAGCTTTTCCAACTTTATTCTTGGGGAAGTCTGGGCCTCCTCTCCACACAAGAGGCCAATGTTGAAGAGAATAGGCCAGCTGACTGGTTTTATGAAATGGCAGAGAGGAGGAATAGACATTCTGGCAACTCATTGAAAATTCAGGATAACAGGACCCTGATTCAGTTCTATGCTGTACTCTGATTACTGGTGTGTGCTCACCCTGAGACCAAAGTATCTGGAAGTCCACACCTGAAGTGAGCTTTAGGCTAAGTACGGGACAAGACAGCAGTGACAGAGAGTTCTTTTTATCCTGCATCTTTCACTTCTCCTCTACACTGTACCCACATCACATGGCCTAACCGGGAGGGAAAACATTTGTTCCTCTAGCTTACTGGGCACCAAAGGCAGGCATGATTACTTGGGATGTGGAAAGTGTTATCCCTTCTGCTACATGGGTAAGTATGCACTGGAGCCCAGCTTGTTTGCTTCATTTATGCAAAATGGAAATAAAACTCACAGTATAAAATGTTACACTTACCTCTGCAATAATGGCTGGTTCAAACTGTGGCATATTGTTTACAAAGACACATGATCCACAGGTCCATGGTGCAAAACCACTGCTCAAAGCTGACTTCACCCAGCCAGTATCAGAGGTATTCCACATTATATCGGAAGAAATCAAGTTCATCCAGTACCTGATGATAAAATAGAGATGAAAAAAATGCTTCATTACAGCATGAGAGCCTCAGGCAAGGTCACAGTGTAATTAAAGGGCAGGAGGCTTCCATTAGAAGATGTGGTGTCAGCAAGTGGGGCTCTTCAGAAAGTTTGTAAGAGTTGAAAAGAATCTTAAACAGTCTCTTATTTCCCTTCATCCCCTCCTGTTTAACATTTCCAGTGTTTGCTTTTCTCCTGAACAGTGCAAAACATCCTTGGCTTGAGGTGCAGAATCTGGAACTAGATCAAAAACCTAACAGATCATTTGGAGTAGGCTTTCCCCACCTTGCGGATTAGAGACATCAGCTAAATCACAGCTTATTTCTCTCGGAAACTAACCAAAGTACTTTTACGGACTCTACCACCAACTTCCAACCCAGAACGCCTTGGGAAATGTATCCTTTGATTTTAATTCAAATTTCTCACTCCTTGGGAAGCATAAATAAGAGAAAGATGTTCAATGAAAGCAAATCAGTGCCAAGCCACAGATTCAAACTGAAGTGTAACTTTTAAGGTGTAATGCTATGGTCCCAGGTTGCCTTGGTTCTCAAGGAAGGTTTACATAATACTAAAACACTTGACTTTATCTGGTTTTGCTATAATGAAGCTATCCTTATTGTTACTCTGCACTCAGTCCTCTGAGCAACAGAACACTGTTTGATGATCTCAACTGAGTCTTCAAGCTTTTAAGAACGAGGGTTTACAACGAGAGGGGAAAGGTAAGGCAAAAGCAAGATCCTACACTCATGAAATGCTTACATTTACTGGAGTTTTTACAGTCAGATTTTCAATTTAGCTGTGATCATGTCACTTAATCAGGACACTGGGAGCAGTTGCAAGGTTTACCTGCCACTAGTTGCAAATCTGATGCCATAACTGCTGTAGGACTGCCCCACCATTTTTTGAGAGCCTGTACTTCCACTAGTAAAATAGATCTGTATTGGATCTTGACTCCTTGTCTTGACACATTTACAGTCAGTAGATGTCACCCTTCAGAAGAAATAGTGTATGACAGTTACTACATGTAGTTTTTTTGCAAAGGAAGCAGTATTTTTTAAGGTTTAGGAAATAAACAGGAAAATGGCCCAAAACTATATGATCTCACTAAATAAACAGTTGCATCACATACCACAGGTAAGGGTTAGCGAGCACATTTTGCTAGTCACAAGTATATTATTTATGCCATAACTTTCAAGATGTGAGCACCTACAGCACATTCCGGTGACTTTGTCTACAACTATTTTGCAAGGGCACTAAAGGTGCTTGTTACAGAACAGCAGATAGATGCAAAAACAACTTCTGCCTCAACACATACCATCTCCCAGTCTGAAGTCAGTGGGGGCCATATTCAGGCTATTATGCCAGGTAAGGTGGTCTTAGACACATATTATACCATTTATGTTCAAGAGACTGATGAACAATTCAGACTGGGCTACCAAGATAGTCAAGGGAAGAAATAACTGATGCCATGTTAGCTGAGCACTGAGAGCTGGCAGTGGGTATCTTCTCATTGAATTCAAGAGGCATTAGACTGCACTCTGGAAGACAATCACAAAACACCTGTGTGCTTCTCTTGTGATCACAGCAGAAGCAGAGAGCTTTTAAAAGCTGGCAGGCTGCTGAGTAAGGAGAAGCTATAAGACCTGAAAAGACCTGAATATAGCTCCCCAGAAGTGTGTTGGAGGGAATTGTACTTAATGCAGTGATTACAGCAAGTTGGCAGAGGGATGCAAAAATATAACTTGGTTGTATTTTGGAAATTAATCCTAAAACTCAGCAACGTCACCTGACTGATAAAGCTCCCTTCCCCTCACAGGGAAGATGGTGAAACAGCTAGGTACTCATGCAAAGAGTTTTTCAGGGTTCAGCCACCCACCTCTGCTCACTTTGGCCACAATTAGTTTGCTTTTCAGAAACTGGTAGTCAGGCATGACAGATTCCACTGCAGGTGCCAGTGTATCATTGGTAATGATGCACTTGGCCTTCAAAGCCTGGAGTTGGTAGAAGATGTCTTTGGCTATTAATTGGGATGTTCCTGGAATAAAGACAATTCCTGGGAAAAAAGCAACAAGCAATTTAGAAAATTGACCATTTCTCTTCATTACGTTCACAGCACATGACCTCAGCCATAGAAAAGCTAGGCTACTTGCCAAAAACTTATTCATTGAGAAACAGAAGTCAAGTATAACTCATTTTGAAGGCAGAGCTTGGGGGAATTTGTGGCCTAGGGATCATCTGGCTCTGAAAGACCTCCAAACCCTGCAACACTGATGTTGAGTTTTGTGTCATTCACATTAAAGGTATCTAGGTCACGAGCAAGATCTAGATTTGAAGTATTTTTGACCACTTTCTTCATGAGTTGTAAATCAAGAAGGAAGTGTTGAGATTATCATCCCCTTAAGTGTATGAATAAGGCTGGCATTTAGATTATATTTAATCTGGAATAAAGCCTTTATTCATTTCAGTAAGGAATTAATACCTCTGATGTAAGATAAACAGATTGAAGTCAGGTAGCTTACGTACATCGCTCAGTCAACATATCCCTCAAGCTTGGATTCATTTTGTAATGTGAACAAATATAAATTTGGATACAGAGTACAATGCAACTGAAATCACCTTTTCAGGGGGTGGGTGGGAATCAATTTAGCACATTTCTACACCTCCGTTTCCCAAGGATTTCGATAGACTGGACCTACAGATTCATTTCAGTCTTTTTGCATCTTCAGAGGTGTCTACCAAATTTTATGATTGGGAAACTGAGGCACTGACATACTCAGTGATATTCCCATGTCATAATCCAGAAAATCTTGGCTATGATAGAATTGGATTCCGTGAGTTTTAGCCCCATTTACAACGTGCAAGAATCACAGAGTTAAAAGTGGGACAAAAATACTTGATCATGTTCTTGTTGGTGCCGAATTGTTCCATCATGGATGTTTAGCACTCTAAAAATGCAATGGGTCAAATTCTTCCTAGGAATTTGCAAAACTAACAGCAGAGAAAAAAAAATACTGTATTGAACTATTAACCAGTCCAGTCATATAACTTACTGCATTAAAACTGTCCACACTAATAATGTATGTGGTCAAATCTGGCCTTAGGCTGTAACCATTCAACCTCCACTGGCTTCAGCTGAGTATGCCGTTTAACTGGACCATGTCTGTTCAGCACCTTGTACAATGTTGCTTTGGTTCTTGTGTGGATGATGCCAATTCTCCTTCTATGCAAAAGCCAAACTGTACAGAGCGCAGCAGCACATTCCTGTTTACATTTTTTTCAAATTAATTTGGCATATTTTTGGTATCCTCTATTTATTTTCTTTCTGCATCCATGAGATCAGTATGGTTACTCACCTGTTCACATACAGGCTACATTTAGTAGCCGCCATTCAGGAATACGAGGCAGAACTGCTATAAGTCTGTCTCCTCTCTGCAAACAACATGCCTCAAAGTATATTAGCTGCTTTCCTAGACAGAAATCCCAACTCTTCAAAGCTTCACTTCACCTCCCGCAAATAATCCCTGGCAATGAGTCTCTTCAAGTGATACCTATACTTCTGACAAAGAAAATAAAAGAGTGCATTCTACTCTGTAGCTAATATCCAGCATTCACCAGGAAAATTGGTTTGTATAGTCTGAGATTTGTTCCAATGTCTATGAAGTAAAAGAAAAATGCTACCTTTTCCAGTTGCAACCACTCATCTAAGACATCACTTGCAAAGTTGAAATATTCTGGCAGTTACTTCTTACACCCGTTTATAGAGTCATAATACGAAATAATCTGAGATGTAAGAAGCCTGTTACACCCATGGAATAATCTGCAAGGTGACCTGAGAATCCACAAACACTGAGGAATCCATGATTTAATAAATGTTCTCATGATAAATGATGTTTTATCAGTCAGTGGGGAAAAAGTCAGATGCACATCTACAGGAATCAGTCATCTGAAATGGAAGAAAATACATTTAAAACCAGCCAGGTATTGGATGCTGTCTAGTTTGTGATGTTGGATAAATTAATGCAAACCAGCTTGAATAAGTTGGCTGTGTGCCTCCCCATTATTTTATGTGATTCTTAAGTATGCCTCCTTTTCTGGCAAAGAGATTGTGCACTGTTTTTTCCTTATAATCTTTGTCCTCTGCTTTGTCAAATGATGAATGAATCTCATATCTCCTCTCTAAACTTTCACTTGCCAGTCCTTTTCTAAGTATCTACCTCTTGATTCCTGTAAATTTTAGATTTTACTCTGCCTGCTTACAGAAATAAAACACCACTACTTAGAAAGTGTTTTGAGGATGCTTTGTTTATCCTATTGATTTAAACCAGTTTCTGTAATTATGTTATGTCTTAAATATACACTAGATGGCGATTCACACTGACTGAACTTACACACCGCTAAAACTCATGAATCTGTGATTTATTTCCTTGTGAATTCTATTTTCACTGGGGGGATGGAATAAACACAAAATAAACACTAGGCAAGCAAAGGTGAAATGCCAAAGACTTCATTTGCTTTGCACTTCGAAAAAGATACAGACTTGCAAAGAAAATTCCAGCACTTCCAGCTTCTCCAAGTCTTTGCTATACAACATATAGGTTGATGAGGAAGAGACGGAATGGATGATACTGCAGTTATTTAAAGCCCAGCCTTGAAAGTCAAGAAATGGGATGTTTACTCATACATGCAGAATCTTCTGGCAAACTTGTTCTGAGTGTAATAGAGTCCTTAAGAATCTACCCAGCGCATTAAATCTAAAGGAATTTTCCCCTCAATTCAATGGAGCTAGCTTTGCTTTTAAGCCTTTCTGTGCCATGACCTCCTCCTTGTTTAATAGCCAGCAGTACGTACCTATCTCACAGGGATGCTACGCAGTTACTTTCACCTTTGCATTATGTATCGCAAGCATAGATGTCATGACAGCTTAAAGTGTTCAATGCCAATAAATAACAGTAACTGACATCACTCTAAAATCACTGTATTTGTGAGGCAAAACAGAGAATTGCAAACAGCAGGTGCTCACATGTGAGGCATGTGTCAGTGGCTCTCGACCGCACAACAGATTCCAGGGTGTGAGTGGTAACAAAGCAGAAGGCCCAAGAATTGTATTTATCCTGCA
>NW_009258789.1:1633924-1636571 GCF_000687185.1 Egretta garzetta
CTCTCAAACTGTAAAACACAAAATGAAAGAGCCAGAACTACTTAGCATTGATGAAGAAATGTGCAGAAATGTGACCTAATCTGCTGTATGCCTAAGAGAAAACATTGTACTCCATCAGTTTCACACTTCTGTTTGGTTCTGC
Organism: Egretta garzetta; assembly: GCF_000687185.1. Taxonomy (NCBI): domain Eukaryota; kingdom Metazoa; phylum Chordata; class Aves; order Pelecaniformes; family Ardeidae; genus Egretta; species Egretta garzetta. The sequence continues at coordinate 1,634,067 of NW_009258789.1, forward strand.
TAAATCCCACTCCATTCCTCACTGCAAATCTGTCCAGTTCCCTGGGTGGGACATTTCCAGGAGGGATCTGAGTTGACTGCTATTTGTTTCAGTGGCAGACGGGGGAAAACCAGCTCTCTAAACAAATGGTTTTGTCATCCTACCTGTGCTCTGGGAGCCTCAGGCTGTGTTCTGAGCTTACAACACGGCCTGTTCAGATCAAACAGGCCTTGTTAGTTTTTCCCTGTTCTTCTGTCAAATGCTTTTTAACCCTCATAGGATGTTACTTGAAAGACATCTTTGGAAAAGAGGCTGTTAAAAAGAGAAAAAGACCGCAAAGTCAAAGAGGAGAGTTATCTTTCTGCTTTTTTTTTTTCATTAGTACCTGATTGCTGCATCTATATTTACGTGTGATCTTATCTTGCAAGCAGCCAGAATACACAGCTCCCTCTGATTTCATTAGGCAACGTGTACAAGTTCTAACAGAACACATCTCAAGGTGCATTACAACTCAAAGCCTTTCAGATTGATAGGAAAGAGTTCACTTGAAACACAGCCCCACTCACACCTGACACAAAACCAACCTAAATTGAAGCAATCTGCCACCCAAGATCCTTCACCCCCAAGAAAACGGAGGCTACCACATCAACCATCATTACAAACACTCCTTCCTTTTAGCAGTACCCTCCTGACATCAGATTTTTCATCCTTTAGTCTAAGGGTGTGAAGGAGTAAAGAAGCACTTACCACTCCTCAAGAGGAAGGAAGAGTCATTATTGGAGGCAATTTCTTTAACTGTCAGTTTGGTTCTACTCATCTGGACCCATCTGTTCTCAAGTCAGTTCTGTCCTTGCCTGTGCCAATGAAACAAGCACTAGAACACCCAGTTCCCTCTAGAGAGACCAAAGCTTTGGGTGTGCAGTTCACAAATTTCAACACAGTTGAAGAGTCAAAGATGTTTCTGCTACAATTACAGACTGGCAGATATTTACAGAAATAACCATTTCTTAGTAAATGGCACCTTCTTAATCTTTTGGTAAGATCTTTCTTAACATGTTCTGAAAAGACTAGCTTGGGAGGCCTCACAGTTCACAGACACAGTTGATAGCTATGCTAAGGATGAAATAGTACAGTTGGTACCTTCAGTTTACTGTACAGATATTAGCTGCATGAATTTGTGCTACCACTGAAAATCAATGGCAAAATCTTCTGGTTTAACCCGCAAAGTATTATCTTACTTGAGCTGTAACTTGGCACTTAAGCGGGGATGGAAGCCTCACAGACAAGGCACTGAAGAAATACAGATGTTAAAATTACATATGCAAAGCAAAGAGGTTTTCCGTGATTTCAGCATGCTCTGAATCAGATCCATAGTAAGTAGCTCTGTAAATGCAACAGACAACCAAATATTAAGCAGAGGAGCAGCCCTCAAATACTTTCCCAGGTAACCTCACTTACTGTTTTGTCTGCAGCTCTGCGCTGGGGAACGGTGACAAGAGCAGGCTGTCTAATTAGAGAAGTGCGCTATGAATCCACCGGTGCTTCCGCAGGCAAGTGTTTCCTCCTGTGCTCTCTCACCCTCTCCCCAGGGTTCTGATTATTTACAGAAACAGTCAACTCACCTTCCCCACAGATACTTTTTTTTTCTAAACACTGCTAAAGATGGGGAAGTAATTAACTACATTAATCTTCCCGTGGAAAGATGCAGTTGGCTCCACTGGCGGTAGACTCCGTTATCAACCTTATCAGCCTCTTAGTTTGGCTGATACAACAGCAGCCATTTAGGCAGCAAATCCTGCTGCTTAGTGCTCCTTTGCTTCCTTCTGTCTCAGTAACTGGATAAAGGCAGGGCAAGATGAAGACACATCAGTTTTTCTTTCTGCCATTATTGTTTCTCACAGGCTTCCTGGCAGCAGACAGCATAAGCCCAAATGAAACAAAGCTGAAGAAAGCGAAACTCCCCAAAATAAAAAAAGAGAACAACGTACTCGTGCTGAATAAGAGCAACTTTGACAGAGCACTGAAGGAAACTAAGTACCTGCTGGTGGAGTTCTGTGAGTATCAATTCTGGCTGTCTCTTACCCTGATGCTCTGCAGAGCATGACTGATGCTGGGGCACTCAGGTATGCCTGTTCTACTGGTGCTTACTCCTCCAGTAGTCCTTGTTTGTTTTCTTTTCTCCACGTGTCTATTTCTGACCATGACTACTGTAATTTATTCCTATTTGGCGTGGTTAAATACCAGTCTGCTACGTAAGACAGATACTAATAGTAAGATGGGTCCTCACACGCACAGTGCTGAGTTGGCATTCTCTGCTTCCACTGCTTAATTTTGCAAATATGTGTTTCACAGCAGTGATGGGTGAAACTCTAGGTATTAAAAAAAAGAATCAGAGATGGCTCTTCTCTATCTTACATTTTCATCAGCGCTTTGTATGAGGTTTTTGCTGGATGACATCTCTCCTCTGTGAGCATTTAGACTTCAGGGAACGGCTTTTTACAACATTTTGCTTTCTGTATTTGCATT
>NW_009258789.1:1636719-1666010 GCF_000687185.1 Egretta garzetta
AGGTGGAGGCTGGTTTGTGGCTTTTCTATTAGGTTCATGTTTATTCCTTATGGAGAGGAAACTAGTGGGACCTTTTGAGTAACTAACTTTGTTAGAAGGTCTGGCCATCTAAGCCTTACAGAAAGTAAATCACAAAAGCCTAATGGTATATTCTCGTGCTGTTACCCATCTCAAAGTTCAGACACTGCATAATTTCCCATTCCACAAATACGGAGCTGTATTTCCTAGCAGCTTGCTGGTAGCAGAATCTCTTCAATCTGCATAAGACAGCAAAAGTTTTGTCTCTGCTGCTTGGGCTTGACCTTGCTTCACTGTGCCATACTCACTGAGCTCAGTGCACACATCCGCTTAGCCTTAAATTATACAAACACCTTGCAAACTAGCCCTCCTTTGGAGGCAGGCATTATAGACAGGCACCAGCTGAATACCCCAATCTATTCCATATTTGAAAGGGATATTTGAAATTAAGGCAAGATCCTAACTTTGCAGAAGTGCGTGTAATTTGTTCTTTTCCCTCATTACCAACCTGAAGGAGAATGATGATGACAATAATAATTAGTAGTAGTGTAGGTCAATCTGATACGAAAACACTTGTATTTTTCCAACAACAAAAACTAAACACTAACAGATTAATGAAAGTAAAACCATGTTTGGATCATACCAATCATTTCATTAATTCTGAAACAATGTTTTAAATATTTTTAAAACTTTCAGAACAATCACCTTAGAAATGTCTTTAAAACATAATGTTTAAGACTCTTAAACACTCTTGAAAGTGTTGAAATTTAGAAAGATTTTATTTTTTAATTGTAGAGGGTCTAAAGCTATTTACCAAATTGAGTCTACAGTTGTGAATTTTGATCTCTCTGAAAATGCATTATTTTGGTGAAAGAACATTTATCAGGAAAACCTTAGTCAAGCTCTATTCTCAGCTTTGTAAGAGCTGATTCAAAGCACCGAACCAAAATGTCCAGGTCAGAGAAGAGTTTGCAGCCAAACCTCCTTAGTACGGGCAAAGCTGATCAAAAACGAGATACTGCAGCACACTTCACAGTTTTAACCTAATACCAAATGGAAAGAAGACACGTGAAAAATTTCATAAAGAAACAAGAGATGAAGAAAGAATTGTTCAGAATACAGTAGCCCCGGGACTTGGGCACTCAAAGGATGTGGGAGATCTAAACCAGGATTTTTTCCCCCTACTTTGGAGCAGTCTTGGACCTCTCTCTCTGACATCCCACCACCCTCACTGGCATTGTTCAGAAGGGAAGGACAAACACTCTTCCATTCCACACCTCATCTTCCAACAAAGTCAGATACTAAACACTGCTCCTCAATCACACCTTGCTCCACTGATCCTCACAGCTTTCTGGTTTGGATTCAAGGTCACTGTGTCTACCTGAAGGGCTTACTGGAAACTCCTGGATTGCCTTTCCCCCACAAACCATAAAGGCATCTACAGTCCCTGCAGAGAATTATGAAATCACTCACGAGAGTGACAAGCTCCACAGCCCGGATACATTACCTGGAAATCAGTGGCCTCAACCTCAATAGCTCCTTTTGGAGACATGGCACTAAACAGCCTCTGAGGCAGTGAAAAAGCATCCTGCAGCGAGGCACTTCCCTGGGATGTAGGAAACCCGAGTCCACAATGCTGAACCAGTTGGTTCATTTGCCATAATCATTTGCATTGCCACAGCACAAATTGGCTAAAGATGGGACATGCACATGTGCCTGCGCAGTGAAGCCATAAAACCCTACTATTTTATGTCCTACTCCTTAAAACAGGCTATCCCAATAAACAATCTATGTGAACATGGAACTATTAAGGGAACTTAGATAATGAGAGACAAAGCAACATTCCCCAGATCACACAGAAAATCTGTGGGGCTGCCAGGAATTAGCTTCAGAAAACCAAAGTGAATGCAAGACCTGAGACCTTTCTCTTCTTGACCCATTCCCAACCACAGAGACACAGACAGAAAATGGGGAGGAATCCCATGCTTCCCAGAAAACAGGATTTGTTCTGTTGCTGTACCAACATGGGGAAAAGTGTGAGCTCCAAACATTGATTCAACACTCCAGGATCTGCCTTAGGCCTATCTATTATGAGAAAACCCCCAACACTTTCCCTATTGCATACCATTATCTACTTACCCAGTCCCACAATATTTATCACAAGGGGCCTGCTTTGATATCTTCTGCCCAGCTACTCCCAAGTCCTCCTAAAGCCCTTCAGTTCCACCCTCACCGTGTCCCAGGTCTGCCTTCTTTCAGGCAAGGTTTACTACAAAAACATACACTGACTTTCTGCTAAGCAATATCAAGCTACCCCCATGAGCTGAGCAAAGTGCATGGGGCAAGTACCAGCATGGAAATAAAGTAATGGATCTGGCACTCTTCTGCCCTCATTCCAGCTGTGCTGTGCAACACAATGCAACTAAAGAGGCAGCACAGCGAGGGTAAGGAAGGACACAGAACGGAGGTTCCAGCTTCCCTTTGGTTTTTGGGAAAGGCCCTGAGGACAATGTCTGAAAATGCACAGCACGCAGCCATGTGCCTACGCTCCCACGGATGCAAGCCCTGCCGCCCACCCAGCTGAATTACATGCTCTGTACGCACCAGGAGCACCTCATCTCAAAGCTCATGTGAAAGGGCTCTTCTGCTGCAGTCCGTGGCATCTCCCCGTCCATGTTAAACTGATTTAAGTATCAGTCAAATGCCTATGAGCACAGGGTATATAGAGCACTTGGCACAGGCAGAAGGTAGCTCTTACACCAGTGTTGCCTATATGGAAGAGTTTTACTGTTTATACTACACTGAATATAAATCCCTGTGTTGACTTTCATTGCAGAATATTGTTGCTTTGAAAAAAATCAAAACCAAAAATTCCCAAGCACTCTGACAAAAATCCTTACCACAGGGAGGATAAACTTTGTAGGCTTCTAAGCACAAACACTCCAAGCACTGCTGCTCACCACTGCAAACTGCAACCAGCCGAAGTTATGTATTAGATTACTCGTTTTCCCAAGGACTGCAACTGCCTCAACACAGTAAACTGCCTGAACACAGTAAAATGCATCTCCTATTTAATTTCTTTTCAAAGGGCTTTCATAAACTTTTCCAACTTTCTGTCATCAGAATAGTTTTCACAGGACTTTGCAACTGTCCCATATTTCTCCAGACAAGAATAGTCCCCTGATCCCCCAAACAGTACGGTGAAGACCATTCATATTTAAGGCTTTCCCAAGCCAGAGAGGCAAAAACAGCCCACAAGATGCTCCAGCCCAGGGGTAAAATACAGTGCATCAGCCCACATCAGCAACTGACCACCTTGCGACTGAGACATGTTAAATGTACCCAAGTACACTGTTGCTGCAAAGCAGCAGGTATTAAAGTGCTCTTTGTTTTCACTAGCAATATAATGGGTTTAAACACAGCAGACACATTACGGTCAGGGATAAAGACCACCATTTAGCTGGAAGGCTAATGATGTACTATCGAGGGTAGCTCTGGTATCTTCATTCATCGCAATATTTAAAGCCAAATTAGCCAAATAGCTGTCAAGATTGATTCAGATATGGTTTTACTTGCCCTAGGCTAGACCAATGACTTCTCCGAGTCCCTTACAGCTCTAGTTCTATAATCCTTTAACTTGGCTAATAGCATATTTTGGGAAACACAAAATGGTTGCAGAGCACAAGCTAACACCACTTTCTCCCACCTATCAAAAGAACCCAGGAAAAGGCCCAGACCCCAGCGAATGTTTGACTCCACAGATCTCTGAGAATGCCTGCTCCTGTCCTTTCCAGTGAAAAGTTTTCAGTTCCTAGATAAACAGGAGGATAACCTAAGGGCAAGCACATAAGCGGTGCAGACCTTGTGCTGCTGCTTTGAGTGCCAAGTGCGCTCTCATTTATGAAAACGGGATGTTTACCTTTTCCAGCAGAACATTTGTATATCCAGTGAGGCACTGGGTCAGCCGTAGGATTCCTGCAGCTTGTGACTGCCAATCTGTGCTGAGATAATGACATTTAATAGGCAAGATGGGGGTTACTCTTAAAGACAAACATCTCCTTTTCAAGGCACAAAAGCTGAAGGTGATGTTATTGAAAAAAACAAGAAATTGCTGCCTATGTATACATCTAGTTCATAAAAAGGAAGATTTCTAGGAAGCAGAGGAGGCATGACTGACTTAAAATCAATTATATAGACCCAGTGGTCAGCTCACTCAAAGTCAACATCCAAGGCATACTCACTCCTGTGCTAAGAACAGATTTCAGCATACAGCAGTCTCCTCACCACAGCAGGTGAATGCAAACAGTTCAAAACCACCCAGAACAGGTATTTCCTACAACTAAGCTTCCTACAGGAACCTAGTGCAGTGTGAGAGAGAGTGGAACACGGGTGCCCCATTCCTGTAGGCTTCATCAGAAATCTGTGTCAGTCTTTTAGGAGTAAATCTTCTGAAGAGAGTCACTTGAACTGTTTGCAGAATATGTGTGTAAAAATGAGCAGGACAGTGGAAACACATGTCCAGACAGGTACAAGAGTCATAGAATCACAGAATCATAGAATCACTTTGGTTGGAAAAGACCTTTAAGATCATCAAGTCCAACCTTTAACCTAACCCTACTTCAAACCATTCCCCCTCGTCCTATCATCCGTTACCAGGGAGAAGAGGCTGACCCCCACCTCGCTACACCCTCCTTTCAGGCAGTTGTAGAGGGCCATAAGGTCTCCCCTCAGCCTCCTCTTCTCCAGACTAAACAACCCCAGTTCCCTCAGCCGCTCCTCGTAAGACTTGTGCTCTAGACCCCTTACCAGTTTTGTGGCTCTCCTGTGGACATGTTCCAGCAATGCAACATCTTTCTTGTAGTGAGGGGCCCAAAACTGAACACAGTATTCAAGCGTCACTAAATGATGTTCTAGTTGCCTGCTTCAGAGACTTACTGATTAGCACAGGTCTGTTATGTGTCTCTTACACATGCTTATTTCATTGAATGCTTTGAATAAGGATACAAACTGTAGAATAATCCTTAATGTTTGCACAGCAGAAGATCTCAAGTGAACTGTAAACATTAGATTAACTCAGTTTAAAAGCACAGAGGTCAGCACAGAAGATTATGGGCTGTATCTCACTGTAGAAGAGAATGGGAGAATTCAGGGTCACTCAAGAAAGTTTGCAACTGCCGCAAGATTAACATCCTTCCACCCTGATATGTTAAACACAAATCCATCCTTCATCTCAAGAGTCTTCTACGGGAAAATTATATATCTGTAAAAGCAGCCTGTGCAGAAGATGAAAAGTGGGACTGCTAAAATGACTTTCTGACCACGCTAGAAACTAACAGCAAGGAAATCAGTATTTAGTATGACAACAGGCATATTCACAATGACTGCAGCAATCACTAGGCCATTAATATAGACTGCAGAATGAAACTGGAGGCCACCAGTACTTAGCTAAAAAAGGAGGAATTCATCATGCTTTCACGTCTACTCACTTCAAGAATGCTTTAGAGTCATTAAACACATTTATGTATCAGCAAAAATTTTCTCTGTCCACATTTCAATATAAGTTCAATAAGCTGCACTATGAAAAAAAAAGTAGCAGCTTACTCAGGTTACTGATGTGATCAGAAGAAAGAGTCTCTAAAAGTACAAGATCTCTGGTTCTCTTCCCACTTTTGCCATATGCATCTGGTGTGGCTTTGGGAAAAATATCTTGTGATTCTCTAAGATAGAGGTGATGACGTGTGATGACACCCACTTTGCTCTTGATCCTTACAAAGTCACAGTGTAAGTTCTTCAGAGAGGCAGGACTACTTTCTTACAAAATGTTTTACATTGCCTAGAAAAGACTGCTAGCAGCTTGAGCTGTAAAAATCAGCATTTTTGACTGTCTGATTAAAAATCTGTATTCCCATTCAGTTTGTCAGGCTTTGCTTTCAATGTACACGCAATTTCACATTAACCTAGTTCATTGGTTGTCCAAGGAAAACAAAACTGACAAAATTTGAGTTGCTGACATATGAGACAGGTAAAATACAAAAATGCATTTAAATCCTCAAATACATACTTTATTATAGCTCATGAAATGGAAAATGTGACAGTCCTCCCACACCCAACACCCTTCCTTTGGGGAAAGAGGGTGTGTATCAGAGTTGCTCTACATGACCTTTAGAGGAAGGCGTTCTTACAGCAGTTCCTAAAATATGGGAAACTTTAGTCGTCAGGGAAGGTGCTGAAGAATGCAATGCTGTTCTTCAGTGCGGGGCCTTCTCACAGAGACAACATGCCAATACTGTCTGAGCAAAGTGGCTACAGAAATGGTTCTACAGGCTGCAAGTGATTTAAAAAAGTGACTGCTTGCAGCTCATTTGTTATCAAAAAGAAAAGAAAAATATTTAAGAGGACATCACAGAGGTGCTTTCAACTCTCATAGTTCTGTGGTCCTTTTAAATTCTTCAACATATGAGCCAAAGAGCTTGAGTTGTTCTCAGATGCTGAATAATTTATTTTCAGGATCTTCCGTACCCATGATCAAATGGTGGAAATCTGTTAAGATGCTCCTTTGGAGGTTCAAGTCTGTTTTGAAAAGGACACTTCACAAGTCGGCAATGACACAGGGCAGGAGGGAATTCAGCAATACTTCCAAAAGACATGTCAAAAACACTATCTAGGAAAAAAAATTAAAAACCTCAACAAACCCTTAAATTACCCTTCTTTCTATTTATAACACAACTAAAGCTACTGATAACAAAGATATTCTCCCATTGTTAATACAATGCTGTCCCTGAGCTGACATCCTCTGAAGGGTCTCGCTTCTGGCAGCTGCGGCACAGCACCCTGGTTGACACGGGCATCCCATCACCCACACGTCCTCCCTGGTGACCCTGCCACCAACTCTGTACCTCTCATCTGTGTCTGCCCTCGTACTCTGCGGGCGCTCAGCTCTCCTCCAGTCTGGAGCCTCTGACGCTCTGTCAGCCTCAGCAGCTGCTTCCTCACCCCAATGCCTGAAGCGATTGGTGTCAATAAAAAACTAAAACAGAGGAAGCAAAACAAAACTCGAGAAAAGGCTCCAAATAAAAGGAGTGATGATTTCCTGCAACACTCAAGCGACTTGAAAAATAAAGCACCTGGGAGGCAAACAGAGAATGAGTGGAATGAAAAGGAATTGATGGAAAGCTGAAGAAGAGTCTAATCACTCAGGAAAGCAGGGGAAAGGTGCGTGATGGATGTTTCCACATGATTTCTGGGTAGTCAAGGAAACAGTTTTTATCTGTCTGATGAAGAAGGCAGTTCACTCACTGAACTCATGTCTCGCAGTTATCAGGTTAATGGTACTTGGATTCCTCCTGGTCTCTGAGTGCAGTGATTACTTCTTACGGGATGGAGTCAGGCACTTTTCCCAGCTCCAGCCAGGAGCTAACAACTCCACCAAGTCTCATTGTCTAAGCTTGCTAGTTACATTACTAGTCACCTGCAACTCTGCCTATTCAGGTCGTTCAGTGATAAAAGATCATTCCTAAACATATCATTTTGGAATTGAAATATTGCAGAGAAAAATAGATGCTAAAAACCTCCAGATAATCTACATGCATGTCTAATGTCCATAAAGCTTATTAATCCCTGTATATTTGGGAAGCCTCTAAGTGGTTTCAGCTTCTGTGTCTGGCCTTCACCAACAATTTCTTCTGCCCCTTCCCAAGAGAGTCCCGTTTCACTGTGCAATAAGCATTTTATCTTCCAAATTCCCAGTTGTAGTAAAACAGCTGTTTTGCCTCTGGTGTAAACCATTGCCTTGGAATTAGCTACAAGGTACTGGATCCCTAATTGCTATGTGGCTTCCTGCTCCTTATTCCAACAGCACTCTATCCAGAGCAATGCACCCTTCCCCTTGGAAAGCCCAGCAACTCGGGCTAGCCCTGCCACAGCCAGTCATTGTGTATCAGCACTCTTACATTGCATAGCGGGTACTCCATGTTTTATTTAAAAGACCACATACCTTTGCAATGATTTTAAGCAACGATATTTCATGAAGGCTCAATACACACTGTCCCTAGAAGCAGCAGTATTTTCATAGGGTAGACATACTATTTCTTATGTTGACATGTCAGAGCTTACAATAACCATCACGGTTTTCTGCAGTTACATCTAGAGCATATAGAGATGCAATTGGAGAGACTACTGCAATTTTTTTGTGTGCTGTGAGATAACACTTCACAAACTTGTTGGGGAAAAGGTTTGTAAGACCATTTTTATAATTAGAAAAAATGAAATTGAAGTTAGGATCAAATCTCTCTGTAAAATGAAAATAAATTTATTTGATGAAACAGTAATTTTACAGGCAATTAGAACACAACTTGCGTTGGACTGATGCCTTAAGGCTCATTTACTTTATTTAGAGAAGTACCTTCTATTCATCACCATGGAATTCAAGTGCCCTCTGAATAGACACTAAGTTTTGTTCTACTCACAAGAACCCCCTTTGGCAAGTTAGCAGCTGGGGCAGCTGTTCCAATGCTGGGGTTTCTGTGAGCCTAAGTGAAGATGGGTTTATATGTGGAAAAATTTAGAAGGGCCTATCAGGTTAATATTTTGAGAAAGTAACATTATTTAATGCTACTCTTCACAATCCTCTCTGTGGCAATTAGGTGGAAGAAAATGATTGATGGCTGGGATTCAGAGCAAGGATCATGATGAATAATGCAAGAAATGTACATCAGCACTGAGTTAGATTAGTGGTTTTATCTTTCATTTATTAGAACTCATACAGAAATGTTCATTCACTTTTTGGTTATAATTATGTTGGGCAGTATCTTCACCAGGAAGGCTGTAAAGAAGTGCATTTGTAATTTTGTGAGAGAACAAACGACAGTTATTTTGTTAGATTTATGCTTTGGTGCACGTGTGTGTGCTTGTGTAAGTATAGATCTGAATGTGTGTATATACACACACGAACACACATAAAAGTATGAAACCAAGATTAACTGGATATTTTTCATCTGTTCCTATTTGAAGAGTATATTGATGAAACAAAAAAAATTCTGTGCATAATATAAAGAAAAAGGTTTTGCTCTTTGTAATAAATCTAACAATATAGGGTATCTCAATTTTATCAAAAGAAAGTCAAATTAATTTTTTTTTCAACCCAAGTTGCAAAACCGTAATGCTGCAGGCCTTTACCTCTTATTTGACTTTGAATACAGAGCAGCGATGTGTGACTAGTTTCTTCCTCTTGTCCTTTTTTCATGTTAATATAACTTATAACTCCAGGGGCCAGATTAGGATGGCCCTTCTTCCTCCTAACACAATCTGCCGTTTAAGCTAAAGAAGGGCTGGCACACAGCACAGCATGCAGAAATATGCTGCCAGTCTCTAAAAAAAACCCATACTCTGCTGTTCTCCTTCCCTCCTCCGTATCTTATCTGGAAAAGTAGTTTCTGCATTACAAAGGTTCACCTCAGTGAAGTCCTTACAAAAAATGGTATCTTATCAAAGAGTCTCAATGTGAGCAATATCTAACTCTACCCTTGAACTCCCTTTGACTCATGCCCAACATAGTCAGTCAGTCAAACTACTTTTTAATTCCACGTCATTTCTTCCCAACAGAAGAACATTGCAATCCTACTAGTTTTTCACTGAGACTGGTCCAAGGACGGGTGGAGTGGTGAACAATCAGCATCAACACAAAGACATAAAAAGATAATTTCTCATTTATTTCTGAGTCATAAGAGACCTTATTCAACCCCTCCAGCTACTACTTGACACAACAACCTCCACTAGAAAGCTGTGGCCTAGGTAACCCCTTCTCTTTTGGTTGACCCTTTCCAGATATTACTTTATCTCAGTCATCTCAGGACTTGTCTGAAGAATTTGCTGAGGCTGCACGACAGCTTAAAAAAGAAGCTCCAAGAATCCAATTTGGCAAAATTGATGTCACACACCAACATGATTTGAGAAAAGAATTTAATATTCAAGAGTTTCCTACTGTGAAATTTTTTGTGGATGGCAGCAGGGAAGATCCCATAGACTGCAAAGGTAAACTGTCTTATGCATTGATAAGATAATTATATGTAATGACAGGATGTACGGATCTATTATGTTACTCAGAAGAAAAATATAGATGCTCAGATAAAGAATATACAAAGTAGCAAACTGGTTTTGCCCATGGTTTTAAATATACAATTACCCCTGTACCAATATAAGAACAGGGATTTGATTTCATCTTCCAAGTGTGTAACTGAACCGTATGTTCAGCTCACACAGCCAAATCCACTGCTGGCGTAATTCCACCGAGTACAGAGAATCATCCCAACGAGACAACTTACTCCCATTTACTACAATAAACATAGATAAATGAGTTACATCAAACAAGATTTTGGTCCCGAACCTGCTCCGTTTGCACTTCTAGTTTGCTGCAATTCCCATGTGTAGCACGCCTACAGAAGTAGGCTGGAGCAAGACTCTGTGCATCTAAGAATGAATTGTGAATTCACTAAGTCCACGCTAATTATATTTCCTAAACCAAGGAAAAGAATTTTGCAATTTAGCCATCAGAGGGAGCTCATATGTGGCTCAAAAAAACATGGAATAATTTGAAATCTTTGATGGAAAGTTCTTAAGCAAAGACAACAATATTGGAATAGGACTGACTTGAGCAATACTGGGAAATCCAGGCCTTATTAGAGTTTTTCTTTCACTGAACAGATATACAAGAAAGATTATTTTTCTTTTTTTACCTAAAATGATGAACTTCTACAGAGTTGACAAAAATTGCATGACTTGGCCAAGTGTCCGTTAGTGTACTCTAAGCAGATACAGTTAAGTCACAAGTTTAACCAAGAAAAAAAAAAAGAACCTAAAGTTTGCCTCCTGAGCCTGTACACAAGCAAGTGCTCAGACTTCTTTAACTGCTGAGCCCCCTGTGGCTGCTGCTGCTGAAAGCTGATCTTCAGTATTTTTAGTAACTTGCTCTTCCTTGCTATTGAATTTCTTAACAAGTTCCCATCATCTAGACTTGTGCAAACAGCAGCTTCTGCACAAATGCCACTGCAAGCGTGATTTGCCGTACTGAACTTTTATTAGAGGTGCTGATACATGAGAACAAAAGCACCTACCTTCAGTCTCTGATTAAATCTATATCATTGACATGGAAACTTCTTTAAACTGGTAAAACTACCTGACAGGTATGCTTGTGAGAACCAGTGCATACAGAGTATCACAACAGGCACGCAGTCACCCTTCAGCAGAGAGCTGCCAAGACACACATACTAGCAAGACATAAGAGGTTAGGAAACTGGCTTCTGCTCCGTGATTTGTACAAGATAGCATCAACTGTTCAGAGCACATATATCACCAATAATGACTTCAGTTACATTTTGTTGACAGGCAAATGCTTATGCGCAACTAGTAAAACCTCACCTATCGCATATGACTTTGAAACCACTGAGAATTAGCAACTGAAAATGCGCAGCGACTACCCAATGACTTCTCATACAGAACTTGCTATACTTCATACCATAAAAGAAAGAGCAGACATCGCTTAAATCAAGAAATTAACTCAAATATTTTATGGAAGAGGGAATTTTTGAATGGTTGTCCTGGCAATGGACATAGTATGGAAGCCAAATCCTAGGTTTTGTAAAATCATCTTTTACCACTTCAGGCCCAGAATTTAGCCAGTAGAAACAAACTACACAGGCTTTTTAAAGCAACCCGACAAAAAGATTAGCCATATGAAAAGCATGCTGAGGGGTTATATCACTGACATAAACTGCAAGAGCTCAATTCTGCATTTAGACAGCAGAAGTCAAGCACTATGTGGCCACTAGATACTGCTCTGTGCTTTGCTCTGCAGCCTATACACTCCAGAGCAGGTGCCTGCCTGCTTCACCTTAAAAAAAAAAGGTATTTTAAACTAGTTGCAGTGCAGCCTGCTGCAAAATGACTTGATGGCAGTAAAATGGTCTGACTCAATTTTGATCTTGTCGTATTGCTAAAATGCACAGTACCAGGACTTGTATCTTTGATAATCCACTTGTACTGTACATCTTGACTCTAGCACTTCACAGCATACAGACTTTTTCATATATAATTTTCATTAACCCTTTGCTAGACTCTTGGTCTGGTCCAACAAGTGTGTCATACTCTCAGAGATGAAAGGGCTACTTCACAGCTGAGATTCTTATCTCCTGAGCCGCAATTTGTGGCTCCAATTCCGCTGAAAACATGATAGCTAGAAAATGTATTTTTTAGAGACTCAAGATTCCTACAACTCCTAAAAGCCTGAAGAGAATTTACCAAATAAACAGAATGACTGTAACCTCAGTAAAACTGGTAGCAGTATTTTGGAACTGAAAAGATGGAACAATCCAGAATTAAAGGACAACTTCAACACTTCAGCTTTTTTTCTTATGTCTAAACTAAAAAGTGAAGCTGCAGCACCACAGAGGAATTTTAACATGTCTCTGTGCCTATCAGATCCCTTCTGCAGTACCAAAGGAACAATTTTGACACCTAATTCAATTGAACAGACAGTTCAATAAAATCTGCAATTGGTTTGAAGTCATTTTGGATTAAACCTCAGGTCGATAGCTCTTTATAGCTTACTGTGATTTTGGGACACATGAAATCTTGCAGAACAGGTTTTCTACTTGTTTGAATTTCCTCATCTCTATTCTCCATCTGTGATTAAGCAGTTAATTGGACATACAGCCATTTGCAGAGGTCTCAGAAAACATACCGATCCGTCGTTGATCTAGAGTCAGCAACAGTTTAAATGGTGACTAGAACTTGCGGTTGAATTTGGATGCCCCAAGCCCACTTTAAATCAGCTTTGACCTCAGTTCTAAGCAGCCCAATTCCATTTGTATTTAGCATCCTTCTGTAACTCCAGTGCCTCTATCTTGATTGCACAAAAATTTCTGTCATTCATTTTGATGGTAATTTTAACTCTCTTTTCCTTCCACAGGAGTCAGACAGGCCTCAGCCTTTATTACATGGGTGAAAAGAAGAACAGGACCTAGCACTGTTTTAATCAACTCTACTGATCAGGCTGAAGCCATCATACATGCTGACGATTTGGCAGTGATTGGCTTTTTTAAGGTAATTCACTGGAAAACTCAAAAGGCTGGATTCTGTTCTGACTTTGGGATATACTGCTTGCCATCACCACCAAATCCCACATATCCAAAAGACCTAGAACTCACCTGAAAAACCCAGACCCTCAGTTTTCTCTGCAGAGCCTTTCCTTCTCTCTTTTTAAATTTGTTTCCATCTACATTTTAACACTTCTAGATAAGCAGCACAGGCAGAGATAAGAACATCTCACATCACAGCACTTTTCCTGAATAGGGACCCTAGCACAGAGACGTACCACTCTGAGAGCAGGATGCTACAGCAACGTTTGCACAGCCCTGGTCACAGCAGACTTTCCTGTATCCTCAGATGAAAGGGCTTCTGCCTAAGCACCCCAAATTTGGTGCCTGGTGGGAAGAAGGCAGAACTATTGACCTACCTATCCTTACTTAACTCCATCCTTTTCTTTGGAGAGACTTAACCCATTGGTGGTATAGGTTATACTGCTGCTGGATTCTCCAAATGCAAAAAGTTGTAATCCCTACCCAGAGTTGTAACTGATCTAAAAATCTAGGGTTACCAGATCACTGCGTTTCTATTCAAATGTGGTGTAAAATCATAGACATGAATAGTTGCAGGCTGTTCTGGTGAAGGAATATTCCCTTCCTGCTTAAGTCCATAAAAAACCAGCAAATATTGTCTAATATACTAGAGTGCCTTTTCTCCATCTTTCCATTTGAGGATTTAAAACTTCAGAGAAACTCAGGGGGGCAGAGCACAGCTCCATGGATATCACACTAACTGTGGGTTTTAGCTCCTGCCAGCTAAGAAACATGTGTGCATAGGAAGTCATAAAATTTTACACTGTATATGATTCAACTCATGTAGTCCTTTCTCAAGCAAATTCCTACTAGAGCTGAATAAGGTTCTTAGGATTTGGGGCTGAATGATACAGAACAACAGTCAATTAGTGCAAAATAAATTTCAGCTGTCAAGGCATGCAGTCAGAAGTCAGTAAAACAGTATCTGTTATCTCTCTGCCCAGTTAAAAGCAGTGTCTGGACTCACACCTGAACTGATAAGGTCCCAAATATGCTGGCTACAGTGGATAGTCCAAGTTTTATTGATGTGGAAAACAGGATTCATTACCAAAATGCCCCATAGTAACAGAGCTGGTGAACACATACAGCATAATAGGACAAACTGTGAAAACACTCAGAGTGCCCAGATTTTTGCTTTGCAGCAATCTGCTTGCAGCCGTTTATGAGGGAAGGCTGGGCCAGATTGAGAAGCCCTTGCTATCGCTATGATGCTGAAGAGTTCCCTGAACCACACCGATAGCAGAAATTGCCCGCAGATGTGTTTGACTAGACTCCATAGGGGCTGAAATGACAATAGATGAGCATGAACTAGGGCATGTCAGAAACGTAATGGGTGGAAGCCAACAAAATAGTGTCCAAGTAAAGAGCTGTATTTGGCCTTGTATTAGTCACAGATTGCTCACAAATGTGAGTGCCAGGATGTGTTGGGAGGTCTCAGCACATAAATTACTGTTCATCTAGCATGAAATAATTGTCTGATTAAATCAAATCTGGAAGTGCTGTTGCCTTTCATCATGCTTATTTACTGTTAGTTTGAAGGTGGACAGCACAGTGACTATTTGACAGATGTGGGAGTCAAGGTCCCTGCCTTGAAGAGCACTCAGTCAAAGCACCATCAGTCAGGTCCTCTTGCAAGCAGAGAGCCCTCCTCTCCAATCCATCACATCCTGCCGGCTGTGCAGCCAGGCTGCAGCAGGGGAGAAGCTGTTGGCATGATCCTTCCCCACCTGCAGAAGCCTTCGCAGAGTGTGGAAATGCCAGGGGAGTGCAGGGCAGATGAGATTAGTGCAGGAAGGGCATAGGGGACCATACACCATTCATACTGACCCAGCCCAGCTGACACTAGCTGGAAAGGTGAACGCACTGAGCCGTATCGCAGCACTCCTCGGACCTCCCCTATTGTGAAGATCTCCCCTTGGAGGTAATGATGGCAAGCTATACCTGCTTTACAATTACATTCCCTTCTCTACCTCACAAGCCTTTAGGGGCCTGCCTCACCTGTAGCTCTCAATCCTATGCATCCTAGCAGGATGCAGGACCCAGTCTCAATGAATACTCTTCCTGGGACTAGGAACTTCAAAATGACAACGTGGAAGTTTTCTGTGAGACAGCAAGAGACGTGCCAGAGATGCCTTTCGGGATGACAGCCAGCAAGGACGTCTGTGCTAACTACGGCATCCAAAAGAACATGCTTGTTGTGTTTAAGAAGGTAGGAATGCAAGCCTAGCAGGCAAGGTGCAGTGAGCTGCCATGGTAGCACTGGGCTACAGAAAGGCTGTTTGGGAATTTTGCAGGTTAAATAATTTCCTAGTTGAAATTCAAACAGCTTAACACAAAAAATACTGCATTTGCAGACAAGAGAGACAAGGAGGAAGCAAACAGCAACCTTTAGACAACCGGTATTTTCCATCTAGCTGCCTATATTCATGCTTCTAATTTATAGTTAAGAATCTAGTTAAAATGGCTTTATTTTCCAATCCATATTATAATCAACACGTGCTGCCAGGTTCAGTGAGTTTTGCAGATATTTACCTTTTTTCCTTTGTGTTGCTTTTGGCCAGGAATCTTCTTTTCTGCCAACCCACAACAGAAGAAGTGGCCAACAACAGATCAAAACTACACAGGAGTAGCACCGACTTTTAGGCTATGAAGTAGTCAGACCAAGGACATCCTGAGTGAGCGTATGTCACAGATAGCATGTATAAATATAGAAAAGATCTTTCAGTATGTTAAGATTACTGAGCAAATTAAAACTGTCAGCTGTACCTTGAATTTTAGCTATAATCTTGTTCTATAATCTGTGACATTTATTTTACAAGTTATGGAATTTCAGTTACTGAGGATCATAAAACAGCAAAGCTGAGAACAACATTTTAGAGTAAAGACAGCCTCTTTGCTCCTATAGTTGATAAGGCCAACAACCTCACAAACTTCACTATTTGTCCAAGGGAAAACCTGTGCATAATGAAGTGCTTGAAGATGGCAGACTGAACAAACTGGATCTAACGAGGCTAATCAAAACCTTCACCTTGGATTTGGTCACTGAATATAATCTTGAGGTATGGGTATTTCACTGTATTACCAAAAGCCACAGGAGAGAGACAGGAATCCATGTAGAAAGAGACCTAGGGAGCTATTCTGGTCCTTAGCGTTTGAGAATCTTGTTTGCTTGTTTGACTAGGCCAGCCCTAAACACATCTAGAAACACCAACAGAAGCCAACAGGCAGCTCTTGGTCTAATCCAGGCCAAATGATGCTTCCCTCTGGCAAGGTGTTGTTTCTTGGAGGAGACAGGGAATGGCTGGCCAAACAGTGAACTTGCCTGCACATGCAAACACCTCCCTCCCGTGGAGCCCATACAAAAGCCTGGGCTGCTTCTGCAGCAAACTGGGTGGGGTGGAAGGCTGGAAAGCCAGCCCCTCTCCTGGCTCCAACCCTTCCACGCCCTTGCAGCAACGGGATCCTCTGGGCCAAGACAAGGAAGAAAGAAACGAGCAATAACTGTTGGTAGCGCAGGTAGAAAGGGGAAGACATGGAAATACCTGCTTGCCTGGGGGACACCCCATTGCCTCTAATCATGGGGTGGCATGAGAAAAAGGGCAGGTCTGTGCAGGGAAGGAGACATAAGCTGCTGATGCCACCCAGAAGTGAAGGCATACCCCAACCAGGTCTAGCTCCTGCAGCTGCTACAGTTGGGCCTCCTTGGGTAACACTGCCTTTTACTTTCAGCACATCTTTAGCATTAATTTTTCAGCATGTGTTATAGAGGAGGTCAGACTAGAAGATCGTAACAGTCCCTTCTGACCGTAAAAATCTATGAATAACAATGAGGTTTTTCCTGGAACAGAGAAAACACTCAGCAGCTGCTGATTCTTCTATCTTCTTTGTAACAATGAAAAAAATCCAACGGTTATGGAAATGATTGGGAACTGAGTCTTAAAAGTAAAATTTGCAATAGTAGAACTGAATGATACTGATACTCTGAGCCTCTGATTCACTGTTCTGCTTACAAAGAGTGGAACAGATGTTGAGTCTTTTGTTTCCCAGACATCTGTGAAGATTTTTGATGTCCCTGTTGAAAATCACATCCTGCTGTTCACCCCAACGAACTCGGAGACGTTCAATACGATTTATGAAAACTACAAGTCTGCTGCTACAGAATTTAGAGGAAAGGTTTGTAATGCTGAATCCTGCTTTGCAAATATGAATGCCAAAAGATCAATGGAAAAACACTCCACCAACGTTACTGGTAAAAGTACACTGCTGTCAGTCTATCTTCTAAGTCTACCAAACCATTTAAAAACAGTTTCAGTAACTATTCTTTGATTTTGTTAAGGATGCAAACTGAAACATAAACTTCACTTGAAAAAGATTCTTTAAAACGCAAAGATCACACAAACCAACGCTAATTTCACCTGCTCCAAATAAACCTGTTTCTGATCTTACAAATATGACTTTCTAGGAGCAAATTCCCACCAAAGATAGTTTTAGCAAGACTCTGGCAATTTTTGCCACCACCAGGAAATGCCATGAGGATCTCAGGGTATTGCCTGAACCAAGAGCTGGAACCAGCTACAAAACCTGAGAAATATTGCAAGGCATGTGCATAGCCTTGCTTGCAGCACGTTTGCATGTATATAAACAGGTATAGGCAGTCATACACAGCCATTTCAGTTTTCCATTGTCAATCACTGCAATGCTGCTCCTGCTCCAAGTCCATGAGACACTGCAGAATGGTAAGTCATCTTGTAATAAAATATCACACATTAGTATTGGTAAAGACGTATGGATTACAGGTGTTTCAGCTCTTTTGTCCTGTTAAGATTTATTAGGAAGAGCAGTAAGAGCTTGGAGAGGTAATTTAGAAG
Source organism: Egretta garzetta (assembly GCF_000687185.1). Taxonomy (NCBI): domain Eukaryota; kingdom Metazoa; phylum Chordata; class Aves; order Pelecaniformes; family Ardeidae; genus Egretta; species Egretta garzetta. The sequence continues at coordinate 1,654,775 of NW_009258789.1, forward strand.
TGTTGCTAAAATAGGTGACAGCAAACCACTGTGAACAGACAGAGGGAAAAGCTCCATTCCTTTTGGCTACTTTAGAATTGTTATTAACAAGATATGTTATTGTTATTAACAAGATATGATAAAGTCCACAGAGCTGCTGGTTGTTGGACTGAGACCAAAAAATGGTTCTACACAATTCCTTGCATTTAAGGTTAAATCCTAACCCGCTGCCAAGCTCCATGGATCATCTTTCTAAAATGGCTAAAACAAAACTGGAAGACTCAACCAGATGCATGACTCTCTCTTTATTATCAGATAATGTTTGTCTTGGTGGATACTAATGAAACAAGGAATGGACGAGTTTTTGAGTTTTTTCGCATCAGGGAGGTTGACATTCCTGCCGTGAGAATCCTAAATCTGACAAGCGATGCAAAATACAAAATGCCTGCAGATGAGGTGACTGTGGAGAATCTAAAAGAATTTTGCCAGAGCTACCTAAATGGAAAAGCAAAGGTAAGTCCATTACTAATGAGATGCCCCCTACTATACCAAATAAAACACTACCAAATTTGCAAAACATCCCTTTTTTAATTAGAACAGCGTGCTGTTCCAATGACCAGTTTATTAATTTACTCTCGCTCTGATGCATTCATCTACAGTTGCCGACAGAGCACTGCTCTGTGTTTAACAACTGAGGTGGACTACAAAGTTCTCCAGTCCTCCTATGTAAAAAGTGGATAAACCATTTATGGTCCAGTATTTTAGTTGATTTCAGCTGATGTATTTTAGTGGTTTAAAAACTCCCTAGGTCTCAATCTTTCCAATACTACAATGAAGATATTTCACTCCCTTAGTTGGGAGAGATGGCAAACAATGATTGCGATGGATTTTGAGGTTACAGAGAAGTCCAGTAAATAGAAAACTGACTGTTTCAAAGTGGAGTAAGATATGGTATTTGCTGTAAGTGAGTTTAGCAGAGTGAAATTTCACGGGGGTCCTTCCCAATGGTAAATACAGTATTTGTTGTCATAATGAGGCATCATCCTCCACACTCATGTCAAAAATACATTAAAACGTTTTGCTTATTCAGTGCTTCTCAGGTTGATTCACCTTTGTTTCCATCAGGAGGGGAAAAGATGAAGTAATCAGTCTGACAGCAGGCAGAATTTAAGAGATTTGAGCAGTAGATCCTGATTTCAATGTTGGGGGGGAAGTGAGGTGTGGATGTCTCCTCTTCTCCACCAAGATCTGCTTGAGTGGCACACTCCCACCAGGGAACAGCTTCCATGGGGAATGTGTGCCTTTCCACTACTGCGCTGTGGAGTGGCAAGAAATTGCCAGCTAATACACTGTAAATTGCAGAATTCGTGGGGACTGTGATTGGTGATGAAGGCAGAGATTTAAGCAGCAATGCACACTTTCTTGTGTGTTTTACATCACTTTTGAGAGCCCACAATAGGTAAGCTTTTCAGTAGCTTAGCTTTGGGACATTGGGCAACAAGAATTCAGGGAAGTGAATGCAAACGTGTTCCAAAGGGTCATCTTCAGACAATCTACTATGGACTCTGTATTGAAGAGAGGGACAAGTAATTCTGACTACCAACTCTATGCAGGGGTGTGAGACCCAGCTCCCTGCTGAAGGGAGAGAAGGTGGTAGCACGTGAAGGCTGGTTAATATATAGAGATATAAAAAATAACGTACAGTAATAGCCAACTATTAGGTAGAGAAACATCCCATCAGTGTCACATTAACCTGAGCTGAAGTACAGGTTCTCAATGCTCCCTGCACCTTCACAGCAGTGTTTCCATTTCTGCTTAGCTACATCTCTCTAGTGAAGAAATTCCAGAGGACTGGGACAAGATGCCTGTCAAAGTGCTTGTTGGGAAGAATTTCAACAGGATTGTTTTCAATAAGACCATGACTGTGTTTGTTATGTTTTGTAAGTGTTTTTATTCTATTCAGATTTTAAGTTGCTTTAACATGATCAATTAGAAGGGAAAATCGAAAGCTCATGCTTACTTACCAAACTAATCTTTGCACTTTACAGAAGCCTAGCTTAATGAACTTTTGTTGTCCAATGAAAATATTAAAGAAACATTTGTGTCATATCTATGGAAACACTGTGATACCTTTGCTGACTTAGGGTTGCACTGAATAACACTGAATCCCTTAAGTAAATATTTGTCAAGGCCGTATCAAATCTCAGTGTTGAAAGACAAAATGACACTAGAATGTCATGTTGTACCATTTCAGCGTACTGTACAGTATGAGTCAGGCTGTCTTCCAAGGACAGAGGGAGAGTTAAGTGAGGTTGTCTGTTCTAATGCTCTAGGATTAAATCCCAGAGAGGAGCTGTGGTTTAGCAAATCGTAACTCCTTTTTTCCTTCTCTGCCTGCAAGGGATGGGGCTTTACTGCTTGACCCTTCCCAGCAAGAAACCACTGCCCTATCCCTGTACCAGCCAGCAGAGATTAGATTGTACCTTAGTTACTTCAGCAGAGCAAACACACAACATTAACATAAATATAGACAACTAGCTGTACTGTACTGCCCTGAATTCCAGGAATTCTTAAAGGTAGCATATTCCTGCAACCCTCCTTGTTGGCTGTAGCAGTTTCATTCACACAAATAGTTTTTACATTTCAGTATCATGAACAAACCAATATAAGCAGTCCTCTGAAAATGAAAGGTTGGTAAATGGGATGTAGTATATTCAGGAAAGCGTCCCAGGAATTTTAATTCCATCTAAACTAAGTACAAGCATTGTTCTCATGACTGAGGGATTGCGACCGTGTTGTATGTTATTTAAGCGGATACTGGGTTCTCAGCAGTTTGCCTTTTTGCTAACCTGCATGACTGCAATGCTCGGAGTCAAAACACCACCATACCTCAAACTCCTTTTACTGTAAATATAGCACAGTTCATAAACACAGTTAATTTTAGTATGCAGACAGCATTTTGTGCTTCTGGCAAGTATTTCACCATGGGAATGATGCAAGACTTACTTGGGTTGCATTGGTTATCCAGCACACCTCTCCAGCAAAGTCATATGACAAGTGTCGTGTGTTTGCAATAGTAACAAAAGGCTAAACAGAGCTAAAGCAGCACTGCTATCAGCAATGCATTAGTGAATAGCTAATTATTATTATAGTTATCACTATATGAAAACTCATGAAATTCATTAGGGGTGAATGGTTTCAAGTAGAGACTGACCACAACTGGGATCTAAAACCCTGTTAACTTTAAGGGCTAAATGGGTCCCAGAGACTGCACGAGCACATGCTCCTCTACCAGACTGTATCGTTCTACTTTTATTTTTAAATTTGCAGATGCACCTTGGTCCTATGACTGCAAAAAACTCCTGCCTATCTGGGATAAGCTAGGAGAGCAATATGAAAGTCGCAAAGACATAATCATTGCGAAGATAGATGTCACAGCAAATGACATCATGTCCGTTGGATTAGATCGTTATCCATTCTTCAGACTCTTTCCTGCTGGACCAGATTACCAGGTGAGAAGCTGTTGGGGAAGAACGTGGAGACAGAGCTGCACACCGAGGAGCCATATGTGTGTGTGTTTGCATGCATGTGCGTCACAGTGAGAATGGAGTTCTTTAAGAAAGAAAGCTTTGGTCATTTTATCTACTCAACATTGGATTCATTGCTGTCAAGAACCTGAATTAGAGGAGAAATCCTTCTGTTGTCTTCTCCTTTGTGTGAGGCTGTGGCAAGAGCTCATGTATCATTTACCAACTTGAACCTACAGGTCAGCACAGCCTTACATTCTGCTGTTTAACAGCCTCCAGTCTGCCTGTTGGGTTGTAGCAACGGTCTCAACTCAGACTGAACTTACAGATACCTCCTAATCCTTGCAGTGCATTTTTACTTCAAACCATGACAAGAGATGCACTGTCACAGAACTACCCTGTGCCAGTTGTTTCTGGAGCAGGTATGACTACAGCCTCTAAAATGCTGGTACTACTCTTGTTATATCCTCTTACATTTTCACAAAACCCAAATCCCAAAACTTTCTTCTCTACACTTACGCCAGTAATTTTACTTCATTCCAGTACCACAGCCTCAATTGGGAATAAATATTTGTTGTCAAGACCAATGATCTTTACAATACGCTGCCTAATGCATCAGCTATGTTACACAATAATAACAAAATGCTACTGAAAGAGGAGGCAAAGAAAAATACTAAATAGTTACATTCCTCCATCTATATAGATAATCTAATTAAAAAGAAAATATCTCTGAAGCAAAAAAAATAATTACATTCTAAGATACTGTTATAATTAAGACATTACTAAGCTTTTCATTTTTCTTCTTAGTCCTAAACTTAAATTAAATTCTAAGACATTTGCCCATGTCCTCATTTAATCTTTGAGGGAGAGATTTTCCTCTTGGATGTGCATGCACAGCTTCTAATGAATTGAACTGCAGTCCTGCACACTCGCACCATGTTTAGTCTTTATGCAGAAAAGCAGAAACCCATTAAATGCTCATAATAAATGTCAGTTTGTTAAAAAATATTAGTAATAACTTTCATTAACTGTTAAGGGATTGTTTCATACTTAGAAATAACCTGAAATTAAACAGTATTTGAAATCTCAAGTTCTTCCTCATGCATTATGCTTATATACTAGTTCCCTCAACTTCGGAGATTTTAACTTGTACTTGACTACCAGTGCAGGTGTCCTGTAGATGCCTGCAGTCTTGCAGACCCAAGTATTTTGGCCTTCCTTCTTATGGCACTATACAAACAGCTGGCCACAGACATCTTTACTAACTACAGACAATTATAAATAATCGAGACGTACTCAAGCTGTTATAACAGACTCACTGCAACAGCTCTCAGTCATTTCCTCCCCAACCAGCAGTTATATCGGGAATTCTCCCACGTATAGTTGTCCTTTCTTAGAGGTTAACCAAAGTCATAGCACAGGATACAAATGTAATATCACAACATGCCAAAGACCAGCGTATTTGTGTTCTTCACTGCATGGGCACTGCCCCAAAATTATGATCCTTACTCCCTTATAGAAGGGGCTTGGAGCCAAAGAGAAACTGGTATGTCCAGAATGAAGAAAAAGAGGAACAGGAAATATATACAGTCCAACAACAACACTTGATGTAACCTTGATTTCACAGATATCTTTTCTAGCCTTCAGTATTTTGCTAGTGTTGGAAACACAAACACATGAGGTTTCTTTCCAGTAACCTCTACTGATTTTTGCATTGTTTAAGGACTAAGGATGAATTGAACACTAGCACAAAAGCAGCAGGAACTTTAAAGATGAAATAACTACAGAAGACTCCAGAAAGCACATCAAAGTGCACTTAAAGGAGACTCTAGAAAGCACATCAAAATGCACGTAAAGAAATCTGAACCTCCCCCTGATAAACCAAGGGAAATGTGGTGAACAGAACATGACCCAAAGCTGTTTTCTAGAACTGGTTTATTATGCTCTCTGGCCACCGCAGACACCCTTACCCTCTTTAAAGGCAAAGCCATGGGCAGAACTTGTTACTATGCAGTCCCTTCCAAGCACTCTCACCTGATGAGATCGTATTAGATACCACCTCCTCTGAGCAGAAGTATCTGCTAGGTCTCCTGGCTATGAACTGTCTTCTTTCCAGTGGACTGTCTGTTTAAGAACAGGTTCAGCTTTTCCTGAAGTTAATTACAAGTCACCCTCTTACTTTCAGTGGACGCAAAACCAGATGCATGACAAGATTTTGAAATCAGGAGCCACTTCAGGTTATCTGGAGTTAAGTGGAATTGGATGAGCGAAGAGACTTACATCTACAGCTGGGCGTTTAAGCATATGCCCAGTTTTGCAAAGCACCGAGTGTTTCTATGCTGGGGAACAGTTATAGTCAGAGCTGAAAGAACAAGAAAGTGAATCTGATGAATTACGTGGAGGAGGGAGTGACCAGGCATCATCTGAGCTCCATCTGTGAAACTGATGAACAACTCATCCACTGCGTCATCCACTCCAAATTTAAGAGCAAAACATGCAGTCTTTCAGATGTATTTAAGATGATTCTATTTGTTTCTATCGTTGAAGTGAGAAAAATAACATTTACATACTCTTATGCACTGATTAATAAGAAGCGTTGACACATATCCTCAGTAACCAGTGCAGGGATCAGCTACTTCTCTGGCTTTACAGGTCTTTGGGCTCTGAGAAACTGCTGTTCCAGCCATCATCAGGGTCAATAAAAATCAAGACTCATCTGAGAATATTAATTGCCTCTGGAGGAATCAAATAATCTTTCTCAAGAAACTTAAGCTTGCAAACATAAAAAAAAAAAAACCAAAAACTTTAAGGCTGCCACACTTTTTATTACATGAGGATACTTTACTAAATGGAAATATGAAACCTGTGTATACTTTTAGTGGATTCACCAGAGAACGGAGATGTTTTGTTTACAGTCCTTTGAACTCAAATCAGGTATAAGAGCAACTAGTGTATAGTAACACAGCATTATTGGTCTCAGTGGGAGTAAGTGAGCTTAACCCAAGTAAGAATAGGCATTTGTCTGTTTCTAAATATACTCAGGTAGCAGCAGACAATTCCCAATGTCATGCACATGAGCTTCTACAACTTCTTATTAGAAGACTTGTGCAAGATCCTTTTACATTTCCAGAGAGCAAAGACATTGATGGGGGGAGGAATCTTTAAAATACAGTATGGGTGCCTAAACTTACTCGGAGAATTTTAAATCTCTAAACTGAAAGTGTTTCTTCCATTAAACTTCCTCGGAAGAAAATCTTCAGTAAACCCCCAACTTAAGGGGAAGTATAAGAAAATTAATATCACTGCTCATCCTGGGTCACAACAATCCCCTGCAATGCTACAGGCTTGGGGAAGAGGGGCTGGAAAGCTGCCAAGCAGAAAAGGACCTGGGTGTGTTGGTCAACAGCTGGCTGAATGTGAGCCAGCAGTGTGCCCAAGAGGGCCAACAGCATCCTGGCTTGTGTCAGGAATAGTGTGGCCAGCAGGAGTAAGGAAGTGATCATGCCCCTGTACTCGGCACTGGCGAGGCCGTCTCTTGAATGTTGTGTTTAGTTTTGGGCCCCTCAGTTCAAGAAGGACATTGAGGGGTTGGAGCGTGTCCAGAGAAGGGCAATGAAGCTGGTGAGGGGTCTGGAGCACAAGGCTTTTGAGGAGTGGCTAAGGGAACTGGGGGTGTTCAGCCTGGAGAAAAGGAAGCTCAGGGAAGACCTTATCACCCTCTACAACCACCTGAAAGAAGGGGGTAGCAAGGTGGGGGTTGGCCTCTTCTCCCAAGTAACAAGCAATAGGACAAGAAGAAATGGCCTCAGGTTGCGCCAGGGGAGGTTTAGATTGGATATTAGGAAAAATTTCTTCATGGAAACTGTTGTCAAGCATCGGAACAGGCTGCCCAGGGAAGCGGTCAAGTCCTCATCCCTGCAGGTATTTAAAAGACACCTAGATGTGGTGCTTAGGGACATGGTTTAGTGGTGGACTTGGCAGTGCTAGGTTAATGGTTGGACTTGATGATCTTAAAGGTCTTTTCCAACCTAAATGATTCTGTGATCCTCCTCCCCATCTTTCAAGCAGTGCAACAGCTGGTACTTCTGGATTGTGTATTTCGAAACTTTTTCAGAATTTGAATTTCCACCAAAATCTTTAGACAGCTTTGAATATCATGGCTAGACACTTAAAAGACTCTTCAAACTATCTTGCAGATGTTTATTGTTAAACACAGAAAAGACACTGATGTCAATTGTTGGCAGGATCCCAGACTGGTATTATATGGTTATGGTTTTTATACAAATTCTATTCTTCTTAGGGATGTACATCTACTTCTTCTTTACACTTGAGTTTCAGATGACATTGGAACCTGCTGTGCCTCTGCCCTTGCTTTCTAAACTGAGGACAAAAGTCTAGAGTTTGGTCTAAAGAACTTAAATCCTTCAGTTGTTATGCTGTTATTTCCAGCATTTTGCATACAGAGTTAAACACTTAACCTTAAAACTCTTTTCAGGAGGTAGCCTATGCTGGGGAGCATACCTTGGAGGCATTTTCTGAATTCTTAGAAGAACAAAGCAAGACAAAAGCAGAACCAGGAGAGAAGGTAGGCATTTGATCCAGACGCTGACTGATCTGCTGTGTAATCCAAGGCGTGTTCACACCTTGAATAGACATACCTGAACTGGCTATAGCATTGCCACATGTATAGGCTTCAGCCCCTGCCCATGTCAATGCTTGGGTGGTCCTTACCAGCTCTTAGCTGGTTTCAGGCTGACTAGCTTGGCATGACCATGCTAGCTGCAGTCATATACCACTGCCTGGCAGGCACACGCCTACTCACATCCTTGTTTTCATCACACAAAAAAAACTCTTCTCCCACTACTCGTGTTACCACTGAGTCACTACATTAACACTCTGGTAGTAAGTACTGCATGGCAGAAAGGAACCTGCACCTTGGCAGGTGTAAGCAAAACTGTCAGGATTTTAGCTGGAAAAAAGCAGCTCCAGCTAAGTTAGTTTCAGCTACACCTGGAGTGGTTCAAATATCCATTGCCCACCTCATCCTGCTACATCCAGTGTGGCTTCTCTTCCTTCATAAAGCAAGGACACAACTGAGAGCAGACATTGTCCCTTCTTTTGGCAACCTGGTTGTCATTATTGTCCAATTCCTCAACCCTTTCTCCTCCACTGTAAATCAGACCACATAAGCATTAGTTGTCCCAGATCAGCCTGTTATTTAATCCCAGACACTTCACTGCAAAGACATACTGTGAGTGAACAGCGTGATCAAGCTCCACACAGACAGCTCCAAGCAACAGAAAAAAAAACTGACAGAGATGGAGACACTGTCCACCCAGTATGAGAATCATAGACCCATTCTGACTGGAAGTGAAGCAGATCCACCAGGTAGCAATAGCTGTCAGTAACACTCTTTTCAACTAGTAGGGAAACTGTCTGTGGGGAGAGAAACAGTTCTGATTTTTCAGACTTATTTCCACCAGAGGCTTTGGTTTACTCCTGAATTCACAGCTCAAACAGGTGGTTACAGATGGAGAGAGAGATGACCGAACTAATCATAGAAGTCTGCAATGAAGACTTCCAGCTCTGCCCAGTCACTGCACAATTCTGTTTTCCAATACCCAAAGCCTATGTTTGGCATCTGCCTCTGTTGCATGTTCTTTAGCAATGTGTTTGAAGCAGATCTGTTGAGTCCTACAGTCTTTTACATACAATGTTAGACCTGTGTATATTCTGTTATCTCTTCTTCACGCTTTATTACACATTAAAGAATAAGTAAAAAAGCCAGTTTAGGAAACACCATTCAAAAACGTGCTCTGTGTAGCAAAAAGGGTAAGTACTTGCCATTTGCTCATCTGTTCACATTCTCTGCCCTTACCTGACACCCACCAAATTCTCCCAGAAGAATGCAGTATTAGACCATTTGCAATACAGTGCTTGATGTCAAGTCCCCTGTTGGAGTAACTCTTCATCCTCACCTCAGGGCATTCACAAACACACAAACAAGATAAATAAAGTATCTTCTTTTGAGATTGCCTAGGAAAGACTGTCTTATGCCTGTCAGCTTACCAAACACGGTTTTCCAAGTTCTTATTAAACCTTCACACAAAGCTGCATCTAAGATTTGCCATAAATCAGTGTAAAGGTTGGAAAACAAGACACATTTTAAGCAACAGCTGCACTACGACTGACCTCATTAAAATGCCCTCAAGTTCCTTGGTTGAAAAGATGAAAATCTGTATTTCATAGAATCTTAAAAATTTTTTGGAGGTGAAGAATTACTAGAGCAATTTTCTTTGTGAACATCAGTAATAAGCAGCGTTGCTCTTGCATTTCCTTTTTTAAAAGGATTCTTCAGGGGGAATCAAAGAGGATCTCAGCCAAAAAAAGACTACTGTAACAGAGAAAGAAGAACTTTAATAGTACAGAGAGAGAAAAAAATTCTGAGGATTGTGGGGAATCCTTCCCAGAAGGAACTCACTGGAAGAATGACTCATCTCAAGTAAAGACAGAGCTGGATTGAAAAATAAAAGTAAAGAATTCAGTATCAATGGCTGATTATGTGTGACACCTCTTCTGAATCCAATTTAACTCCTAGTTTTACTGGGATCAGTTGTCATGGGTTCTTAAAATATTGACAATTTTGCTGAAATAATGCCTTTATTATCAATAAAACTACTCTCATTTAGAAAGGTCTATGCGCCATGGCAAACCGATCAATATATAAAACTATTCTTCCTGAACAAAACGTGCAAGAGGTTTGCAACCAGTTGCTTTCCAATTTAGACAGCCCCATTGTTTTTAAGGGAGATAACTGCTTCCAGAAGGATGGGACTAACATTGGAAAGAGCATTTCTATAGTGATCTTCAAAAGAAGTAATTGAAGCTAGGGGCTATGCCCAAAGGGGCACCAAGGTTGGCAGTTCATGATTTTTTTTATTATCAAGCAGTAGAAAATGCAAAAATCAAGACATAAATTAATTCCACTAAGAAAAATATCACACCTAATATACAGAGTCACAGGTGTGTTCACATTTTAGTTATGTTAGGTCCCCTAATCACCCCACACCTGTTATAAAAATGCAGCTGGTAAAATGGCGGACAACAGTAATTTCTTCCTGCAAGGGCCAGATAAAGCAGAAATAATTCTGAAAATGTGAAACCTTTTCTTACAGAATTAGAGAAGGAAGATCATTTATTAATCTATCTGGACTTCTGCAAAGCCTTTGACACGGTCCCCCACAACATCCTTCTCTCTAAATTGGAGAGCTATGGATTTGATGGCTGGACTGTTCGGTGGATAAGGAACTGGCTGGATGGTCGCATCCAGAGGGTAGTGGTCAATGGCTTGATGTCCGGATGGAGACCGGTGACGAGTGGTGTCCCTCAGGGGTCCGTACTGGGACCGGTGCTGTTTAATGTTTTCATCAATGACTTAGAGAGCGAGATCGAGTGCACCCTCAGCAAGTTTGCGGATGACACCAAGCTGAGTGGTGCGGTTGACACACCTGAAGGCCGGGATGTCATCCAGAGAGACCTGGACAGGCTGGAGAGGTGGGCCTGTGTGAACCTCATGAGGTTCAACAAGGCCAAGTGCAAGGCCCTGCACCTGGGTCAGGGTAACCCCCGGTATCAGTACAGGCTGGGGGAAGAAAGGATCGAGAGCAGCCCTGCCAAGAGGGACTTGGGGGTGCTGGTGGATGAAAAGCTGGACATGAGCCGGCAATGTG
>NW_009258789.1:1666344-1675393 GCF_000687185.1 Egretta garzetta
TATGAGGACAGGCTGAGAGAGTTGGGCTTGTTCAGCCTGGAGAAGAGAAGGCTGCGGGGAGACCTGATTGCGGCCTTTCAGTACCTAAAGGGGGCCTATAGGAAAGATGGGGAAAATCTTTTTAGTAGGGCCAGCTGTGACAGGACAAGGGGTAATGGTTTTAAACTAAACCAGGGTAGGTTTAGACTAGATATAAGGAAGAAATTCTTTACAATGAGGGTGGTGAAACACTGGAACAGGTTGCCCAGAGAGGTAGTGGAGGCCCCATCCCTGGAAGCGTTCAAGGCCAGGTTGGACGGGGCTCTGAACAACCTGATCTAGTTAGCGGTGTCCCTGCTCACTGCAGGGGGGTTGGACTAGATGACCTCTAGGGGTCCCTTCCAACCCAAAACATTCTATGATTCTATGATTAATATTTCATTTCAAAAGCAGATTCCCAAAGTCTTTGTTCTCAACTTGTTAATGTTAATAAGTTACTTTCCTATGGAAGCAGAGGAAAAAATGTGAAAACTTACAAAATTAAGGAACACCCATTTGAATGGAAGGAGGATTAATCACTACAGTGAAGAATACAGCACTGAAGGAACAGTGGTGATCTCCTAACTCTTAGCTGTCCTGCAAGTCAACAAGAGATGGACAATTTTAAAGTATTGGACCTCTTACATTTTACAAGTATTTGGTAAAAAGTGCAAGTTCATGACAGATGGCTTGGTTGCTATCCAGGCTGCAATCTGTAATTAAATACCCACACTTAAGAGATTTAAGATGAAATATTAACTTCTCTAGTCTATGGTTCTTGTAAATAAATAGCACTCGACATGCAACACACCTCAAGAGGCCACCAGTTGGTCTTCATTGATGAGGAGTTGACAAGAAGACACAGAAAGTAAAACAGTTTATGTCAATACTTCATGGGCACAGTTTAAACTCTGCTGGGGCTAACAGTCATTGGGATGGCAATTAAACCCTCTTAATGAAAAGAATTCTTGTGGAAGAATGTTCAGTGCTAGATCACCATTCCTAATATGGTCCCCCTGGGTTTTGTGGGTCTGGGACCTAGTTTCTCGAGCAGTTAGACTATCTGAAATTGGTGAAGACCGCCGATCAGCTCAGCTCCATGCATTCAGGTTTCTGCCAGCTGCAGATCCCTCCTCTGTCCCAGCAACATCACCTACAAGGGGAAACAGAGCTTAAAGCTACATAGGGAAACTGTAGCTTAAAAGTCAGACTGAGATATGCAGCCCACTCCTTCACTAGTACATTGAACCACAGCTAAGCTATTATTATTATTATAAACAAAATTCTTCTTTGAAGATGCCATGTTTAATTCTCATGTTTTTAGGACAGAGCAAATTTTTGATAAAACTGCAATACAGTCAAATCAAATCAAAGTCTCACTTAGCAGCAAGAGGAAAACATGGGATCCCAGACACCATGGTGCTGGTTTTAGAGAGATCAACCTAAGTTTGCTGTGGGTTGTAACTGCCACTCCAGCAGGACAGCATGGGATGCAGCTAACAGTAAGTGGTTTTCAGCACCCTTGTTGAAAGGACTTTATTTACAAGTATCACACAGAAACAATTACTTGTTCATTCAACCACTGAAGTATGCCAAGTATTCTCTTACACACAGTGAGGTCAATTCTCCTTTGGACATCAAACACGAGTTCTCTGGGACACTGCCAGAAGGGCCCTGCACAAAGTAAACCTGAGCAGTGGTGGATACTGGGTTTCATTTAACTTTCATTTAACATTGGGCATTTGTTAACAAACAGAAGCCCTCATTTGATATCCTGGGAGATCAGATTAGAAAGTGAATGAGAAGAACTTGAATCCCAAAGAGAGGACGTGTCAGAATGCTTTCCCTTTCCTGCTTGCAACATGATGGAATTTGAATGGCAAGCAATGTCACCAATATATTTTGAACTATTAAACACAGAAGCTATAATCTTTTAATTAGTTTCCTCACAGAAAAATGGAGCAAGCAATGTTCAGCACCACTCTGTATCTGGCAGATGGGTTTACCATTCAAGATAATGAAAAAAAAATTAATTTTCACTGCGCCTACCCGCTGTATATGAGGCTCAATCCTGAAACTGCTATCTATCCTATTATAAGGTGCAAGATTACATATTAATGAAAACATGTGCCATCTCTGCAAATGATGTTCTCATTTCTATTCCAGCCACTCTCAGATGTTGTGTCAAGACAAGGGGCCAAGTGCAGACTCACATGCCATGCCCTGATGCATGACAGGAGTTGCAAATCTACTTTATAAAGTGTCTGGTAAAAGCCTGCCTGAAAGGCAAGACCTCCTGTGGTCAAAAGTCTGCCTTGTTACTTGGTGGGTTGGGTTCTTCCAACCCTTGACCATGGCAGGATGTGCCCTCCATGCCAGGCAAGTGGCCTTGCACATTGTCTCAATTTCCCTCTGACCCGACCCAAGACAGTTCACGAATATTTTCCTGCAATAAAAATTTCAAAGTGTTTTAACCAGATTCAGACAACCCACCACCAACTCACTTCCCCTATTGTGCCAACTTCTGTCAAGTTTTATAAACAAAACTCATAACACTCTCTGTAGTGGCTCTTCAAATGTCACAAGCAGAATTGAGCCCCAAATGTCTGAAATGGAATAATTTCCTCAAGCTTTTGTTTTAGTCAAAATTAAACAGATTCACTTCATGTTTAAAAGAGTATATCATTATAACTGTGCTCAGACATTCCAAAAATTATTTAAATCCATGCAAAATAAAAAAGTCAATGTTTATTAGTCAAATTTGTTCCTGTAGATGAATACCAAAATTTTAAATGCACCAATATCACTGGGTTTTAATCATATGAAAAAATCTCTGCATGCACATAAATAAGCCCTATCAATTAAGACCGACAGACTAAGTAAATAGATATCAATGTACACCAACTGCAGAGCTGGTTTAATCTGCAGTGTCAAGGTGGTTTGGTTATCAATATGGAGCAGTGGAAGCAACACTCCAGGCTAGGAATCTTATTTATAAAAGAACTTACAGACAAAATGTGAAGCATAGCAAAGTTTAATACAAAAAAGAGGGTAAACCTGAACCATCCCCAAGAAATGCTGACTTGTTTTTTACTAAATGGCAGCCTATTCTGCCTTAAAATACAAGCTTTGAGCACCTTGCAGACAGCAATTAATCTCATTAAGTTCTTTTCTTAAATCCTGGGGAAGAAAAATATAGTTTAGAATTAACAATAATTCATAAATGCTCAGATGCACAGGAAAAATAATCAATCCTAAAGAGAAGTGCAGTAATTCTTTTCGTCTTTACAACAGCTTCATCCTAGCTGTACTCCCCAGGAATTACTCTCAGCTGGCATCAACATAGTAACAGAAACAGAGCAACAATACGTTAAAAGAGATTAATACAAATGCACAAATGCACCGATTGTTCAAAATCCCCTGATGTGTGGAAGTGGCATAATTAGTATAAATCACAAGGTCTGGCTTGCAGGTCAGAAGTTTGGTTTTGGTAGAGATATATATGTGCTATATGCTTGAAGACTGATGGGATGGCCAGTGGGAGGTGTCTCAAAGTAGCATTTCAGGCATTTAATTCAAAGACTTGGTTTGTCAAACTTCACACGTTAGGAAGCCTTTAACTCTGTCTTGCCTTTCTCTCACATTCACTCCTGATAGCAAAGAGAGGGGAGTTTGCTCCGAGGCCACAATGATTTTATACAGAAATATTAATGAAAAGGAACAATTCACACTTTAATAAAAACATACTACTGTGTTAACTCAAGCAGAGCTTGGCTGATGGAAATGACTCAGCTCAGATGTTCGAAAAACCATGCTTGGTATTATCAACTGTGACAGGGGGAAGGAGATTGCGTTCATTTAAAACTTTGATTTGGAAAATGCTTTAAACCCATCTGTCCCCTGGGCTTGTGGCCACGCTATTGCATCTGTGCACCGAGAGTCCCACACAAGCTGACAGTCATTCACTCAAGTTCGTGTCCAATTTAGAGGGCTTCCAGGTGGATTTCACTGCTCATGTTTCATACTCAATTCACTACATCTGGGAAAACCTGTGACTGAAAGGCCAAGCCAAATTCAGCTTTTTCGTTAGTCTCCGAGGAGGCTGCTGTTTCTTATGGCGCAGTACTGGACCAAGAGAAACACACGTTGCCCAACGTGCCCTCAGTTTCCAGTTTCTGAGAATAACCTTTGGAAATATTTGCTTTATGTAAAACATTGACAGAACTAAAGCCATGCCAGCCCTGCTGCCCACCGCTCTCGCTGCTGAACAAACATGCAGTGGCTGCCTTCTCACCAGAGCCTGCCAGCCACGCTACACTGGGTCCTGGGCGGGGAATTTACTGAACAGAGACCCTCGCCATTTGCAGGCTGGATCTGTATCAGCACTTACACACCATGCAGCGAACACAAACAACTAAAGGACTGGTTTTTTCTGCCTTCCCCAGCAAGTAACACCTTGCTGCGTTTCCTTTGAGCTCTCCTGGGCAAATGCATGTTACCAACAACTGCAAGCAGTGAATAATAAATATTAATAAAGCATTTAATTGGAATCTTATTGAAAAGCACTTTCACCAACACAGCTGGCAAGAGCCCCCTTGAACAAATGCTGTCTGCTTGCCAAGTACAACATAGGTAGAATCATAATTAGTCAGCAGAGGCTAAGGGCTGTACATGTGTAAACATCATTGCTGAAGCTGGATCTTTTCAAAGCACGTATTTAATAGACAGAAATAATTTGGGAATTCTGCCTAAATTTCCCTTCTCTAGCCTTGTCATTTTTGAGCAGGTGCTGGTTATTTCTTTGCACACACACTACATGCTAGAAGAGTCAGACACTGCTCCTGAGGTAAACCACCACCCTGGGAATGCATTCCCTCCAGCCTCTACCTCCCAGGTCACATCAATCTATGGCTGTCAGAAAAATAGTTCTTTAAGACCAGTAATGGATGAAAGGCTTCATAAATATTGGTTAACTACAATTTCCCTTTACTTAGTTTGACACCGATGGGTCTCTGCCTGCCTCATTCTCTTCTCCAAAGCGTTGCTATTTGCTGAGTCAGGAAAAAATCCACCCTCTTCCACCATGCCTTGACCCTTTTCTTAAACAGCAATTTGCCAAAGTCCAGTAACTTCAACAGACCAAGGCATTTTCTGAGAAATCACAATTGCTTGGAAGACTCTGAGCACAATGCAAAAATCTGTATCGCTGTTTTACACCGGCTGCACAGCATCCAGTGCCTCTAGGAATATTTAGTTTATGGGTGGCAATTACAGCCTTTCTAAGAGCCAAGTCTGGATTTAACAACCTTCCCACTGGCGTTACATACATGCCTCTAGTGTAAACTATTTCTGTTCTAGTCCTTAGTAATTTCCCATGTAATCCTTTATATTAAGACTCACAGAAAAAAAAGAGACTGGACACTTTTTAGTGTGCGCTTAATCCATAATCTTCGCTGTAAATTCATCTGTGTATTTTCCCACTTGAAACCCTTGCACCAAGATGCTGGTTGGCATAAGAATTTTTTGGATGATTTCCTCAGAGCGCACATTGATGTAGAAATGTGAAGGATGTGCTCCCTCAGCAACCAGAGGACTTCATACAGGACAAGGAGGATGGCCTTCTATTGAACAGTCATTGGTGAAAGTGAACCATAATTTGTGATACATGAAAAGAACATCCATCTGGATAAATGAATGCCTTCATTTTGAAATTAGTATCATTTTGCAACCCAAAATCTTCTCTTCCAACTGACAGCCACTGTGGTTTGAAGTGAACAAATTCTCATTTATATTGGGAGCATGCAAAATACTTTCCCAAATATGTTTGTTCTCCTACAACCTTGTTCCTAGAAATGTATCCAAGCCTAGTACAACAATATATTTCAATCATACAGTCAGAGATGAGAAATAAGGCCGTATGACTTAGGAAAAATCACACTGAGTGGTGAACAACAGAAATTTAAGGCAATCATTCTGCACAAGATTTGGAAGTTTCAGAAAAGCTACCCCGGAGCAGTCTAAGGGGATGACCTGGCAAGTAAAAAAGTAACACAAAAGCCAAGCTTCCCAGGAAGCCAGTACAGCTAATTTCTTCATTAGCAATGCCCACAGCACATCGCTGTCTGCTCCATCAATGCCACCTGCTGGTAAACAGAAAGATCTTATTCTCTGTTGGGTCCTTGGGGGACTTATTGACCTTAGGGATAGAACCCAGAGCACCAACAGGGCCAAAGAACGTCACATTTGGGAGAGAAAACACATGGGCAATGCCTATGGGGACCCTAAAGATCACAGGCCCATCCATGTATCCTCATGAAAGAGAACAGTTGAATGAAGATCTACCAGATCCTTCATACCCGTACGTAACACACTCATCAAGCTCTAGGGCTGCTAGAAAGATCAGCTAACTGCCAGTGCATTTTCAAATAAATGCAATTAACCAGGGACTTGCAGTTAATTAACACTGACATCAAGCTGTTCAGAACAGGAGTATCTTTGGTCTGTTGGAATTGGCCTGACAGATCAGACCTTTTTTTGCAAAACAAAACATCAAGGGAAAAAAAAAGTACAGAATTTCTGAAACCAATAAAAATGCTCAACCTAGAAAGTTAAAATGAAAGTAACTCAATCTCTGTCCAAAGCCTTACTATGTCAAAGACACTGGATGTTAATGCATAAAATCACAGCAATGTCTTTTTCAAGAATATCAAAATATTTTGCCCAATTCTACAAATTTGAAACTGACTGAAACTGAACACATCAAAATGTTTTATATATGGGACATGCCAACTGATTCTAACATGGGTTGAACTGAATGCCTCACATGAAAACACACACTACAACAGAGCTACCATGTTAATACGCATCGAGAAGCTGCAAACACAGCATTGCTATGTCTGCCATGAGACCAGACTGCAATTTAAAGAAGGTCTCCCTGGAAATGTAATGAAGTGGGTTAGTGATACTTACAGAAAAGATAAAGAGTTCAGCCATCTATACTGAACCATGGTCCCGACAAAACAAACTCACAGCAAGGGTAATATCCCAAGATAGCTTCCCGATCCTACTAAATCATTATGCATGGTCTTGATTTTTGCTCTTTTTAATAACCCACTGGCTTATTCCTCCAAGATGTTCCTATTTTGGATGACTTCCAAGTTCTGCCCAGTTCTTCTTTACTGTATCTTCATTACCATTATTTCCTCTAATAAATACTTCTTCAGCATCCTGGCTCTAGTTTCTTCAATTCTCTCTATTCATACAAATCACTCAAGGCTTTATCCTCTCCCTTCTTTCTGGGGCTAAAACTGAAGGACTATGCATGAGTGCTTACAGAAAGGTGATCTTCAGAGACAGTGATGTACTGAAACGTAGAGTATGTTACAGGTGAACAAAGATTGCTGCTGTACAAAATGAACTCTTTGTATGTGGAGAAAAATCAAGTCCAGGCAGCAAACTAACTGCTGATTTTGATATCTCTGCACTTTTCAAAACAAGGTCAAAAATGTAAGAATTTGTTCCCAGTCGTTTAGCTGATTGACTGACACTGTTGAAACACCATCTGCATTCAATATCAGGTTGGGGACTTCCCATCACCACCACTGTCATTTTAACATCACACTCAAATGTTTTTACGCATTTGTCAAGGAGGCTGACACACAGCCATTCTACCATCAGCATAACTCAACAAGTACTTGAATTAGCTTGCTTGAACTAATAAAAAAGACCTTTACAAGTTTACATAAACACTATTACGCCTGTTTGTATTTTCCTTAGCCTGCACTATGACAGTTTCTCATGCACTTCACTTTCTGGCCACCACAGCTGCTGCACCACAGCTATAGAATTGCAGGGAATTCCCTTCCTAACCCAATTCCAAGAGAATTTTAAAGCATAGAAAAGTGTCTTCACAGTCTTGTATTTTGTGAGATCTGTGTTTTGTAACTAAAAGTAACGGAGACAGTTTTTTAAGCAGTAATTTCAAAATCCCCTAAAACTACAGTCAAATGAAAAGTGACATGACATAGTAAAATATGAACTATGACAAATAACGAAAGTGTAAGGGAAATGCCATGCATTCAAAATGCGATCTATTCCTTCTAATGCTTGTATTTTCAATGACATACCATTTCAGTGACCCTCTGAGCAGAGGGTCCATCAAGGTGAAACGAGTAACACTTCCTATTTGGAGGGTATGCATCAGCACTCTGCACGCTGGCAACATTAGCTTTGTTATTTATGAGCAACTCTTTGCATATAGCTAGGGAAGCTCCAAGAACTGGAGTTTCTTTAGAAGACAGCTATTTTCCCAGTGGATCTCAACCCATCTTTCACAAAGAAGAATTCCTCTGGAGTTCCTCATTGCCTCAGAAAGTTGGAAGTGAAAACTGAGGTTGGCGGAGAGTGAAGTGTGGCATAGCCCACAGCATGGTAATCACTTTGAACTGCCTGGCTTTTCATGGCTGCATTTACATTTCTGCCCCTGACCACATCACTAATCCTCAACACATACCTGCAATGCTTACACCTGATGAAAGTCAACAGGGCTATTTGCTATCACAAGTCAACAGACCTGACATGGATTCCCCTCACACTGAGAGACATTTTTATATGCACATGGTACCTTTACATACTTTCAGGCACTGACTTGTGAGGTCTCTATACATTACTGGATCATTTGTTTACTCATTTCAGAGCTACTTCTGTTATACAAATATGGATGCACTACTGCATAAGACTTTTTGGAGCTTTCAGGAGCAGCAGGGGTTCTTGCTGCTGGTTCTTTTCCATCTTATTGATTTGTTGATTTTAATGTTCCCATTGTAGAAGAGCTTTGAGGACAACAGCCACAGGGTCAGACACATGCTCTTCAACTAATGGAGCTAAGCTGACTGATACACATTGAGGATCAAATAATTATTTAAAGTTAACTTGACTGATACTGTCCTAATTCTAATTTTCATTTGCTCATGAACATGACATCGGCTACTAAACATGCTCAGTTAAAAGTTGCCCAAGATGCTGCTTTGGA
>NW_009258789.1:1675404-1689633 GCF_000687185.1 Egretta garzetta
TCTCTCTGAGGAGGCAAGAGGGAAAAAGAGTATGTTACAGTTTTACACTCACTCTGTCATGGAAATGAGGGAGGCAGAGTTTGTGTTTTCCCTGCACAAATCAGCTTTTTTCTGTACACAAACACCACTAATTACCTTCTCTTCATGTCTGAATATCAGAAAAATTATCTATATTTAGCAGGCTGAATATAACATTAGGAGTAGGATAAGGCTTTGGAGCAAGACACAATGAACATCTTGTTCAAGAGAATCCGGCATTTCTCAAAGCTTAATGCTATCAACTCATTTGCTCATAGAGAGGAGAGAATGAATTTGACTGAGATTTCTGCCATCCTTTCCATCTTTTTGGTTGTGTTCTGTGCATGTTACTCCTTCTGCAGATACTACTTTTCAATGTATACTACACCATACTCAAGCAGATAACAAATGACACAATCTCTTCTCTTCATCATGTTGTATGCCTCCTTCCCTCCCCTGTTGTTCTAGTGTCACAAAAAATACAGAGGGAAGGGCAAAGTGCAAGGAAGGTGAGGCACATTTGTGAAATGAAGAGATACCATGGGACTGCTGGGGGAGTAAGCCACTGACTAAATACGAGACTCCCAAAGGAAGAAAACCTAAAAAAGGTAAGTAGGACAGGCCAAGAAAAGATCATGAGAGGAGATATGTATAAGCATGAAGAACTGAAGATGAAAAGAAAGAACTGGCTTTATAAGAAGGGAGAAGCTCTGCTGCTGACAACTACTGCATCCAGTCCTAAATATACAGCCATATCATACCTAAGACAGCTCACACACAGAAGACCAACTGTCAGCGCAAGCCTCCCCAGAGGAGGAGCTTTTGGATTCCACTGTGGAATTATCTGGGTTTGATTTAGAAAGCCTCTACTTTGCGGAAACAGTTTTAGTGCAGTTTTATTGAACCCCAGAAGAGTGCCAGACAGTGGAGAACATTCCAGCTAAATCTAAAGTGAAAACTGTCAATGCAATATAAAACCAGTTCCCTGAAATTTTTCTGATCATGAGGTTTCCATTAAAATTGTACAGCATGCACTGTGGATATGCTACACCAAGGCTGTGCTCGGTTATTTTACCAAGTACATTAGTTACCATGTTGTCAGTAAAAAGACCCAAATACAGCTGAGAGATTAGGACATCCCATTAAAGTACTCGCCTCATCTCAAGCCATGACGGGTAAAACGTACGCTTCAGGAGTGGGAGAACAGCCCTCATTCACATTCTAGAAGACACTGATGAGCAAGTTTTAGTTAGAAGTACTGTAATTATCCACTTTGCAATAGATAATTATCAGTGGTTCTAATTAAAGACAGGTAACAGTACAGGACTTTGTAATTACGTGAGATAACCTTTGCATCAAAATAAGATGTGGCCCATGCTTCTTCATTTGTAATGCATAGCCACGCAGGTTCAGAGCATACCAAAACCATTTCACTTTTAGCCAGCTATACCAAAAGTGGAGGTACAGACCAATATGAAGAAGATCATGTAAAACTTACTGCACTCAGGGAACTAGCACACATACATTAATTTTGACATAAGTAGTAACTACAAGGAGAGTTTGCCAGACTGGTTGCCATCAAGCATTTTCTAGTAGAAAGATCTAGAGACTCTACAAAGATCACCAGCTACATAAATGAAGTTCCAACCACACGTGTCAAGCCTATTTCAACAAATTTATTGGCACCACTTTGAGGAATAGAGCCCCTGGGAACTGGCATTGCAGGCGTTTCATCTCAAACCCCCTCACAATAGTTTCTACGGTCTTGAGCCAGCCTGCTTTCTGTGACAAACTTTTCACCTGATGCCCTTTGGCTTGGCCTGGTGGCCAACTGTAACCCAGGCAGAGAAATCCCAGGCAATCACTTTCCTAAACAATCCCAAATTTCAGGAGCACCAGTGAAAGCAGCTATGCCAGGGAACATCAGTGCAACCATCAACATAAAAGTTATGCAGTAAATTACTTGATGAGAACCAGAGCTGCAATTTCCAATCAACAATTTGTTCTTCATTCTCCAACTAGCCTGTCCTCAGGGCTAATCACTTTGGTGGTTTTATACCCAGAATGAACCTGCCTTTGTGTGCTTATGGCCATTCCTTCAGTTTCTACGTAATTTCTCTCCTTGCTTCAGCACAGCAATAGGAAAAGACAGTGATTGCTTCAAGACAGCAGTAAAGCAAGGTAACAGTGAGCAGTGATGAAGGAATGTGGCTGGGAGGTGTTACCATGGCAACAGGAGGACAGAGAGCTTTCCAGGTTTGGGAAAGCAAGCAAATTTTTCATCACACTCAAAATGCCCAGCTTCAGTTCTGCCCCAAGCTCTAAGCAGCCCTTGTGACTTTGGGGTGGGGGGTGAGAGTTAAAACAGCATTTGGGCCCTGGAAGCTGTTACATTATGGCAAAGGGTAAAGGATAAAGAGCAGCTCAGCTCATAACGAAGAAATTCAAACTGGTGTTCAGGTCAACGTCTTCAGCACAAATTCATGCTACTCAGTTTTGCAGTGGATCCATAAATCCATTATGTTTCAGAAGAACTTATAGAAACATCTCATTCCTGTTCTCTTCTGAAACAAAATGTTGAATTATCACATTCCCAAGCACTGGCTATATTTGCCATATATATGTCACATAGGCACTGTACAGTAAGTATTTCCTTGCCAAAACTGACTCCAAGAAGCAAGAGCAATACATGACTATAGCCATGGAAGAATCACATTTACAGCAAGGAATACAAACAGGTCTATGACTACTTAAGAGCATCTTAATTAGTGGTCCTTTAACAGTAATAGCTTTGCCCCTTTTGGTGGGTGTAGGTTTTTCAGAAGAACAGCACAGGGTGTGGCATGTGCAGACAAGCTACACGCATGCAATCACGGCACAGTATAGTTTGAGTACAACATATTCTCTAACAGACATAACAATGATTATATATGTTACTCACACCAGCTATCATTTACATTAACTGTTATTCCTAAAATGCCCAGCATAAGCACAAAGAAGACCAAAATTAGAACCCTATTTCCCCCCCCTAAAGTTACCAAAACATCATAGTGGCTGACCAGCTAATGTGACTATACTATAAAAGGGAGCATCAATTTTCATTTAAATGTATAATGAAATAGCAAAAAGGTTGCAATGCTTTTCTGAGTTAAGATGAAAAACCCACCGTGAGGGTGAGTGTATGTGTGTGCTTAAATATAAAGAAGCTGTTAGCCTAAAGGATGAACCACATGAACTCTGCAAGTTGGCAGAAGATTTACAGAGAGGCAAAGCTGCCAATTTACAGAGATCACCTCCTGGGGCATACAGTCTACAGCAGGTATAATTTCTGAAAGAGACTGTGGGAGTGCTGTTAGAGGGAAGTATCATTTGGAGTAAAGGAACAAAATGCAAGAAATTATATTTGAATATGTAGGTCTGATGATGGTAGATGTTTCTGCTGGTCAACACAAATACATTTTGGAGGAAATAATGGTAGTTCTAATGTCAAAGTAAAGGCTGATAAAAACAGCAAGAAGATGCAAATCTTTCACCTTCTCAGGGGCATGATGCAGCTGACAGTGATATATGATATAATCCCTCCCCCTGCTTCTTAAGGAAGCTGAGCATGACAGATAATCTCACATTGTTTTTTGGAGGAGCTGATAAATTTACCTGGTGAGCCATGAAGACCCTTGCTGAGGTCACAGGAGTTTTTGCAGAATGTCCTGTCACAGCTGCAGTCATTTGCACTTTCCAATTTGTTTCTGACTCCCTCCACAACCAGACCTCAGCAGCACACAGAATACAGTCCAGATCCCTTTTAAAATATAAAACAATGTTCTAGGAGCAGGAGACTCACTGTATTAACCCATCATCAGTAGTGCCCAGTGAGGCACACAGGCTGATGGTTGCATCAAACAGAAGCCTACAGATACAGCTGTGCTATTCCAACCCAAACATGGCCTGCCTCTGGCCCACAACTCACCTAGGGCAGGAAAAGACAAATCCCTCCAAACCTGTAGCCATATAGTACTTTGTACTTTTGGGACGGGGAGCATTAAATGACTGGATTGATCCCTTTACCCACTGACAGTGAACACAGCTAGGATCTTCAGGTTTTCTAGGAGCAAAGGATGCTCCCTCCAAGCCATCCCTTAAACAATTACAGCAAATGCCCCACCCCAGCCTGTTTTGTTTGCCCCCTCAGCTGCTCTTAACTGTGCAAAGCCTCTGACTGGAGTCTCTGCAGGTCTTTGGAGCAAACCCTATAGATGCAAGTGCCCTAGTAACATCACGAACTCAGAGCAGCTCTGTTATCAGAGGCACACAGTACCTTCCCGGGCTCCTTATACATCAGACTACTGCAGGCTCTTGGAAAAGAGATTTATATTTAACCTCTCATTTCCCATATCTGGCCTTTGATATATTCTACTTGCTGATAAATGTGTAATACAGCCAGGGGATTGGCCACTGTCAGCTTCAGTCAAATATGCAGGGGAAAAAAAAAAAAAAAAAAAAAAAAGTGTAATACAGCCAGGGGATTGGCCACCGTCAGCTTCAGTCAAATATGCAGGGGGGGAAAAAAAAAAAAAAAAAAAAAAAGGAGTCTGATGTTTCCCAAGTGGACACAACATCATCCACTGATCTAAGGTGGGGGAAAATCTGGAATGACTGATTTGTCTCAGTCAGATGATACAGAGACACTTCTACATGAGCCTCTGGAAAAATGAGGGGCACAAGTGGAGCAGCTGTAGGCAAATGGATATGATCACTAGCTTTATATCTCCCACTGAAACCCCAGAGAGCTATTTCCTGGCTCTGTATTAACTCCCAGGAAGACTGAAATTACGTGGGTTGAACTGTTACATGCAACCTTATCAAAAATAACTCCCATCACACCTGAAATGATGACTTTCTTAGACAAGCAGAGGACTCCTCTCCCCTTCTGTATCACCTCAAATGATAATCATACAATTTAACAGATGATAGCACTTGCAGAAGCACCTGTTTTCACTTATAAAATGGTCCCTGACAGTTCCTGCACTCTCATTAAGAGCATGTTTATATTCCCAGTGGGGTGGGTACCTCCTAAACTGGCAGGTTAATATACTGTCAGACCTTTCCAAATCAAGATTTCACTTTTCCTTATTCAAATCTCAGTTCCAAAGGGGATTTTGTATTACCAGCCTGTTAAGAGTGGTCTGGATCAAAATAATGTGGTGACTGCAGCCAGATGGTCTGGCAGGAAGATTTCAATCAGCATACCCAGCAGTTTCTGTAGAGCAAGGACTTTACTTATACATTGCAAACACAGGAGGGAATGTTATGGTACTGTCTAAACATATGCATTTTGGGTGGGATGCACCGGCTGAGACCAACAATCAAACAAAATACTATGGATTAGAGCTGGCCAGCAGCAGTATTAGCCTCAGTTTATTTCTAGCTCTGCTACACTTAGGGCACATCTACACTCCAAACCAAGTACACTGCAGTGATGTCTGAACAAGTAGCCATGATCCAAGGGCCAAAACCAGAAGCCAAATAACAGCATTAGCATGGTGCTGGGCCTGAAATCATTAAGCCCTGCTGACTTCAGCTTATTTTAACCAAACCAGTGCAAGGGGACATGGCACCACAATCAACTCTGACTCCCCCATGTTTTGAGCCAAGGTGGGGGGCACTGATCGATCAGTTCCTCACGTCTCCAAGCTAGACCGCTTGGCAGTACTGCAGTGGTCACCAGGCCTCCCAGGATACCAGAACAGTTCCTGCCAAAGGCTTCCCTGCAGCAAGACCATGCTGAGGATTAATGCTTGCTAGACTTTATACTTACGGCTTAGAGTTGATGTCTCCAGGACATAGGACTGGGTATTACCGCTGGTATGGCTTCCTCCCATTTAGTATTACTGGACCAAAGATGCCCTTGTAATGTCTATTCTGCAGAAAAAGCCCTACATCAGCTGTCCTCAGCACAGCAAGATGGGGAAGCAGTCCCTTTACAGTTTGGAAAACATCCAAGAAGCAAACTCCTAAGGAGCCCTTGGGGACTACAAGGTGTTACAGTGGCAAATGCAAGCAGAATGCAGAAGTTTTAGATGAGGGATTATGGTAAGGGCACGGAAGAAGCAAAAAGGTCCAGAAAGCACTTTCTGTAGACTGGTTTGCAGGATCCACAGAAGGACAGAAGTGCGGAAAAGTTCACCAGCTCTAGTTTTGAACCTAAACTCCATTCCTAACTTCTATCCACGTGGCAATTATGAATGCTGACCACAAGGCACCAGGAGACTCCATCCTCCAGGCAGTCAACCTGATCACACCATTGCCTAAGGTAAGTTGGAGAAGGTTCCCAGGTGCTTCAATACGTCTTCAGCTGGGATGAACAAGAAAAGTGTTTTACCACCCTCATTGTAAAAAATTTCTTCCTTACCTCTAGCCTGAACCTACCCTGTTCTAGTTTAAAACCACTTCCCCTTGTCCTAACACAGCTGGCCCTATGAAAAAGACGTTCCCCATCTTTCCTATAGGCCCCATTTAGGTACTGGAAGGCCGCAATCAGGTCTCCCCATGAACAAGAAAGGAGAACTCACCTATCCAGGCTACCACTGAGTCACATTTCCAACATAAGTGATGTTGAATACATTTCTTAAATGCCTCACTAGCTCTTCCAAATAATACCATGACAGCAAATCAAAGTACAATATAAACTATGGTTTCCGTGCTCTGTCATACAACTATTACCCTCTGTCTTGCTACAGAAAAAAAGAAACAAACACCAGCATTTCTGTTTGGGGGGAGAGTACAACAAAGTGAAAGAAACCAAAAAGAACAAATACAGCCAAATTCTGCCATACACCTGTCAAGACTTTTGTGACCTAACATGGAACAAATACTTTACTGAAAGCAGAACCACAAATTGTGAATTTCTGCATTTTCTTTCCATTTGTCTTAAAATACTATCAATCACTCCTCAGCAGACAAACATACTGCTAGCAGTCTCACCTTACCATAGGGATCATCTCAGTCTTGAGCAAATGTTTTGCTTTTGCAGTGCTTTGGAAAATCCTGCAGATCTGTAGATATACTGGGAAAGGAAAATTCCCACCTCAGGGGTCCCTCAGGCAAGCAGAAAACCCTCAGCAGAAGGGGTTCACTCTGAACTGTTTGCACCAAGTGCTGCAGCAAGACTTTCAGGGCAGAAACTTGCAGACGTTTGGGCCGAGCAACTGAAATGCCCTATGGTCCAGATTCCAGCTTGTTCAGTTAACATGAAGGTCAGGCCAGCTGAGAGATGTGCCTCCTGTCTCATGGCTTCAACCCACTCTAAGATTCTGGAAACTCTAGGCCTCAGGAAAAAAGCAGAAATTATTCAATTTAAGAGTGTGATGTCCAATCTTCGCTGGCCCATGGGCAGTAGTACTGAGCCAGTAACTGATGAACTGTTGCTGCCCATAACAACATGCTTTCTCTCCCTTTTAACCTAGACAGTGGCATCAGCAGCAGCTTCCTATGGCCACAGGCAGCGGCTGACAACACGAGACTGGAAAAACACTCAGGTGGGAGCTGAAAGAAAGACTGGGGCTATGTTTGGTGCAATCCTATTGACACGTCTTCTTCTCCTGGGCTGATCCAACAACAAAAACATTAACACAAATTATTTTTGTTCATATCTGGGAAGCACAGGCAGGAAAGTTAAAGTTAATATTTGCCCTGGACCACAGCCTCACCCTATTACTGATGCAGAATACATTTACAGGGTAGTTTTGAGGAGGATTGTCATGGTTTAACCCTACTGGCAACTAAGCACCATGCAGCCGCTCGCTCACTCCCCCCCCTCCCTCAGTGGGATGGGGGAGAGAATAGGGAAAAAAAAAAGAAAGACCCGTGGGTTGAGAGAGAGTTTAATAAAATAAAATAATAACAATAATAATAATTATAATGGTAAGAGAATATATAAAATATACAAAACAAGTGATGCACAATGCAATTGCTCACCACCCGCTGACTGATGCCCAGCCCATCCCAAGCAGCAGTCACTCTCCCCCCGCCCTGACAACTAACTCCCCCCAAGCATGATGTTCTATGGTATGGAATAGCCCTTTGGTCAGTTTGGGTTAGCTGTCCCAGCCGTGCCCTCTCCCAGCTTGTTATGCACCTGGCCGAGCAGGAGAAGCTGAAAAAGTCCTTGAGTAGTCTAAGCACCACTTAGCAACAACTAAAAACACCAAGTGTGTTATCAACACTCTTCTAGTACTAAATCCAAAACACAGTGCTATACCAGCTACGAGGAAGAAAATTAACTCTGTCCCAGCCAAAACCAGGACAAGGATGCAAATAGTTCTTTTTTACACCACTAAGTTAAGGAGGAGATCATCTGTAAAGGAGTCAGCCAGGGACAGAGTATTTTTCGTGAAGCAGTTATGAAAAATGCAGTGTAGCTTGGGAGGAAAAAAACCCCTCCAGAAGCGTGAAACTGTATTCCAACTCCTACTGCCTTTTCTGTTCATTCCCAAGGCACACACCAGCCAGGCTGGCAGTCCTTCCCCTTCCACCATTAAGTAAGCCTCCAGGTAAGGAGACACAACAGTGCAACAGAGCAGCACGCTGTCAGAATTGATTCCTCCCAGCCTTCAAGCTGACTTCTTGACTTTGCTTTATTCAGTTAGTGCCTATGACTATTACAGCACAGTTACTATGCGTATTCTCTTCTGATCTAAACTTCTCTACATAATGGTGAATTTAGGCTACTTGATGGGGGAAGAAAAAAGAACAGCAAATAATTTTATTCTTACAGAAGAGTCTATCTGCAGGAGAAAAGAGCTGGTAAATTGCTGGCATTTGACTGTTTTGTTTGAATAATTTTCTGTAGGAGAATTTTAAATGCCTTGTGTATCAGGAAGGGGCAGCTGCTCCTTTTTTTCCAGATGGGTATTATGGTACGAGGCACTGATACAATTTGGAAGATGGACTATTGACTGTTGTGAAATGATGCTGAAAATGATGCAATCAATTTAATTCTCTAATGGCCTACGGAAAGGAGGGGAAACTTTCTGGGCATTGTTTGACCTGCCTTATGAGAGGTTGAAAATCCTGTTCTGAGTAATCAGAAGATGGATCTCATTTTATACAACTTTTTTTTGATTCAGTAGCTGAAGGACGAAGAACCAAATCTCAATTTATAATTCTAGTTCCTTCCACTATTACTCAAAATGAATGAAGACGACAGCTTTTGGTCCAAAACCTGAAGTGCTTCAAGCCTTTAGATGACCTTCAAGAGAACTGCAAGATAGTCTGACTATAGTCATCAAAACTTTTCTGGTTCAATTGGATCTTGAAGTGTGCTCTTTTATCAAATATTTTGTGTCAATGAATTAGTTTGAACTTTTCTTTCTTGAAAAAATATAGTGAGATAGCCATATCGTAGGATGAAGGGAGACATCAGTTCAATTCCCTGGTCTCATCATGTTGGGCTTATCTGAGATTAAAAAATCATCTAAGCACATGAACCTCCATGTGCAAGTTACAGGGAGACTGAGAGAACAACATGCATCTTGGTGTCCCGCACAAACCTGAACTTTCATCCTGAAAATATAAGTTATGGCAATTCCACATTCACGTAGAAAAAGACTTAACATGCATTTCAAAACCTGAAAAGCTGCCGAAATTGGAATTGCTGCCTTTTCATCAATAAAATACTGTCATCAAAAAATAGGGAAATTGTCACATCCTCATGATCAATACAGGTTGCTTCAGAGAGCGCATGTACTACAGAAACAATAATTTCTGTTGCATCATTCTATACAGTAGAAGACAAAGATCATGTTCCTCTTTTTTTTTTAAAAAAAACTGAAGCGTTTTTTAAACAAACAGGAAAATTACGAAAGATAGTATTACCTCACACCTGGTGAATTGAGTTTCCATAGACACATTCAAAGTAGGTTTATAAACAAACCAGACCTAAGTTCAGAGCATGGTCTGATGCTTTACATCTGAAGAGCTCCTGTACAGCTGAAGGTCTCTCCTGAAGCATACCCAGGGCAATGCTATTGGGATGGCCATGGTATTCCTCTCCATTTACTGTATCATGAATTACCACTTTGTAACAGTCTTCTGACCCTAGACACGTTAACCTGAGCTGCTCTCAATCATAGTAAGGTTCAGGGAGCAATTCTAATCCAAAATTTGTTTGCCTGCGTTAGCTTGGTGCTGACTATGAAGGCCAGTTTGGCTATAAAGGTATGGGACTACAATTCATGAGATCTCTTTTCAACTTTCAGTTCCACTATAAGTTTCCTGAGCAGGTCATTTGATTTCATTAGAGCATATGCATACTCTAAGCATATGCTAACTGCTTAAACTGTAAATTACCCAAGAGCAGGGCCACCTAACACTGTGTACCTGTAACAGAGGTGGGGAACGAGTCGCAGCTAAGCTCCACTGCAATACTGCATTACAAACATGAAGATACCACCGAACTCCTCCCAGCCAGTGAACCCCGACTGGACATTTCTCCCACTGTATCACTATTAGTCACAGGCTGAACATGCAGTGAGATGCTCTGAAAAAAAGTCAGGCTCGCAACTTTAGCAACCTGCTTTTCGCATGAGGACATGCGAGGCAAGCATCCAGGACCTGATGCAACCTGGCTGGTTCAGCCTGCCTCCCCTATATCCACCACATACTCCCTTTGTAAGGAGCCTTCAGGATAAACAAGGCCCCAGCATTTTTGATTAAATGCTTTTCAAGTTCTTAAAGTCCCTAGCATGCAAGTTAGTTTGGTCTGTGATACTGCATTATACAACAAGAATGATTGATTGAAACAAACCTTTTCCCCTTTCACTCCACAGCTATTTCCACAACTATTTTGATTCT
This sequence comes from Egretta garzetta, assembly GCF_000687185.1. Classification (NCBI taxonomy): domain Eukaryota; kingdom Metazoa; phylum Chordata; class Aves; order Pelecaniformes; family Ardeidae; genus Egretta; species Egretta garzetta. Next base: position 1,686,274 of record NW_009258789.1, read on the forward strand.
GGCAAGAAGTATGACATTATTGATTTGCTCTGCACTGCTTGGTCTGGAGCCTCATCTGCAAAAGCATTATTCTTTATTGCTTCAATAATTTCACTGAGTGCAGAGAACTCCATTGTATTTTTTTTACTTAGTGTTTAGTGATTCTTTAAATTTTTTATGTGCTCTGAAGCTGAGTATCAGCCATTTGCAGAAATGCACTGGAAGGTAACCAGAAATTCAGATGTCTCCATGGACATAGGACTACTACTCTTGCTGATCCAAAGTCGCCCACAGAGGTTTTACTTGGTCTGGGACACTGACAGCACATTGCATTTATGCAAGATTTAAAGCGATAAGGAGGACTGGGCAGGGAAAGGAAACTGATTCTGAACTCAGGACAGCACCAATTTCTGCACTCAAATGGCTCCTGGTCAGTAGAAGTTGTGTTTGATGTCTGAGCCAGACCCACAGCAGATCCTAGCAATGGATTTCTGAAAGCACCTTCAGTTTACCCCTTTTCCTTCCAAAGCCATCTGTTTATGGTACTGGATGCACAGCAAATTCCAGACCACTGAAAGATCCAAGGGCACTTTGAGTGTATATTTTTAGCAGATTTCCAACTATGATCGCTCATGTAGCCTCTGAATGTGTGGGGAATCTCCGAATACAGAATTTGCACTTTGACACAATATAGAGTTTGGTTATCTGCTGTCCCCTTTGGTCTCCACATTGAGATAAAAGTCTCATGAGAAGACAAGACTGCAGTTGATGCACTGATAGCCAAGGGTGCCAAAAGGGTGCCACTTGTTTGCTCAGATGGAGTTTAAGATAACACCTTGAAAACCCTGCATGATTTGAGCATCTTCTGCTCTTTGAGAGGTGAACTGTAAAGCCAATGGGATTGGGTGTTAGGAGAAGGAGCATCTACAAAGTGAGGCTAAGAGGAATTCATCCTAGGAGTCACCTCCACACGGAGGAGGTAACAGACCAACATTGGGCTCAGAAACATGCTAGAGGCTCCAAGGAAAGGCAGTGCTGTAAGCCCACACAAACTAAAGGAAGACCAAGAAAAGACAAATACAGCATGGCGTGACTTGAAGGAGCTTTGGTCCAGTGGTTTCACAACAGGCCAAAATCTACGAGGAGAACCACTGATGACTGCTTATTTTCACAAGCTCTTTCCTTGTGTTTCAGCTACATGCTGTAACCCAGCTTGCAGGCTGAGGACCAAAATGATTACAGCAAGACAGAAAACCTACCACTCTCATTAGAGATGTGAATGAGCTGTGATCTTCACATTAAGTAGCATTTTAAAGTTTCCAGGATACTGCAACATACAGAGTTATTTAGCAGCCTGAAAAGGTCACATCTACTCTGCCTCCCACCACTGTTTACAGAGCACAGTAGGCATCAAAAACAATAGGTCATGTATTTTCATGCTATAGATTTCAGGGGTATGGGAATTAGAAAAAAGAATGTGTTTGCAAAATAACAAAACTGAATGGGGCAAGCGGACAGCCAATGCATCCTCTGTCATGTGAAAGTTCCCTTTCACTCATCTTAAGAGGAACACTGAACATTTTCCACATCTGAGGAATCAGACTCAAGCCTTGAATATTGAGCTGAGAATGGATCCCTAAACTAAGATTTCATTATACACAACATCTGCCCAGAAGCCATTTTGCACCTCAGTCTCTGTTTATGACCAAAGAAATTAACGGCTTCATGTGAGGTAGCGAGCTCATAAAACCAAAACCCCAAAGCTTCTCTTTGTCAAGCTGCTAACTTGTCTATTTTGGATAGCAAAGGGTGTTCCAAAGAAAAAGACAGTATTATACCCCAAGATATTGCACTGTAACACTTTAAAGATGTACAGTCTTATAACAGATTGTGTGGTAATTTTCCCATGTAGAAGATAAATATCTTCAGAGGAAAGAGAACACTATAAAATGTGCAACGCTGCAAGCGTATACTGAAACTCAATAGATAAAACCTTTTCACATGTTTTCTCTCCTCTGAGCAGCTGGATGATCTGATCCCACACAGCTGACTCATTCCCATCGCCACTGCCCTGGACTGTATTTCCACACAGGACGGAGGCAGAACATCATCCTAATAACCAACCTCACTCACTTGTAGAAGTGCCTCACTAACCACCTCCTTCCTTACTTCAAAAGTAAGTGTCCTCTTTTCAGAACAATGGAAATTCCACCCCAAATCCTCAAAATAAGCCACTCTCCCATGAAGGCACACAGACCTGATCCTGCTCGAACATAGGGAGCCCGGACTGCCAGTGTAACTATGGTCCCTCAGCACAGCTCCATTGCACCACTCGCTGTGACCGCAGACACGCTACTGAAAGGTTCAGAGCAAGGCTACATTTAAACATCAAGGTCTGGTTTTGTATGAGTGAAAACTGGGTCAGCTCCACTGAAATCAGTAGAACACTGCCTCTCTATACCAGTGAAGAATTAGGCTCAAAACTAATTTTGTCGTGTTTTTAAAGATCATCCCAGTGGTTTTAAACCTATTTCTTCAGTTGTGCATTTATTGACCTTATTTAAGAGACTTTTCAGCAGTTCTAATCTGCACATCTGTTCAATGCAACAACAGGGCAATTACAAAAGCAATTTCAAAAGATACTTCTAGTATTTAGGACTGACAGATTCTTGCAGGTGACAGCTGTTTTGCCACACTGCCAAGTCCGCAGCAATCTTCGTATCGCACCCAGAATACTCCAGGAAAACAATACATGAGCCACAAATCTCTGTAGTGAAGTGGAGACTTTGTCAACAGATAAAACATCACGCTGTCCTACCAGGGCACAGGGAAGGCTCACCTCACCTCATCTCCAGCACTGCAAGCTCTGTGGCACCGTCTTCCTCATGTGCCAGCACCTGCATGCTTTCTGGAGGCAGAAACCATGCTCTTTCTTCTAGGCACGTTTGCCACATACAGCAACTTTCCAGACACCATTGGGAGAAATTGAAGGGGGGGGAGGGGACGACAAGGAAGGAGGGCATTATTTTTGTCTTGTTTGTACCTTTATGGATTTAGCCTAAGCCTTTAGTTAAAGGGGCACACTTCTGCTGATTTCAGGGAAATTGGGGCCAATTTAAATGCTGTTTGGTGCTGTGGGGTTTTTTTATTTAAATTAACACCTACATTTCTTTTTCAGCATTTAATGCAAACCTTGCTCTTAACAGCTGGATACTAACTGCCATCCTGCAGGTCATCAGCCACATCGAACTAAGTAGGAGAGGAACACATCACCTGCACTACTGCAGTATCTGGTATTGATCAGACCACACCAACAAATTGGGATGTGCTCTGGATCACAGCTGCTCTTCAATGGTCCATTAATGTCTGCACTGCATTAAA
>NW_009258789.1:1689644-1702314 GCF_000687185.1 Egretta garzetta
CCTTGTCCCCAATCCTGCTTATGTTGTATTGAATTATGAACTTTAAGAACATCTTTCTACCTGACTGATCAAACCTTTCTTTGCTGGGTGAGCTCAGGCTTTTAATTTTGTATCAGAAACAGGTTAAGTCCTTAGCCTGTTCTGAATAAACTAAGTTTACTGAAATACTGTAAGAGGCTCTTCTCCAAGAAGTCATTAGAGAAATCACTTTCTCTGTAAGTAAAAAGGTAGATTTCCTATGAGAAACTAAACATCTCCTGCCTTCTAAGATAACAGGTCAGTTTGAAGGCTTACATGAAGCTGAGATGATGTAATGCTCCCATACCTAATTTAGTATTTACCACTGCTGCAAATGTTGTTCACAGGTTATTTTGACTTTGGTTTTGTGAGTCAAAGGAACTTATCTGCTCATTATTTGCAAAGTCTAATCCCTCCACAAGTACAGGACTGGTAATATATTTAGCAAAGACTGGAATACACAGAGTGAAGTTCGGTAGGAATTTTGCTCCCTCTTTTTTGCCATTTTCCTAATAGCTTTTTTCTCCCCTCCCGTCCTAAAAAGTACCAGCTGTAGGCAGCCACCTGTCAGACTCATTTCTGGAGGTCTCACAGAAAGCTGGCTTCATTTGTCGGCTAAGCCCTGAAAAAAGAACAGCTCCACAGTTAACAGTAGCATCTCTTCAAAATATGACTACCAATACAGTGGCTTTAAAACCTCTTGCCTGACTTACTTTATATGGTCCAGAATACACACTTCCCTTGCTATTTCAGTCTGCTTTTAAAATAAAGAAAGAAGATAAATTAAGTACTAGTGGGGCATTATATAGGGGACATGTTTTACAGGGACAGAAAATCACTTCACAGCACTGGAAAATAATACAGCTACTCTCCTCTCTCACTGAATCCACCATTTATTATTCCATTTGCATCATCTGAAATGAAGCAATGTATTAATGTGCTTTGTCAAATAAGAAATGGTGGAGATCTGTTTAGCACTTCAATAAGAAGATGAGGCAAGTGTTGACTTCTGAATTCAGTATGCAGGTAGTATTCAGTATTTCCCCCTGCTCTGCAGCAGGAGGGCAGGCTGGGGACTCTGCTCTCTGTCCCCTGCCAAAAATCTTCTCTGGCAGTTGCTCATTTCTCATAGAAGCTCATTACCTTTAATAAGACAGAAACAACATTATTAGACCACAGCGTGCAGATTCGTCACCATCTTGGCCAGCCTGTTTTCCCCACAGCCTGTCCTTGTTTGGTTGTTTTTCCCCCAGTAAAGGATAGCAAATCAAGTCTACCAGAAAAACAGTAGCCCTTGGATTTTTTTTTCTTGTTGTTTTGACACTCAGATTACCATTTTTAAGAGGGTCTACTTTCACAAGTTCAGTTCATTCCCACTACACTTGTGTTTCTATTCACAAGTATAGCACAAGCCCCTTCTGCCTCTGCCTTTTATCTGACTTCATGTGTCCTTTAGTTAGGAAGAGGTGCCAAGTGTTACATTTTCTATGGCTAAATTTTTTATAAAGTCTGTATTTCACCTAGCCAGGACATACTGATCAATCCAAAATAGAACCTGACTCTTTTGAATGGCCTCTCAAGAAAACAGGAACAGGAGACCTCAAAACTACGCTAATATAGCACTGAGCACTTTGACTGCAGAGCACTTTGGAGGCTCAGATAGCCTTTTTGCTGTTGTTTGGACTGCAAATTAAGTAAGGGCATGCTGGGCCCCCCAATCAAAACTTTACAGTTATTTATACTAAGCTGATCTCGGAGGAGTAACAGCTAGGACACAGCTCTGCTGGATGACAGACTTTGGCCCCAAGAACACAGCGAGATATTCCAGGATGTTTCCTGGCATTAATTAATTTTCTCCAATAAGTTTGCCTGATGGTTTGAAGGAATTAAGCCATTTTTTTTAATCTGACGTCAAAACAGAAGACAAACTGTTGACAGAAAACATGTTAACGTGTGTTCACTGCATATCTAACTCCTTACTAGATTTGGGTAGTGTTATACCCAATCTACCAATGTCTGACTTTCCGTCTGGATTTGTGAAGGAACATAAATCTGGTGAATGATTGCAGAACCATTTTTTCTTGAAAAATCTAATTTTATTTCCAGACATTAGTGCCAATTCAAATAGTAACTGAATTTTAAAAAGCACATTTTCAGATGTTTTGATCTTACAAGTGTTTTTAAATTCAAGAGCTTCATCCACACTGGAAAAACATTCAGATAATACATACCAAAATAGGGAATATGAATTAATTAGGGTTCAGTTCCTGACAGAAGCTGAGCATCTACTGAGCACACAGATCCAGTTTCCACTGGGAAATAAATAAATAAATTTTAAAAAATCAAACCCTAAATTAAATCAATTTGTATTGCAGGCTCTCAGACCCATTCAGGACCGGGCGTTTGTGATCTAACTTTAATATAAAGATAATACTAAAGATGTTCAGAGTTAGCTGCTGTAAGCAGCTTTTTCACATGAGTCTTAACAGGAGTATAGCATTACCTCTGAGGAGTTTTGGACTACTTCAGAGAAAGTAGGAGCTGCCTGTTAACAGTAACTTGTATCATGCCCAGTTTTGATGAAGGACTCAGGATATTTTACAGTATCCCATATCATAAATATACCAAAGTACGATAATTACTATTAAATGCAGCTGTTTTCCTAACAAAATTTACTTCCTTGTCAACACACAAATTAAATTCTTGGGATAAGTTTTTAGTACAATTCTCAGTGATTAAGCTCTGTGATTCACTAGAAATCACTTACCTTAAAGCATTCTATGTTGACTGTGAATTTTTTGCTGTTGCTTGAGACTTCCCTGTCATCTCCCCTCTCCATAGTTTATATCAACAAATCCCTTGCAAAATCATCTCTGTGCTTTACCCTGTGTTTTAAGAACACCCTCCCACCTGAACCACTCAAGTCATTAACGGGACTCTTGACACTGCGCATATTCTTCTCTTCCCCTCTCTTACCTCCACAGAAGTATCCTGACATGCCTTATAAAAGACTGTAGTACAAATCTATGTATCAATGGGGCTTATAAGATCAGTTAAGGAATAATTTTTTTAGTGTACATGAGTCATTGCTAAATAGACCTTTATGGCATATGTATTTTATAAATATATGGGACCTACAATAGTCCATGCAAGAACCATTGCAAAGACCAGTTTCCCAAAGACAACACAGTTATCCAAAAGGTATAAATATTTAGTTTTAGAGGGTCATTAGTTCTTAAGAGCAGGAAGCAACTGATGAGATCTTTAAGGGTGATCAACTTTGCAATGCATAGGTGAGCCTACAGACAAGCTGGTGCTCCAGATCACAGCACCATGCTAACTGTGCTGTCAGCATCGTGCCAATACCAAAGTTATTGACAATTTAAAGTTTCATTACTGCTAACTAGGTTCTTGCTGACCTAAAAACGCCAGCAACTATTTAAGACACATTCAATATGATAATCAAAACTACTTGTAATATACTGGCAGGGCAGATCTTGGTTTGTGTGCAGAGTTTGGAAAAGAATTATTTCTCCAAAGCTGTCATCTTCAAAATTCTGTCCTGGACAGACGGCCTTTGCTTATAACATGGAACCCACGTCTCAGGGGAGAGAAACATGAATAAATTACACAGCTTTTACTGCTTTAGAATGCTACTGTTGCCCATTTATCCTTTCACCCTCTCTGTTTTTTTAAAAAACAAAATCTCTCACTAAGCAATCTGTTGATAACCTTTTGGCTATTCTGATACAGGATCAGAAAAGAAAACAAATAGGGAAATATATACTATTACTAATTGATAATTAAAAAGGATGACTGGTTAAGGTCTAAAACTAAATCTATCACATGACTGAAACAGTACAAGTAACTGCAACATCTCTATGGCACTAATGCACTGCAATCATATGGGAATACTGAAATCCCTGGAATGTAAGAAGAATTTAAAAGCCAGCTGATATGACTGTAAATCATCACTCAGCGAGCAGGGCTGCAGGTATGAATTGTGCTGAAAAACTGGAGAGTGGCAAAATTCCATCATTCATTTAATTATCTTCTTTCCTCTTCCATCTCTCCTTCTTCCCAATTTGATTTTCCATCAAATTTCTGGCAAAATCCATGCACTTTTCCATGTAAATGGACTATTCTCTTCTAGTTAGCTAGCACTAACCCTTTGGTATGAGAATTGCCTTCTTTCTTTTTCACTGCCTTTAATAATAAACAAGACTAATTAATTCTTTTGCAACAGATTAATTTGAAACTAGAATACAACAAAGATACAGTACATGCCGTCTTGCCAAAAAGAGAAGTTAGCAGTGAAGATGATGATCAGTTGACACTGCCAGGGGCAGGCCCACAATTTAGAGTAATTTTTATTACTCTTCCTTTGTTACAACAACCATGACTACCAATTAATATGTAAAATGGATCCAAGAGCTTTACAAAGTTACATTATTTTAATCTGGATTTGGTCAGAAGTAAGAAGTTGAATCAAATCACTGTTTTGTGAAGGTTAGAAAAATCTCACCTGAGCCACAAAATGAAGATAAAGTACTGAAATGTCAGCTGGACTGGGAGATTCTGTTCTTTGCAAAATTAAGTAACTGTAGGCTTCAATGAATTTTTAAGTGACTAAGTTGGGCCTACTTCAATACAGTTGCGCCATTCTAGTCTGCACTCCTATACTTAGCTGCTGCTCTCCTCCTACTCTGGAGATGTTTTATGGCCTTCTGGAAATAGCTATCCGACTAGAGGCACGGTAGCCAGGGTTTTGATTTCCATTGCTACCTGACATCTCTCCACCTGTCAAGACCAGCTTCTTATAGGCAGAAATTCTTCATTCCACTACCTGACAAGCTCTGTGCCAGTCTTTTGCTCTCTGTACAGGCTACTCCTTGCCCACCACAGCTAAAAGTGTTTCTTTGTCTGTTTCAGGAGCATAATTAACATGGGGCAGGGATCAAATCATCATCTACACAATAAAAATGAGAGGAAGTATTTGCTCAATGTGTGGCTGTAGCTGTATTATTTACCAAGACATAACCAACACCCTGAGAGGTTACTAACTACAAGCCAAAGAAAAACATCACTTTTCCAAAGCCCGGTTTTGCCAGAAGTGCCATCTATAGCAATATTATGCACAGATACTTGCAATCAGTGAACAATGTTCTGCACACATACAAGCTTCTGTGAAATCAGGACCTAAGTAACTTCAGAAATACAGATGGAAACATCCACTGGACATTTTGAGATGCTCTTATTTTCTACCAGCATTGTATGAAAATACACACACTATTCATAAAATGAGAGCACAGCACAACCATGGTTTTATTCAGATGTTTAGTGGCATTGCAGTATACTACCAAATCCATGTTCCCACCAGATCAAACATACCACACTTTAGACTGGCACTTCACACAGATATTTGTAGCCTGCAGGAATAAGAAATGAAACTAATTAAGTTTAATAATTCAAGAGAACCTGGCATGCCTGATTGCTACATAAATGCTAATTATCTTACTCCTTCTCTTCCAAATCTCCTCTTCTCCTCCCCTCCCCTCCCCCCAATTATTCTGGAAACTTCATACAATATAAATACATTAAGAAACAAAATTGCAATGATGACCCTCTATCAACACACAGAAAACACCCTGGGACAGATTTACAGCTGATGCAAACTTGACTAAAATCCTACAGACTTTAAAACAGTAATGCCTGTTTTCACAAGGAGTCAGCTTAGTCATAAAGATTTATTTTCTTGTATGTCCTCTCATCATGGGAACAGGACCCAAAAAGCTACCTTAGACAGATCTTACTAAATCCAAGTAATCAGCTACACTGCAGCAGAGTTCAAATATTGCAATATCTGTATCATTTGGTTCATGTGTGTTGCCACGCAGTAACTTTTAATGAAGATCTACTTCATTCAGCAGAGGAATGTTTAAAATCATGAATATTTCTAGAAAATTACCGTTCTCTTCTTTCCCCACATTTCCCAGCCAGGGCTATTATCAAAACAGAAGTATAAATTAACTATTTAAAACATGTAGTAGTATCCTAGACTGACGGGAAAACATTTCATCAGTTAAGAGAAGGTTTTTTCAGAAGCACTGAACTCATGAAGGGAAGTATACATGGGAAGAGTTTGCCCTGGATGCAAGTTATTCAGTCTGGAACACTCCAGACTAGCAGGTACCCATACAGGAAGCAATATGCAGGGTGTTTCTTTCTAATGAAGAATGTACCACCAAATAATAATAAAAAAAAATAAACCCAGCTGCTCCTATTCATTTTCTTCCAAAATCTACTTCAAGCCAATACTCTTTTGCCAAGGTGAAGAGTTAAAGAAAATACTCTTTAACAGATGATTAATTTCCTTTGTGGTACAGTGAAAATCTTTAGAGCCAGAGGTTGACTTAGATTACCTTGCTAACTAATAAAGAGAACAGGTTTTTAATTAGGTCGCCTAAAGCTCCTTGTTCCTACATTATTTATGATTCTTCTTTTGCACAGTGTAATTACTACCACTAACATGCATATATATGTATTATTAAAAAACCCTACACACATATACATATAGGTATACAGAGAGAACATCATGTCAGTGAGATGCAGAGATATTTCCTCCCCCTGCACAGGGATTTCTACCTGACAGTAACTGCGCAAAAAGATACTTGGCATGTGCAAACATCAGCTTTCCTTTCTTCAGATCCCTCTTTTCCTGAGACATCTACAAGATACATTTAATAAACAGGCTGCTGGGGCACCCAGTGTAACTATTACCATAGCGTTGCTCCTCACTGCCTATATCCATTTGGCATCCATGGTTTGACTAGAAGCTCTTCCAGGCAAGGCTGTTTTCTCTTATAGAGTGCCTAGCACATTGGGCCCATCCAGTGATGGATTCTCAGCAGAATCATTAAAACCACCATTTTTTCTTTGTAAAACATATACAACATTTGTCTGTCAGAATAACACTGAACAAGGTTGGCTCCCATATTCACGTTTGAAATTACTGGACACAGTAGGTTTCACATGTATATGGTGTGGGATGTGCAGAGCTGCATAAAGGCTGTGAATTATTTACACATTTACCATTATTCATTTCAGATTAGTTGCCCTTGCTCACCAAGTCCCATGTCTGCTCATTTACCACGAGCATTTGGGGAGACTACGTTAAGCAAGCAAACATCAATCCAAAGCACGTGTTAGACTTGCATCTCACTGAGGAGTGGATGTACAGCAGCACTGAGGAGCAGGCTGGGGGAAATGGTGCTGTGACATGCAAGAGTGGTACCAAAGGCAAGCAGCTCATCTTGAATTTCAAGCTGTCGTTATTTTCAGGTGAAGATGGCTACTGAATACAGGCAAGGAGAATATAAGCCTATCCACCACTAAACCAAATTTATTTCCGAGGCTAAAAGGCTTGTTTGCCAAGTCTTAAATTGTTACAACCACTGGTTACCCCAAAACCCGCAATGGCTCCACACTTTCCACAATATTCAGTTTTGTAATAGTCTTCAGGACAGGCTTTGTTGTATTATGTATTTCACCTCACTGTTCTTCTGTTGTGCAGGTTTCTTCCTTTTCCTTCGCTGTGCCCAGAGAGAGCATTTAAGGCCAATAATTATGCATGCACAGCACATCCTCCTTCTATTGTATACTATGCTTTTTCAAAGTTTAATAAGCCTCTGGAAAAAAAATGAGCATTCCTGTTCAGTTGCATCTGGGTGTAATGAAGTCGGGGGTTTTTTGTTTGTTTTGGTTGGTTTTGGTTTTTTTGTTTTTTCCCAGGGTTGAATTAATTCACTCTAGCACCTTGCCTATGCAGATATACTGCTACCTCCATTTAGGCACAGGGAAAAAAAAAGTTTGTAGCATCGTTCATTTGCATTGTAGCAGTCTGAAAAGCTCTGTCATTGACTAAGCAATGCCTTTGTATCCAAACAGATCAAGAAAAGCATCTCCAGCCAGTGAGCTCATAATCCAGTCTTACAGGGAAGTTTTTACTGGTTTTTTTTTTATCTTTGGTTTGGGGAAAAAAGCTTATTAGGTTCAGGAATTACTTTCCTCCATATAATTTGCATGCACAAATCAAAAAAACCTGATGTCAGTCCATAGAAAAAGCCCAGTGCTAGAAAAAGAACAAACAAAACCACATTTGCTTTTTGCTTTAAAGCACATAAAGGGGAGAGTAGAAGGCAGGTGGGTAGGCTATTTGAGTAGCTTATAAACATATGGTACAACAGCTTCCCAGTAGGAATGCCTAAGTTCAGTTTTCTGCTCAGATACACTGGCATGCAAGGTCCCTGCTGCAGGAAGAAGGACACCGCTAAGGGCCATTTCTTTGCAGAGATGGATGCAGAGAAGCAGCTTAGGATAATCAACTCCACAAAACGGGCAGCTTCATAGGTACAGTGAAAAATATACTTAGTAGCTTTTCTGCCACATACCCACCAGAAATCCACACTCAGCGTCCCACACAACATTCTCACCGCTCTGTCTGTCTACAACTGAAGTAAAGACCTCTGGGGCCACAGGTACAGCAATAAATTAGTACAGACCTGTGCCTGCTTTGATGCAGGACCCTCTCTTTTGTTCCGATCAGCATATTTAGGTTAATTGTGGGTAAAAATGAACAATAGAGAAGTGAGACTGTGAGATGGCCAGTAACAGGACAGACATACTGCTTCCAGGAAACCCAAGGAATTGCTAGAGATCCCCCTAGCTCACTTGAGAGATCATTCTTCCCATTGGGTTTTTAAGTTTTAAATTACCTAATTCCCAAACGATTCTTGGTAGCAGTCTGGTTACTTGCCTTTTGTGAAATTCTGATATACGGTTTCACTGCCTGAAGTGGGTCAGATCCTCACACAGGTTTTATGTTTCTACAGGGAATTACTCAGCAGAAGTTTGGATTCTCAACAGAATTATGGTACGCTCAGATTTTTTTCCCTTGCTGATTCTACAATAACAGAAGGCCTTGCCCTTATTTTGGCAGCTTGCCTCATCTGTCTATTGGGTCCTCAAACATTTGAGTTTTGCATTCCTAGAAACCTGGTATTCGAATCTTCAAAAGACACCATCTACCCAGAACATGGAATGTATTTGTGAGGCAGCAACAAAAGCCTTCTTTACTTAAGCCTGATATGCTAGAGCATAAACTCTTGTTACAGATACTTACAACCGTGTGTTGCAGGCAAAAGAACAGACACGAAGACAGTTAACACAGAATTCCATGACCCACTAAGATGAGATACTTTCCATTTTATTTTGCTCCTGAGGGACCCCCAATACAGAGCTTGCAATGACCAGCGAGTCTTTCCTTCAACTAATAAAGAAATTTGCACGTGTACACACACTGCTTTAAAGCAGGAAAGATGTACTTGCACTACTGAACTCCACGGACATTCAATGCACAGTACTCTTGCCTACAGGCATTCAGTCATGTGCTTGCAGCACTCCTGGCAATGCTTGTAATTGCCCTTAGTTGATTTACAAGTCGCATTTTAAGTGCTAGAGATGAGCGCAGAAGTTGCCTGCAGGTTTGAATCCTTTTGAAAACATTGTATATCATGGCAGGGGAGGTGGATGAAACAGTTCTCTGACAATATAACAGCAGGAAGAAAGTTCCCTCCAGTAGTTCTGCAGCTTCTATTCCATACATCAATGACTAATTTGGACTACTATAACTTCACTTAGGCCAATACGTTGCATTGGGAGGAAAAATTATGCCACTGTGTCTATACAAAGGCATATTCCCTGCTTGTTCCAAAGCAAGGGCCTTTTAAATATGTATATATTTGTGAATTCAGATCAGGCATGAGGGATCTTTATATTCTCAGCCAGTCAACAATAACAGGACAGATTCCAATAGCATTATTGATATTGTTTTGATCGTCTATTACTTCAGTGGGGCTGTTATATGAAGCATGTACTATTGTGTACAAGTAAGGCTACCAGGAACCTAACCCTATATTAGTTATGCACCCATTAAACCTCGTGAAAGGTCATCCTTTAAACTGCCAAATGTATATTCAAAAGAAAATACATATGCAGAGTTATGGGTATGACCCTGCCAAATACTGGCATACAGGTTTCAATCCCTATTCAGCATATATCATTTATAATATCTGCTTAACTTTAAACACATGCTTAAGTCTCAGAAAAATTAGTGAAAACTAATGCCACCCTTTGAATAGATGCTTCTGTCCAGTAGTCCATTGGATGAGAGCTCTAATATTTACCAAAATGTATGTTATTACTTTTCAACTCACCAGAAAAAAAAATTTAATTCCTTCAATACCTCTTCATGTAAATTTTAATCACTTTTTCAATGTCAGACCTTTAATTAGACCATTCCTAGGAAGCAGGGTGAACAGGCCATTAGCAATGCAGTCATAGAACAAAACTCTATTAGGAAAATGACACTTTCACTTCAGTACTCAGACATATACTAATGTAGTTAATCTGGCTCTCATACTCCAAGTAAAAACAAGAAGATACAGCAACACCACTGAGTTCAGAATGCCCTCAATGATTGGTCAGAGCTGTAATTTATACATGTATGCTACAGTAAAATTGTACAGAAATGCCAAGGAGAAAGTCTAAGTTTACAGTAAAGATGATGTGACACTCATTTTTGCTACTGGAGATTTCTATGAGAGAAAGCACTTTATTCATTTGCATTTGCAGACATTTTTCATTTTATTTAGGAAAGCACTGCGGCAACTTGTGGAACAATGAGCTTGCAGTACTGAAACGCTAAACAAGCAGATGAACTGTGATAACAATTGCTTATATTAACTATAAAGTTGACAGGCAAGGAACTGGACTCATTCAACGGATACACTAATTTTATAGTATCGAGCAATAAATCTAAGCAGTATTACAAATAATGCCGTCCTCTTGAGTATTGGGAAATGCTATCCTCTTACATATTTCTTCAAACACACTTGTGCAGTCTCCAGGGTTCAAACTGGACTGCAGAGATTTCAAGCAATATATACCATCATAAGGGTATGGCAAAGCAAGAAACATGGCAAGCAAGGAGAACAATGATGAAAAGAGGAAAAATACCATTACATTCAAGTTATAAAAGGGTGAACAGAGAACAAATTTTAAATGTAAGTGGAAAAAAGCAACAAAGTTCTAGCTAGAGATTAAAAGAGTACAGCGGCTAGACCTCAATGACTTGAGGAGAGTTTACTCGACGAGCTTGAATTGAAACAAAAGCTCCTCCATTTGTATTAGTAATGGAACAATAATCAAGTCTCTGGGCAAAATATGAGGGCAAGGCATGTCAGGGCTGAAGCGCAAGATGTGAAAATTTTATGCTCAATCTCAGAAGTGAACTGTTTTTATTTGAGGAGTTATTGTAAACGATTTTATTTTAGGAGTTGTCCTTTGAGAAGCTACTACACAAAAACAGACACAGAAGAAAGCAACATGGTTTTCTCTATTTGAACTTTGCCTTAACAGAAAAACATGCTGTGTGCTATTTACCAAAAAAAAAAAAAAAGTCAGAGAGCCAACAACTCTTAAAGCATACCCACACATTTCAATGCTTTTATACTTTTAAAATCCCAAAATAATCAAGTGATGCTCCTATGAAACTTATGAAGTGCTGCTAAGTCTCTTACTGCAGAGCTGTAAGTACAACCCACGAGAGCTCATTTTGCTTTATACATTCAGAAATATGGATGAGTTCAATTCCAATTTTAATACCCACGGTCAAAGAAGTCTGTGAATCTCTCATGCACAAGAAGAAATAGTCGCCATGAATCTTCCATCTCTTCAATAAGCAATAAAATGCACCTTAATTGTTTTGGAGATTGATAATACTTACTATTTAAAATGGCAACGTGGAAATTGCCAACTGGCAGAAGTGCAGAGACACTAGACAACAGGGTGCAGTGAACTTTACGGGCGACGGCAATTGTCATTTTTAGGAATATTAAATTTCACAAACATCAGTGCTCTGCTGTGACTCTGAGGCTAGCTGGAACAATGAACTAGCTCTTGCTAAAGATGACAGTACAGAAGGTTAGCCCAAGTTCACCATACCCTGTTCAGGTGACCCAAGGACATTAGTTGCTCATACTCAGCTCTTATATTTGGCAACCATCCCAAACCTAAAGCGATATTAGAAGAAGATAAACTCTCCTTATTTAATGACCATTTTAAATTCACAAAACAGACGTCTGGAGTCCCACTCCCCTTTGCTTCCTGTCTCCGATAGCAACTCACCCAATGTGGTACTGGGATCTGCAACATGAGCTAACGCACAGGCCCAGGGGCACACCTTCTCTGAAGTATCACCTGGCACATTTCTCCTCTTCTCTTCAGCAGGTTATTTGACCAAGCTGAATTGCACCGCAGCAGAAATACCGTTCATGGATTATTTTTTTTCCCCACAGTATTTAATAATTAATTCCTTGTTCCTACAACAATTCTCCACCAGCAACTCCCCCCTTCCCCACAAGCTGCTCTAACTCCACATTCTTGGTTTAGTCCAGCTAAGTCCAGGAAATAAAACAGGAGCTCAACAACATTACCCTCAAACATTAACATACTGAAAATGCATATTAGAAGACAGGAAAGTTTCAGACCCCTTCCTTGCGCCTGGGCAATGACAGCAGACACGCGCCAGCAG
>NW_009258789.1:1702369-1702717 GCF_000687185.1 Egretta garzetta
CACCACACAGGGCTGCACAGCGGGGAGAGCCGCCATGGTAGGGCTGCCTCCAGCCAACATCCCAGGGACATCGCGGTAAGGATCTCATCACTGACAGAAATCCTCCAGGGAGCACACGCCAGTGGAGGCTCGTTAATTTGCTGGGCAAATTGCACTTGGCTTTTCCTCTCATGAGAGACAAACAGCCAAAGGGGAAAACAACTTGCACAGAAGGGCAATTTCAGGGTGGCTGGCACTCAGGTACAGCACTGGACTTTTGTAAGGCCATGCCTGGGACACTGATGTGCGCCCGATGCCCACAGATGCAAGCGAGGCCACCTTACCTCCGCCACGGTGACGAGCCCTCGC
>NW_009258789.1:1705539-1710732 GCF_000687185.1 Egretta garzetta
GATCTTGCCTTCCCCTTTCAGCCCGTAACGGATTCTGTTTTCCTCCTCTTACCACGTTTCCTCTACCCTCTTGACACCTTTTTGGTTTCAAGCAGCCAAGAAAAAGCAATGAGCTGAAGGGAATTGAGAGAAAGAGCAAGCAAACCAAGAGCCTGGCCAGACTGTCCTAAAGGTTAAAAAACCACCAAACAACCCACCAAATACAGTGATACATAGCAATTTCCTCTCAGAGTTCTAGCAGCTTTCCTCATTTCTGTGTTCCTGACTTTAAACTTGTTCCCTAAGCACCACTGCTGACAGGTGCTACCCAGCTGCGGGCAGCCCCAACCCTCACCTGTCACTGAATGAACAGCCCTAGCCCCCAAACTAGACCGAAAAGGGAGCAGGAACAGGTATATATTGATCTAAACTCCAGGCCCCAATGCATTTGTCATTTTCTCAGAAGGACGAGAAGATCCCAGCAACTACAGCTCCACTCAAAGAGGTCTCCTTCGCCTGCTTACCTGCTACTTCTGCCCTGGTGCTCTGCAGGTTTGCTGACCCCGAATACCAATGGAGATTTAATGACACCATCCAGCCAACCTTTCCGATGTACCTGGGGGGGATGCTGGTGTTCTGCCCTTGACAGTTCTCCTCACAGAAACGTCTCGGTCGCTTTATAGGAGACAGCAATAATTTCAGTGACGTACACGGTATGTACAGATCCTGGACCAAGTGTAATTTTACTGACATCCATGAAGTTACATCAGAATTGATTCACCCCAGTAAGTTAGACTTTAGCTCACTGTCTGCATTCTTGTTGCCCTTCAAAAGTGTGCACTGACAGCCCACAAGGACAGATTCATTGCTTGCTCGAACTCAAGCCCCAAAATGTGCTCCCATAGTCAGGCAGAGCAGGCCCACATGCCCACGTTCACCTTGGGAGGTTGTAAATACTGTGTTGAGGGGCTCAGTCCACCACCACGGCAGGTCCAGGCAGGCTAGGCAAAGCCTCCAGCCTGCCTTAGAAAGGCAGAGAGTACATTTCAGCTATTCCTGAATATGAGCTGTAAAGAATTAGCCTCTGGATTAGATCTGGAGCTCTTGTATCACGTAGAGTAGGACTTAGTGACCCAAAGGATCTAAATAATTTTGGTGGGAATGCTCCTAAGGATCAGTGATTTCTATGCGTTTTTAAAGAGGAGGGAGATTGACTTTCCAGAAGCTCTTTTGCTGGTGGTGAGGCAGCGTGACCTTGGCTTCTTGTGATCAGTGGGACATTCAGCAGTAAGCACTCTCTTTGAGTTTCATCGATATTTTCAAGGGTAGGAGAGAACTTCACTCCTTTCGAGTACCACTCAAAGATGAAAAGCTTATGAGGGTGCCAATTATACAACCCGACTGAGCTGCCTTGTCAGTGAAGAGCTTTGCAGGATGCATTCTGGCTTCACAGGATGGAAATTCAGCTTTTATTCAAGTAGCTTGATTTGGTGACTTCAGTGTTTAATCCTTGTAGCTGCTGTGATCAGTCAGAAGTGGTAACTGAAAGGGAGGTTGCTCAAATAAATTCTACCAGAATTTTACTGTGTTGACTCTTCTGTACCTCTTGGGTACTATACCAGCCAGACCATTCCAAGAGTTGGTGCATGCTGCACTGCAGACGACCTATGCTTACACTGCACAACAGAGCCCAAAGCTGAGATATTGGACAGGCCCCAAGTAGGTTCCCACAGCACAGTGGGCATGCCAGATCTGGCCTGGAAGTTGCATAGCCACGTTCATGCTGAATTACATCCAGAGCAGTAAAACCTGTCTCCTGGCTTATTACTGTGGGCCCTGTACCAAGTCATATACAGGCATACTGTTTCCCAGCCTAAAACAGCTTGTGTGCAGCTGACCGTGTCACTCCGAGACAGCATTTCTCCTCTCCCCGATCTATGGATACATGGACTGTATTAGAGTGCCTCAGATTGCCAGGCCTTTGGGACAGGGACAGTCCTTTGCTTACAGGTCTGGGTGATTCCTTCCATGTTGTGGTCTCACTCTTGAACACGAATGCACAAGTTCTCTTGCAGTTTGAGTAATGACAGCTTGCTCTCCTGTAGCAGGAGGGCAGGGCAATAAAATTCTTACAGAATCTGAAAGAGAGAAAAACGGTCAGCAAAATGTATCCAAAGGAAAGCCAAGTTGTATGCAAGCTTAAAAATGTATCAGTCTAGACCTAGAACTTGATGTTCAAAGCTACGAATTCAGAGTTAATTTATTATGCAGTAGATTTCCAGCTCCACTGAGCTTAATGGGATTTGTTATTCTGTTAAATGGGCTTTTCCCTCAGAGCACCTTGTTTCATTAGGCCATTTAGCAGAGGTTTGGGTGAATGAGGTGTGTAAACACAACACAGCCACGCCAGCTGCCCCTTTGTTTTGCACACCGAAGTGCTAATTCCTCTTACAGACTGTGAGTGAACATGTACTGGGCTCCATGAACCTAGGACCCTGGTTGTGGAGGCAAGGGGAGATAGTGGGATTTCTCTTGGCTGAAAGCCAAAGAGAAACTGCAAGGAATTTCACAAATACCTTGAGAGAAGGTTTTGACTTGCTAATAGTCTCCAGTGTGGTTAGAGTTCGAAATTGCAGCTCTCTTCCTTGCACTAACAGTGTTGACAACAGGTTCTCCAAGAGCATGACAGATGTATACAGAACTGTCTGTAATTAATAACACTTTGATTCATAGCAGGACTAAGTGGACCTGACAAAATCAAGGCCCTGAGGCTCTCTTTGTTTCCTGTAAGTGTCTAAAACCTAAGTGTCAACACAAAAAAATAAAAACACAAGGAAGGCGAAAGATCAAGCTCTGTTTCATGGAAGTGAAACCAAGGCATGGAAGCAGCATGTGACACTGGCAACAAACCCAGAAGTGAACCCGAGCCCTGCTCGTTCATTCAAAACCTGAGTGAAACTCCTTTTCTGGTGGTCCTCACAGAGTCCTACGCCAGTGTGCCCAAACCACACGCTGTTCTTATCAATGTCCATCTCTCTGATGAGACAAGAGATCCTTCCGCTCCAGAGTTAATCGGAACATTAATTTTCTGTCAACTTTAATTTTTTAAAATGAGAGTTCTTTGCCATTCTGACCAGCAAGTTGAGGTAAATGCTATAACCCTTAGTCAAGCAATGCATCTATTAAGGAGACGGTTTGCACATTTTCATGGTACAATCTTATACTACACAGCTGACTGACCTCCATATTCCCACTGTTTACAATAATTTAATTTTCTCATATATATGTTTCCCAAGGAAAGCAATTTAAGCAGCTATTAGGCATTGTCAGTGAAACTCCATTTATGGTGAAGAACAGAATAAACCCCACAGAACTGTCAAGGAAAACAAGAAAGTCAATGTCTAAATTCCTGACAACATCAGTAACAACAAATCTAGTGTGAAATGGCATGAGTTTTCCCCAGATATCCATTTTGTAACTTGTACAGAATAGAAATCTTGTTGAAAATAAAATTAATGTACAGAACTAGAACTGAACAAATTAATAAAAGCTGTGGGACTTGAAAATAAATGGTTTCTTTCTCTGTCACTTTCATTTGTGTGTGTATTCATGACTGTGCGTAAATCTAAATACATTCCCAAGCCTGAGGGCAATGTTGATTCAGAAGCGCAGAACAAAAATTAAAGAATCAATGACCTGTTGAAATAAATGGTAAACTCCCTTGATTTCAGCAGAGACAGAATGTTGCCCCAGATATTTGGGCCAAACTTACCAGCAGTCAGAAGGTAGTAAATCTGACCTTTGAAATCCAGTGAACAGGAGGAAGAAAAATGGTCTTTGGATTGTCCATCCGTTCGGCAAAATTTTCCTGGAATGTATCAGACAATGCTCAAAACTTGCTTCCCCACCCCCTCCTCACCATAATCTGATGACCCCTCCTTCTCTACTACCCCAGAGGCAGTAAGCTCCTGAAGCAGATGTGTCAGTCTAGAGTTAGGTGGGGTAAATACATGCCTTCATGCAAGACAGGCCAGATCAGAATTTACTTTCAAGATGTGACAGATGACTTCACACTCACTTTGCCTTAGGAATGTGCGGGGAGGAGGGGGGGGGAGGTGTCAGTGCAGGCTAATTCACGCGCTGTACTTCCCTGCACCATGTGCTCCTCACCCGCTTCCATGTGGGGACAAGCCTATGTTGGTTACCATGACTCCATCCCCAAAGTTCCTCATCTTCTCACACCCTCACAGCTGCCATCCTGAGATATAGAGAAGAACCACTGTCTCTCATTTCCCGATGGAGACACTGAGAAAATTAGGGACCATACTTCAACCTCTTTAATGTATTTAAACTGGTTTCAGAGCCTGAGTTACAGAGAACATAGATGTCATTAAGTGTGCAATGAAGCCTGCCAAGATACCTGATCTCCCTTGGTGGCCCACCAATGCCTGCATGACAATGGTGACCTTGCAATTTCTGTCCCTCTATCAGCTATGGACCATGCACTGAAAACCAATCTGGATGTCATCAGCAGCTCCCTTGGAGACCAAGAAGCCTGGACAATTTAATTGATGTTGCCTGTGAATATTGTTAAAGGACTGTATCTGGAAGATGGCCTCAGAGGTCTTGGCCACTGCTTTGACTCTACGGACTTGACCACCCCAAGCATAAGGACAGCCATTCTCCTGAACCTGGGTATGGGTTCCTGAAGCGTCCTGTGAGAATGGTGATGGCATGGCATCAGCTTCCCACAGACCCTTGCATATCTGGAAGTTTTGCAGCCACTGCTGGTGGTCCAGTGGTCCCCGGCCAAGCTTGTCTACTGCATCCAGACCCTCTGGCTGACTGGGGCAGTGCAGCTGCAGCAGCACGGCACAGCAAAAGGCTGCTCCATCTTTGCTGCATCGGGGAAACCGAGATGCAGCAGGACAGGCACAGGCTCCTTCCAGAAGGCTGCCGAATCCCACAAATGAACCTTCTTTCCATTGGCATGAGCCCAGTTCTCTTCTCTCCTTGTTACTGTGATACAAAGCAGCAGTAACACCCAACAGCCACCAGACAGGTAGGATTTAACACCACCATTGTAACAACAACAACAGTCTTCAGGCAGAGTGAAAGTCAGAACAAAGCCCCAGCTTAAGGTGGAGTGATGCATGCCTGGGACAACCCCTACTGCTCTAATTTGTCTGGTATTTATGTTTCATTAGCTAGCGG
>NW_009258789.1:1710886-1739606 GCF_000687185.1 Egretta garzetta
GGTTCAGAATGGCTCTGGGAGTAAATCCCTCCTGGCTGCGTCCCAAGGTCACTTCCATAGCTGCAGGAACGAGAAATGCACTGAAGCCTGGCCAGCTGATAATCTTTTGCCTTGCTCATGCCAATTGAATCCTTTCTTCTCTGGGATGAACTTATCCTGGAGCTAGCTAGACTGTAGGCCCCTGTTAAATAATGATGATTATGTTCTTTTTGCTCACTGCCGACAAAGAATTATAGCCCCTCATTTAGAGCTCATTTCAAAACCATGAGATTCTGTAATTGAAAGTGGCTGAAGCTAATTTGATAACCCAGTTCTGAACACAGCCGACTAACTACTTTCCCTTTGTCCTTTCAACAGTAATGGCCTTGTCAGGAAAGTCTTCTGTGCTACTTTTAAGAGGGCAATTATGACGGAGTTTGAAAACTATTGTTCTGTGACAGGCTGCAATTTCAACATTGCCTTCAGGTTCCCAGCAAGGCCAGGAGCATGGTAGTAGGTTCAAATGCCCCCCAGCCACATCTGCCCTCTGAAACACCCGCCCAGTGCTCACTCCCTTGGGCGACTGACTGTTGTGCTCCCCAAGATGCAGAGCTCTGTCTAGGAGAGCATCCGACACTTCCCATGCCATTGCGGGTATTTGCTGGGTTCCCCCGGGATGGAAGGGAGAAGAGCATCTTGGTGCCCGTACCCTGGCTAGCAGCTCCCTTGGACACAGTCGACCCTTGCTGACTAAAATCCCGTACCAGGACGCCCTGAAGGCCCCTCCTCGCTTGCAGCTGCCACTGGCTGACTGTACAGGGAGGCTGCACAAGCGGTTGGATATAGCGAATCCCCCTCTTGTGCTGAAGAGGTGGGTAAAATTTCTATAGGACAGATAGACAGTACCTGTGCTGCTGACTGCACTGGCAAAATACCTTCAGCTAGGAACAGACTCATGCAAGCAGGATACCCTGGCAATGCTTCCTGCCCTCGGGAAGGTCAAAGCAGCCTAAACGGGCGATACAGCAAAAGCTAGAAAATAAAGCCTGAATGCAATGCCTGCCTGGTGCTCTATCTGCCAAACTGCTGCTCGCAGACTGCTTTTCTCTTGTGATTCACAGCCCTGATCCCTGAACACATACGCTGTAGCACAAGCAGCCGTGCAAGCAGCCTCTTTTACCTCTAATTCCCAGCTGTCCTATGTTCACATCTGCACCTGGGAGTGCAGTGGGTTCTGGAGATGAGAACAGCTTTCTGTAAGCCTCCTTTGCAGTCATCACAGAGGGAAACTTGCTGATTACAAGAAACTTATCTAAGTAAATTTTTCCTGGTGTTTTTTGGGTTCCAGGCCTTCCCCGTGGTAATCAGAGGAAATGTAAATAGCATGGCAAACATTTCTCTAGCCATAGCCTGGAGCTGTGCTCAGAACTGCTCTGGCTGTTGTAGTAATTAGCATAAGCAAATTGCTAAATGGTGTGCTGTGAGAAAATGATGGATTACAGCATGGAAGAAATCATTAACACATTGATTAGCAGCACATGCCTTCAAAATCACTATCTAAGCAAATTCTGAGGATTGTGGGAGCTTCGTAAATGTTACAAGCACTGCCTTCCATAAGCAAGAATCAGGAAATATTAATATATAAATCACCAAAGTACCAAAATTAAATTTTAACTATTAAAGTTGCATCTCAGATGGTTTCTAATATTTACTGTAGCTGTTCATGTGGGGCTCCTGTTCTGTGTCTCCCTGTACTCACAGGGAGAGGGCTGTAACGATGGCTGCTTGAGGCAGGGTCTCACGCTCTGGGAGCTGCCTCCGGGTTTCCTGATGCACGTCCCCCTCCTTTTGCATCTCTGTCACTGCTGCACGTGTTTTAAGCATGACACGGCAGTGGATGGTGTAACTGTTCATACCCTGCAAAGTATACCTCCTAGCATAAAGAAAGGATCATTTATATAGTTATAGCATGGGTAGTACCATTTTTTTTTTTCTTTTGCAGAGTAGTTTTGCTTTGAATGTAGTGGGAATTTGGTTTTCTTCTTTTTTATTATTTCCCTGCACTTACAGATTGAAAGGATCTCCTGCCCAAAGTCTATGTGGGTCACTGGCAGCATCTGCTGGCAGGTATTCCCTCATGGTGGCTTTAAGAATCAAAGCAGCCTGTTATTGCTGAAGCTAATAGCAGTAGGCTTCACTTCTCATTCAGCACAAGTGCTCTGTAGTTTATAAAATTACTCATTTGAATGGGTTTCCTTTTATTAGGATTAGCAGGCCAGTCCCACCCCTCCTTCCCACATCTCCCCTCCCCCCACACCCCCCGTTTTAAATAAGACTAGACACACACATTGAATTTTAATACATCATTGTAACAAAAATGTGTGTGTCAATAGTGGCTACCTGCTGTGAAACAGGAATACAGGAGCCCTCCCCAATAGCTCTGTGTCAGCACATACACCTAATCCCAGAGGATTCCCAAATTCATTATCAGCAGAACATAAAATCAATACAAGGCTGTGATTTCACTTACTGACTTGGGTACTGCCACGGTAGAGAAGATTATACCTATAGGCCTTGCTGTGATGCTTACTGCCAGAAAATATGAACGCTCACAACCACCGATGGTGGGGAGGAAAAACCCATGTGGGGAGCGCCGAGGTGCAGGGACACCAGCGGCTCCGTCTGGGTTGCAGAATGCTCAGCTCAGTCCCTCCTCGCCCCACTAACCACGCTCAGCACTCCTAACTGGTGCGGCTCAGAGAAGAGCCCCACCCGAGGGTGGCCTGCTTGTCACAGCTCGGACCTGGGGAGGTGTCCGTTCACTCCCCTCCATCCCTCTGCCTGTGTCTTCTGGCATTTCTAACACTTCCCTCCCCCTGCACGCAGAATGCTCTGTGCCAGCCTCTGCACCTGCCCGTGCTTTTTTTCTTTATTTCTGGCACCATTCTGCCTTCTAAGATGTGCTGGTGTCTCCTATCAGCTGTTAGCCCAGTAGGACCAAAGGTTTAGCTATTCTGATTATTTTACAGATCTCACAGCACACAGCCAGGTCATTAAATGTTTCTGGGTCCTACAGTGGACTGGATGGGAAGAAGAGAAAGAGATCTGAAAAGTGTTTGCATTTGTTTTGTCAGAGGTGAATATCAGGGATTCCCTCTGTCTCACTGTCAGATTAAATCACGGACATGGAAACTAGTGACCAGGGATTTTGGGGTCTGCATCTGTAAATGAAAGAGAGTTTCAGTAAGAGGGGAATTTATTCCACTTAATTAAACCCACTGATTTGTGGTATGAATCCATTCAGTAAAATGCCCTTTTAATAAGTACAAGAATACCTTTCAAAATTGAAAGATTTACAGATGTGATCTTCAGTTCCTACTTCAGTTCCTGCTGCAAGGCAGTTCTCAGAAATCAGAGACAAAGCGTTCTTCACCAAGGAGAGTCCATTTTATGGGTGTACTGGTGGCTCACTGTTTCTCTCCCAAAATCTAGCATCTCATTGGAATTATTTTTTTTTTTAACTAATTAGGCAATTTTATACATTGTTCAAGGAGTACCACTCAGGACGACATTAATTTTAATAGCATCTTAAATGACAAATTCAAGATGTGCCACTAACAGTGAATATATGTAGTTAATAGATTTTCTTCTTGCTGCACTTGCTTGGCACTACATTTGTCATAGCAGTGGTCCTGTTTTGGCACCATTCTCATCCATTCCTCATCCACTGATTTTTATATCATAACATATTTTTCACTAGCAGTATAATTTCTGCATTACCATACAGGCAATGTCACATACTTAACAAACTCTTCATAAACATTTACATCAGCAGCTGTCTATGTTAGACATCAAATGTTCTTTTCTGGAGGAGTCTGCAGTTTCACCTACTATTATGGCAAATCATCTCCCAGAAACAGTCTCAGAAATATCCTTCACAAATTTAAGTGTCACAACTTCCAGCCTTCACCTAACCAGACATAGCAAATTGTCCTGGTTCTTCATCAGCCATAAGGAATGTGCAGGCAATGCTGATGAGTACCGCAGCAGCCAGCCCCTCTGCTAGATAGCCCCTCTCAGACCAGCCAGACTAACAGTCTAACAGCACAAGCCCCTGTTTTCCTATTTTTAGTAGGATCTTCTGGTTTTTTCTTTTTTCAGGGAGTCTGGGCCACCTGACATTGGTTTTGGCTGTTTGAAGAATACCCACTGTTTTGCAGCGACACAAAGCAACACAGGACTTAAGTTTGTCTTCCACCCCCTTTGAATTAGTAAAGACTAGGCTTTGGATACTTACTCAAATGGAGTTTGCACCTAAAAGCTATACAAGAGCAGAAACAACATTTGCTGCCGTTAGTCCCAGAATAATATAGACATTGAAAATCTGAAACCCAGGAAGAAAATTTGTATTTTCCAGTTACGTTTGAGTGATTTCATTTGAGCACTCACACTTTTTTTGGTACTTCATGCTGGCAGTAGCCAAGAACAGCACAAGACTGCCATTAAAACTACTTGCCATGCTCTCTAGCACACTGTAACTATTTGGTTTATCTGCTAAACATGGCCTCAAGTTGTGCCAGGTCAGGTTTAGGTTAGACATTAGGAAAAATTTTCTCACTGAAAGGGTTGCCAAGCATTGGAACGGGCTGCTCAGGGAAGTGGTCGAGTCCCCATCCCTGGAAGTATTTAAAAGACGGGTAGATGAGCTGTTCAGGGACATGGTTTAGTGGTGGTATGGCAAGGTTAGGGTAACAGTTGGACTTGATGATCTTAAAGGTCTTTTCCAACCTAAACGATTCTATGATTCTAAACCACGACACTTGTGTTCCTTCTAGAGCCATCTAGAATTTGATCAGTTGAAGAAGAAGCAACAAAACCACTGATAAGTCCTCTGCAGTACAAAGCAATTGCATCAGTGTTTTACTTTGGGTTGTCTCTCACTGGAGCCTGGTAATAAAAGACTACACCTTATGCTGTCCAGCTGGGGCAAGGAGTAGGTATGAATGAACAAGGATGGAGGCTGCAAAAGGGCTCATGTTTTCTGGCCTGTCTTCTCACTGTTAAAAGACCACCGGGACAATGACATGGAGCGAAGAGAGGAAGAAAAGCTGATTTAGCAGATCTGGGAATTAGCCCTCAGGAGGGCCAGCTGAGAGAAGCTGTCCTAGGGATCCTTGGAGAAACTGGTGTGGAGGACCTGATTTACAGAAAGAAAACATCTCTGTAGTTTTCATGAGAGGAGGAAGAAAACAGCTGTCCTGGATGTAGAAAAGAGGAGGAATGCAAGGCAGCAAGGCTCACAGCAGCTCACTACCAGGAGCCAGTTACCACCTACAGCAAAGAGAATGATGTCAGGACACAGCATCATCCTTAGGCACAAGGCTAGAATGTTGTGCTGTATTAAAGATCACAGCTGATGAAATCCTCATTCCATTAAATGCAATGCCAAAACCACCTCTGACTTCAACGGACCAAGTATTTTTCCCATCCCACTGTCTCTCCGATCAGATCTCTGTTTCCTGTTGTCACCCATTCTATTTTTCTGAAGCTCTTCCAAATGTTTTCAGAGGAAATTAACTGATTTCATCTCTTCTAGTTTTAACACTTTGGTAATATAAGTATATTTTTCATCCTAAAAGGAAACTCTGACAGTATACTTTTCAGGTTTTCCATCTCGCACAGTTCATTTCTGTAAGAATCAATAAAGGTCATGCTATTTAAAAATGCACAGCCCGAGCAGAGTGCAGAAGAGACCACAGAACTGCTCAGTGTTTCCACAGCGATGCATGTTTTTTTTTTTTCATCAGCAGATGGTACGGCTGACATCTGCAAAAGCAAAGGGCACAGCTGGGTTACATCTCAGGTTATGGAAAGCAACAACATCTACTATGTGTCACCTGTTTGGACTACATAATTCATCTTTCTCTGAGAACAAAGTGCTTCCCCTATGCATAGAAAATGACTGCATGTTTCCTATTTATGACAAAAGTGATGCCTCGTACCCCAGTGGGGACAGAAGAGCGAGAGCCTATAGTATTAACGATCAGGTATGACATTCATAACGAAAAGCAAAGCTACCATGTTTTCTACATTCTGGAATTAAAACCCTCTTCATGAAAGATGTTAACCTAAAAGCAATAATCAGTGTTTTGACAAAAAAGGCAAGACCTTTTTCCGTGGGAATACATATGTTTCAGTACTGCTGCATTTTTTTAAAGCAATGGCAATATTTGCATTGAGGACGTCAGCTGATGTGGTCTTGGCCAGGATGGAGCACTGTAGGGGCAGAGAGGGCTGGGGGAGAGGGGCGCCCGCAAAATGCCACCTCTGAGCTCCCTCCCCAGCTGGCTGCAGGTGCTGACAGTCATTTGACCCAAATGGAGGGGAAAACAGCTTTTGGTCCCGGGGAAAGAGCTAACAAGCAAACCCAAAGCAAGCATACAGTGAGTGTCCAACCACTGAGCAGAAACTGGTGAATTTTGGATCATGCTAATTGTATTTGTTCTGGCTTTACTGTCCAGCAGTGCTGAAAAGTGCTTTTTATAGCTCTGCTGTGATTCAATCCATGCCGAGTGCCTCCCAGTCTGGGTTCCACCCCAGGTATTCTACTTCTGTGCTTTACTTGAATGTACTGGCCCAATATACAATATTACAGATAAGGGACATCTGTGGAGAATGATATTCTAGAATGCAAAACAAACAGTTGATGCTGTCAGATGCTCTAATCTCTGCACCAGTTCTGTGCATTCAGAGCAGCTGGTAATGCAATTTGGTGTTGCCCTGGAAGCAGGCGGAGGGCATGCACTTTCAGAGGAATAGATGGCTTGACTGCAAGAGCACCCCAAAGTTCAGTCCCACCCCCCTGTTTGGACTGTATTAAAGTTACTCTGAATGTGTGCTTTCTGTCAGGGTCTTTTCTGCATGCTGGTGATAATGTTGCCTTGTTCAGAGGGGTCAGCAAGAACAGTACAGGGTATTTTCCAATTAAATGCTCAGAATGGCTGAGTCCTTTTATTTAAAAAATAAAAAAGATGCTTAACATCTCAGCAAAACAAGATCTCTCTGGCTTGATGCAGGCTTGCATCCAAAACTAAAAAGGGCAAGAGTGCGAATGGCATCCTGTCCTTGGGAGTGGGAAATAAACCCAAAAGTACAGTTACGCCTTTCTTAACTGTCTCCAGATTTTAACTCCCCATGTCATAGTTCAGCACTGAGGTGCTCATGCCCTGAGCATTTTTTATTTTTCACCTGATATATAGCATAGTCTCAGCAGTATAGCACTTCACAGCTTGATGTGAAACTGTAGGACTGTTCACAGCTTTCAAGAGGGTCCAGAAAATCCTACAAAATAGCAATGAGATTGGATGCAAGCAATAAGATATAAATAATTTACACTAAGGCAGTCCAGTCATTGTCTTGTTATCATTTTATATGTAGCTAATACTAGTTCCTATCAAAAGGGTAATACTACACCATTAGACAATTGATCCCCATACCCTAAATCAGAGAGGCAGTTGATACCCTGCTTGTGGGGGCTACCGATTAGGAGAAGTGACAACAAGGAACAACAGAGCAGGGTTTTCATGCATAACTCATGCCTGGGGGTGTCCCTGGCCTCTAGGAATTGGGAAAGCTCCCCACATTCTTACTTGTCAAAGCAAGACCTCTATGATTACAGCATTGAAGACTGGGCCAGGGGCACCGTGGGCACCCTTCTCGAGCAAGAAATCAAGCCATTGGCCTGTAATCTCAAAAGAAAAATGGGATCTTCATTAGAAGGTCACTATAACTACCATTGAGAGCATCTCAAAACTTAAAGGGAAAAACATATTTTAGCAGCCCAGTGACTCCAGAGCCAGCACTATCTCCAGCACTACCAGGAGGAAGGGCTCCCGGACTGCGTCCTCCGCAGTTACAGAGTAAGACCCTGAATCCCCAGGGGCAGAGCAGTGGAGCAACTGACCCTGCGAGGTGTTTGAGGAACTGTGAGTCGTCTCCAGCTGTTTTTCCTGTTTTCTCTGTTGGACAGAGAAACTTTTCCAAAGCAACTAACTCTGTGCAGTAGATGGATGATGGCTTCTAGGGTGGGGTAAGAGCAGGAAGCAATAAACTGGCTGGCTGGATTAATACTATCATTAAGTAATAGCAATATGTATTTCAGAGCCTCATTTTGCAGGGCTCCAGACCTCTCATTTCATGCTCTTGATTCACTCTCTCCTTATAACAAGCCTGTACCTTACCTTGTGCTACCCTGTGTGACGTTCTTGAACACTCCTCTTCCTGCTGGTTAAGGATGAGGAATAATGGACAACCAAGTGTAACTATCTGGTGTGATGCTATCAGGTGCACTACGGACTCAGCAATAAGCATTATGTGCCATCAGTGTTCATTCTATTTGAAAGGCAGCTTCTGCCTTTGCGCACTCCTTGTGTGTGCACTCCTGCAAGAAGCCTGCCAGCAGGGCTACGGGAGGAAGGCACAGGAGACTTCACCCCACATGAACACTTCGTTAGGAGAACAGTTTCCTGCTAAACATAAGAAGGCTGTTACATGGAGGGGGACACCCTCTGCCTTGCTTTGAAGAGACAGAAGCACTCCTGCTCGGCTGGGAGCTCAGCTCTGGGGCTGCAGCCACTGTGTATCGCAGTGCAGAGGGGAATGGGGCCAGTCAGAAGCACCTTTGAGGACTGCAGCAGGAGCTTTCCTCAACCTTGTCCCCCCTGGGTGGGACGCAGGAGTGGGCTCCTGTGTCCGAGGAACTCTGTGAGCTAAAGGCCATTTTTCAGCTGAACTCATTGAGAGCTGCTCCAGTGGCTCCCAGTCTCTACCTCTCCCCAAAACGGCCAGCGAACCCGTCCTGAGGAGAAATGTATGCAGCACTTTGGATGTTTGCCCCTGGACAGATTTAACTGGCCTTGAGGTGCCCATCACCCTTCCTCCTCAGCAACCTGTAAAAGGCAGGGAGGCGCTCCCAAGTCTGAGAGCCACATAATCATAATAAATGCATTTGCTGGAAGAAATTAAACAACAACAGGTGTCCTTCGGAGCCCTCAATGACTGTTAAAGGAATTTACATTTGTGAATAAACAGCAGTAGAAATTATTTGTCTGACAGCTTCTCATTATTAAAATTAAGACCCTGCTTAATCCTGCCAATGTCAGCGGGACCCAAGATGACCTGCGAAGCGCCGGTCACAAAAGTTAATGTTGCTTAAGTGAAGTTTTAATGGAAGCAGACAATTTAAAAAAAAAAATAGTATAAAAATATTTTGGAGCTATCTTTGCAGCTGTTGAAGTCACTGGCAAAATCCCATGGCTTTCAGTGAAGCAATGAAGCAGAACTTTCAGAGACTGTCTACAACAAATGCCCTGTGCAACATTGCAGTTTTGGGGACTTACACCGGGAGGAATTTTGGTCCTATACAGTCAGATGTACTCTACCAAACAGTGCCCGAGGCAGAAACTGCACATCCACTTGGATAAAATTCCTTATCTGCTACCCGGCCTTCCTATCACCTTGACAGACCTTTTTTTCCTCTGCCTGCAAAATGAGGATGCTAGTGGTCATCCGCCCTTCTAATGTGCTTTTGAAGCTTAACACACTTGGAAAGTTTCTCCCTATCGTTTTTGTTAAGTTACGCAATTTGAGGTATAAGATAGCCCACAACGTGGGTGAGACCTTAAATTCAAACCCTGATGACTTAGCTGAGAGCGTATACCACACATGCTCACTGAGGCTTACTGGGAGCAACATTAAGTAAGGTAAGGAAGGTTTTAGGCTGATTAGCTTTTCTTTCTTTTTCTGTGTATTTTATTGCTACTCAAAAGTCAAGGAATGATAGGTAAAACAGTGCATTTGCAGCAGATTTGTCAAAACGTAAAAATATTGATTTTTGAAGAAGCTTGTCCACAGTGTAAAACTCAAAGTTAAAATCAATAGGGGTAAATTAGGACTTCTTCAGCTATATAAATGTTGCAATAACAGAACCTTTAATGCATAAAAATCCTGTCCATCAAATGACAAAAATAGTTTAAATTTACTTTTTACTTCAATTTTAAAAGGCAAGGTAAAACATCAATTATCTGCTGCTCTAAATTTTGAACAGTAGAGTATATTATTTTTCCAGAAGTATTCTTTACCATATACACTATTTCTGTATTCTATTGATGCTTGCTATCCTCACACAATTGCACTCAGCCTCTGCTGTGCTGACACAGGACTGCGCAGCTCCTTCTTGGGGGAGACACTCTTGTCCCAGGAACACAGAGAAACACCGAGCGGCCTGACAAACTTTACAACCTGTTTTGTGGCCACCTCCAAATGCTTTCCACCTGCCTGCAAGCCATTAGGCCAAGCTGCAGAGCCACGTCCCGCACATACAGGCGCCTCTGGAGAGGGGGGAAGGTGTTAGCGCCCAGGACTCGGCCCTCCTGACGGAGTTTCTCACCTAACGTTGTTCACCACTGTGGTTCAGCAATGGGATAACTCTGTCCTGGGCCTTTTTGCTAAATTAGGTGCTGCTGTTGGGATGATATGTTCCTTATTTACTTTTTCCCCTCCAAGGTGCATAAGACATTGTCCTTCAATAACACCTTTGCTACTCCTGGACCCATATTTCACCTGATCCCTTCTTGTTTTTCCCTTCTTATTTTTCAGTGATTCCAGCAAGTTCCTACCATAGCTCCTTGCTCGATCAAGTTGTCCTCCTGCATTTCTCTCCAATTATTTTATCTTCATGATGTCTGCCTGAGTTAGGCTAGAGGTAATAGAAGGGTATGATTTCCTGGGGAGCAGCAGACATGACCGCTGCTCTGACCTTACCCCACGTTTCCTGGAGATTTTGACCTCATAGTTTTAAATGTCTCCTTGTCTCAGATCGCTGAACAAGGGTAGTGATACCTCTCAGGCACTTTTTTGTACCAGAATGAATTATATGAATATTTTGTTATTTATGAAGTTCTGCTAGTGACCTAGAGAAAGGCTCTGGATTGTTGGGAATACCCTGTGACTGACCGTGGGAAGGAAACGGGCAGGTGATCAGCCCCGTAGCCGGTCTGAGAGCTCAGGTGTGGCGGGTGTTTGCAGGAAGAGAAAGGACCAAAGTTTATCTTCCAAGTGACCGCCTGTCTTACTGGCAACCTTGCATTCAGCCAGAACTTGCTTGTGAGAGAAGGTCGGCAGCTATTCCCCTTGGATCTGAGAAAAGATTGGTTTAAATACTTGTGATGGGCTTTCAGACCATACATTTTTCTGCAACAGTTATACTATTCATAAGAAGTTGCTCAAATGAGACTTTTCAATTGCTTATGTGGGAGGAAGCATTTGGCAACCAGACAGAGAAAACCAGATTTTTTTAGGAGATGCTTTATCCCCAGAGTGCAATTGTTTTGTCACACATTTCTTTCTCTCTCTCAAGGTTGAAAAGTTTTTGGCAGCAATAACTGTAGAGCTTGCAAAAGACACAGTTTCCAGCACAGCGCATCAGATGAACCTAATGAGACAGATCCTTGGCGGCTGCAAGAGGGTACAGCTCCATTGACAACAGTACAGCAAGACTGATTTACACCTGCAGAAGATAAGACTCAATATGTTTTAAACTTGGAGGTTGCAATTATAGCTCTGAATACAGCTTAATGGCTCATGCCTTTGCTCCGTTTCAGTACTGTGTATGATGCCATTTCCATGAACTGTGGTAATGGGATATTATACCATTACAATAGTTTTGGTTGGCTTCTTCTTTCTCCTCATCTTTTTATTGGAAGTATTCATGCAATTGCATGTAAATAGATTTCTTTTACAGCTCTTGATGTAAAATGACTTTTTAATGGCATTTTTGTTGCATCTGCTCCAGTTGATGATTAGGCCTGAGAATAGGAAACTTGCTCTAGTACACTTCTTGACCTGAGGCTGGTAATGGCTCTGGTGCTCAAAGGACCGGACACACACAACAAGTCAAGCCCATCAAGCGATCTTTATAAGTGCAACTGTACTAATACAAATGCAAAAACACGTACTCAGTTGCATGCAAACTCTGCTCTTTTAAGCAGCGCAGAAAAATATTTCCCTCCCCAGTAAATGAGGTTTTATAGCCTGTGTCATGCTGGATGTGATATCATGCGACTATTGGTTCATCTTGACCTGATGGATAGAGAGTCTATCTATTTTACTTAATATACTCGACATTCACACCCAGGAGCATTCACATACACACATGCAAAACTGGGAATTTCCCATGCAGGCAAATGCAGAATTGGACAATGCAGCTTTGTACTCTCTTTTACTTTTAAAGATGTACACAAATGGCTGTAAACAATCCCAAGGTGACCAGCACAAACAGTATATGCAAAGGTTTTACATAAACAGTAAGAGATCTGGGGACATGCTGTATGGGTTCAGTCATCCTGTGTTATTCCCTGGTAATATATGCCTAGGAAAAGTGGACTCCATGGCCTATTCTGTTTACCTGAAAAGGCAGGTCTCCCATTTTCATACTTTTTCCTTAGCAGCAAGGTAATAATCAGGTCCCGAGTGTTAAGCAGAAATTAAAAAAAAAAATAATCTATTTTTCATGTTTATTAAAATTCCACAGTGTGTAGGCTCTCTAAAGAGTCATTAAATGATGAATACTTTACAGAAAATTTAATTTAACTAATTTCCTTATAAAATTCTCCATACAGAGCTTCCCTAAATGTTTACCAGTGCAATAAGCCACTACAGGGATAGTTTTAAGTCATTTGCCTCCAGACAAAACAGACATTTTGGAACATTTTGATTTCTGCTGTCTAATAAATGAAGTGCTACAATTCTAAACTTAATATCTGTCATCACTATTATTTTTCCTTGCTTTACATCCTTCCTAGAGGTTCACCATGACATAAGAAGATAAACTGTTGTAATATTTTCTGCACATAGGGAAACATTTATTTTTTCCTCCAAGTTTGTCTTTCAAGATGACTTACTGTAGGTTGCCTTTTTTTTTATTTTCCCAAGTATGTTTAGTTTATAAAAGCTTGACCTCTAATTAGAGGCTAATTCACTGGAGCCAAGAAATGTCCTGTAATAAATGAGATGCGGATTTTTGGACAGAACCCCACTGACTGGGAATGGACCTTGTCCTTGAAGAGCCTAAAAGACTTCACACTTTCTTAGTTTATTTAAAACATTGATACTTGAGCTAATTTATAGGGTTTTTTGTATTTGTGATTATTCTAAGTGAGAATGTGCCAATCTTTTATACTATAATATAAACACTTCCCCATCATCACCAAGTATATTTTAATTGACGCAACTGAGAATAAGCTCTTCAGACCGGACACTGTGGCAGCTCATCATTATTTTACAATTGACCGACATACTCAAGTTTATTGTCTCCAACTGCTAAGTCTACAGCTTGTAGCAAAAGCCCCTGTAGTCTCTGACACTACATCCAGCTGGTGGGACACAGATGCTAATGCCGGGGACACATCCACATGCCTCCTTTGGAAAGACCCCCAGTGTTTATCAGTCATCCCTCCCTTTACTCCATTCCTTAGTTGCCACTGCCAACACCAACTTTGCCAGTGTTAAAAGATATTTTGGCTGGCATCACCAGCCACTGTCCATGCCAAGACACATAAGGTCTCTTTGACCTTAAACTAGGGTTAGAGAAACAGAGCGTTAAAAAGTCCAATTTCATGATCTGATCATCTTGTCTCTGTCTTGCCATCTAAACTCCAGCAAAAATGAATGCTTTACCTCAGACACGGTTCCTGTGTCTCTCTGCGAAGACCCAGTGCTATGGAGCTGTTTAACCGTTCCAGCTGCATTCATTCAGTCATTCATCACATGTTATGTCACTTATCTCTTCGCTTCTTGAAGTATTACAATTTTAAGAGTCATATTGTATGAGCTGTAAATACATTTGATGCAGTTTCCCTGCTACTGAATATAAAACCAAGAGTTTGGCAATGGAAAAACATTAAGACCAAGCACACTTTGTATAAATAATATCATACTATACTAACGATACTCTGGGGAAAAAAAAAAAAAGTAAAAGTTAACTGCGTTTCAATGCATGCCCACTAGGTACATGCTATTTAAAAGTCTTCCTTTACAGGGAATACTGTATTTCAAAACATTAGTTAACTGAAGTTAAAATATTTTATATTCCTAAAACCTAATGTATATCTAGTGCAGTTTATTTACATCATCCCTCACTGAAAGTTCCCCCTTGAAGATTTAAGACTCCAGTGCTCAGAACAGCAAAAGCGCCCTGGTTACCCAGGAGCCCAGAATGACGGGAGGATACGTCAGGCTTTCTGCAGTCCCACCTCCGCCTTGCAAAATAGTTTGCAAAATACTTCACAAGAATGTGCAAATCCTGCTTCCTGATCCATTGCCTCCTCCAGTATCATCTTCAGTTTTAAGCATGCTTTTGTAATTCAACAAGGGCTGTGCTAACCCGGAGAAAGCTGGCCAAAGCTGCTGCGACTCTTGCTCCACAACACTCCTGGATATCTGATATCATTATAGAAGATATATAGACATCCCAAAGGAGGGAACGGATGCCTAGCTATACCCCAATCCTTTGCTAGCATCCATAAGATGACTTCACTGCCATTTAGCTCAAGCTTAAGCCTGCTCTCAAACCTAGAGTCACTTCCCAGCCACACTTTACGTACTGGCATGCACTGGGACACAAACACAGCCTGAGCTCTCTGGACAGATCAGGCTGATTGCCCCTGGTGTCTTGGCATAGCCTCAAGCGCTCACTCTTGTAATCTTGGAGCAGGCACAGAGAGAGATGCGTATGCTACATCCCAGTCTCAGCTCTTCCTAAGCCCAGACATAAAGTGGGCTGTTGGGCTTGGCGCACCTGAGTCTGGCTGGACACCTGCTCCCTGCTAAACGGCCTCCACAGGTCACAAAGACAGGAGAATCCCAACAGACTGTCTCATCCCTGCCACTGCTCCCTTCGCTCCTCCACACCCCCCCATGTATATACGGCGTTTTTCCAAGAGCTCATAAATTCTCATTCTCATCCAAACTCTCACACCTCTGGACAGCTCATCTGAGCCAGAACTTGCTCGTTTTTAACACTTCAGTGGACACAAAGTCCTGTGACATGCTTAAGCTAAGTTATGCGAAGATAACTTTAAAACTGCTTTTTCTGAAAATCCCTCCATGTGAGACAACAAACGTCATTTTAGCCACTGTTCCCAAGACAGACCCAAAGTCCCCAGAGAGTAAATAATTTGCCTGAAATTCCCCAATGAGTCAGGAGCAGATTTGGCACCTGAAACCAGAGATGCCACGTGCTCCTGCACTGCCATAACACCCTGCTAACACCGCTTCCTCTGTCGTTGCCATTCGTACAGTATAAGCACTCTCAAATCTGGTTTGCTCTCCAAAATGAAATACTGGTGCAACTCTGACCTCTGTGAAGTACCAAACAACTGAAGTGCTCCTGCTGAGCTCAGGCTGATAACCTCTTTCCAGGGCTGTAGGATTTTAGCAGAAGAATCAGAAAGATCAATGTTTGCTCTTGTTCTGTCCTCCTCTTCAAAATTACAAAGATTTTCCAGTCTCCTGGTTAACAGAAGCAACATACAGCAACCCAAACACCCATCAGGCAATAAAACCAGCTCAAACCAGAAAAAACCTTCTTTACCTACAAGGATAGGTGTCTGGAACAATCATGAATGATGTATATTGAAACCATAAAGACTTGCTCATCTACATCGATGCTTCCTGAAGGAACTTAAGTCTTCATTTTGCACAGGGTTAATCTGATAGCCCTGGCTATACCAGGCTCTGAGTAGAAGTTCCTCCCTGCCCACCAAAGCCAGCCGAACTCCAGGAGCACCAGGAGCACTGAGGCTCTCCCAGCTCTTCTGACATCCGTACATGCACCGGGGCAGCAAACAAACAGTGCGGGAAACAGCGCAGCAATGGGGAGCAGGGACGAGAGGCGAGCTCTCCAGAAGGCCTCCGCTGTGGTACGGGAAGGGCATGGACATCCATGCAGGGGGGCAAGACCAAAACTAAACTCTTACTGCTGCGACAGGGCTGGGTGTGCCACCTGTGCCTCGAGATGCAATGGAGGAGGGAAAGGACATTGCCAAGTCATGCTGACATGGCACTGCTGTGTCTCCCGAGCTGCAGCCTGGCAGCAATGCTGTTGAAGCAGAAATGTACCATGATCAACAACACACTGTAAGAAACCTTTAAGCACAGCAATTTGTTATCAAATTAGAGCCGTTCTTGATCTTTCTCTTTAGCCATTTGCCTTTCCAGAAAGTCTAAACTCTTAAATGCTGCCAGGGTACATGCCAAAAAAGTTTCTCCCTAACATGCTGTAGTCCTGAAACTGATACTAGAAATCATTCATTACTACCAGTTTCAGAGCAGCTACATCAGCATTTTATAACTTCAACGAAATCTAAGTCTTCTTAATGAAGTGTTCCCGTGCTTACTCATAACAATGTCAGCTCTCTCAGTAATCTTTTAATTCAAAATGGGCTGTTTCTGTATTTTGGGATTAGCTTGACTACACATCAGCACTATCAATGCATAATCGTGGCTTATGAAGCCAATTTGCCAAAAAGTGACTTTATACAAACAAAGTCAATGCTTGCATGCTTCAGTATCTGGTATGTGCTCAGCTGCACTAAAAGGGGGCTCTGAATCAATGTGGGAAGGAGATAGCAAGAGCACCAGTGACTGAGTCATGCAAGCCCTAATTGTGTTTGCATAAAATCTACCTGATTGTCTCCCTAACGATGTACACCCCGACTTCCCACTGATTGTATCTGCTTAGGCAACCTCAACACCCATATTTAGAAACATTTCACTAGGACCTCTAGGATAGGACATACATACACAACTTGTTAAAAGTCACGAGTTTCTTGTGGGACTGTCTGGGTCAGAAGAAAACCAGGGTTGGTCCTTATAAAGCAGCAGCCTGTTCCTTCATCCTGGGAAGCTCTCCACCCCCTTCTGCCCCCTTCCCCTTTAAAAGCTCAGTCACAGTGTGATCAGTTCGGGTGATTTTTGTAGGTTTGTCTTAATCAAAGCTCCCTGTGAATACTGCAAGGCACAGCTCCCTCCATAGACCAAAGAAATGTTCTGAAAAGTTTTGCATGCTCACTGCACAGGCTGTGTCCACAATTAGCAGTATGCAAAATAGCTGCTCTTCCCTTTGCCTCAGTGTCTTCAAGGAGACTAAATAAAAATTAAGAAAAAAAAAAAAATCTTCAAAGCTCCATTTGGAGGATCTCAATGGTGGTGTTTGGCTCTTGGTTGGAGTTTGAGCTAGTGCAGAAAAATAATTATATCGGAGTTAAAGTCTATCTTATCTATAAGAGAGAGGAACGCTGACCTTTGCATTGCAGCTATATAATGAATAGAAGAAAATACATACAGTAGAAATTAACTTGAGCCTGTGGTGTTTCCTTAATTTTATTCAAGACTTGATTTAATTTACTGCTTTCTAAATAGATTATAGTACTGTTCGGGTATCTAGTTTTGTTGTTTGTTTGGGTTTTTTTTAAAGCCCTTCCACTGTCAGTAACGATAAAGTAGTCCTGGATTACATAGGAAATATGTCTCAGTGGAATTCTAATAAAATGATGCAGTGAAGTATTTGGAGACAAAAGTGTACCTTATAGGAATAGCTGGGATTAGCTTCATGTTACGCGATAGGAAACCACGTGCAAATGACAACTCGCTGTCATTTGCTTTTTCCCCTTTAGTCATATTACTAAAAATTCATTAGTACAGGGATCGCCAAGAAAGTCAACACTCTCCCCGAGAAAGGAACAGTGAAGGTGTCAGAATTAGCCAGTTTCTATTACTTCTGCTTGATGAAGCAGATTAAGGGCTGAAGATCACGCCGTGCATCACAACAGTGCTCCATATTTTCTGTTTCTGCAAGTAAGATCTGACATTTACAGTCTACTGAAGTACAGGACCCGGCTCTCATCTATTGTAAACTGGTACAACTCCACTGGTTGCAGCGGAAAGTACTGGTTTATACCACTGGTACACTGGCTATAGAAGTCAGGATAGGTGCTCATTGGGATCCCCACCTTATATTTCCAAGATGACTCATCTTGTCATCTTCTTGTTAGTATTGGACAGCTTTACGTAAAGTGGACGCTTCCTTTTTTTGCTTCTCATGTTTTTCTAGCTTTGAAAGTCTCCTTTACAGCTCGTAGTATGTCATCAAGGCTATAAAGTTTCTTTGAAGAGTAGCAATACCCTTGCTCAGGATTTAGGATTCCACCAAGTCATTCAGACTTTATAGAACAAATATTAGTTATTAAGAATTTTACCCTTGAGAACCCCACTGCAAATCTGATACAAGAGCCTGGATGGATCATTAATTGGGCATCTTCATTTTAACACTGTTTGAAAACTACTGCTAGAGTGAAATCACAGAAAAAAAAAAGTACGCAGAGCATCATTTCTCACTTTCAATAACATTATTTTCCAGCCCATTATGTCACCAAAACACCATCCAGATGTTATTGCAGCCCTTTCAGATCTTTATACATAAGTCTCCATGCAGAGAAACCCAAGCTGAATACATAACAGCAATTACAAAACACATCGGCAACGTGCCTTATTCCATTTGAAGATCCTTCAGCTATTCTGTCTTGGGTTTGTTTGTGTTCTTTAAACATCATTTGGTAAAATACAATCAGAGATCAGAATTACACTCTTTGTTGAAGTGTACCGTCTTTTATTTATTTGAAGGTATGTATTGCTCCCCGCTTCATTGGATTTCATTTCTGTGTTAGTGAGTGTTTGTGGTATTCATTCAAATCTTGTACTTCACATCTTGGTATTGATTGTTATTTCATCTGTCCTTGATCAGGAATCCCAGAGTTAAAAGATTCTCTAATCTCAGCAGCACAGTCTGCTCGTGCTTGTCATAAGTATTAGACTGATATCTGAGAAGTACAAAATGCTCCTTCACAGGAGAAGGCTGATGGTGAAGTTATTTCCCTCTTCTGCTCATCACTAGGGCTTTTCTCAGGAGAGGGGGACTCCTTCCATACGTATTCAAACATACTTTTTAAATTTGTATCTCGTTCATACTCCCAGATTACACATCGAAGCAATCCTTTAGGTCAAAGATACAGAGCAGTGCCTAGTCCCCTCCCGTGGAACCACGGGATAGCGGTGATATCCCACAGCCTCCCAGGGGACAGCTTGCAGCCCTGAAGTGATGCTCCCTGTGTGCTGGAGTTTCACAGCCATCTGAAACCCAGTGAGAGCAACAGGGTAAACACAGCCCACTTACCCATCCTACACCAATCTAGCCCAGTCAGCTGTCGGTGTGCCTGCGCACACTAACTCTTACTCAATATTGCTTATGCTGTTTACTGGGGTAAAAGCAACTGATACAGCAACAGGCTAGAAAGAAGGCAGCTGAGTTCAGGAGATGGAGAACTACACTGGACCTGGCTTCATACATCAAGTAGCGGAGGTAACACTCCAGTGGTGACGTTAATGAAAGACACAAATTCCTCCTCCAATAGACTACTGCACAGTCTATTCACTATACTCCAAAACAGGATACAAACTTTTCACCACACCAAGGGCTTAACTGAGAACATAAAATATTCCTGAACAAGGTAAACGGAGACCTGTCTGCCCCAGGTGGATGCTGGGAAGAATCT
Source organism: Egretta garzetta (assembly GCF_000687185.1). Classification (NCBI taxonomy): domain Eukaryota; kingdom Metazoa; phylum Chordata; class Aves; order Pelecaniformes; family Ardeidae; genus Egretta; species Egretta garzetta. The sequence goes on from NW_009258789.1 coordinate 1,730,533, forward strand.
AATTGCAGACAAACATAACACAAGCAGTGAGAAGATGTAGACTTCTGCACCTACATTTAGTCTGACCAAGGAGTTCAGAATTCAGAGCCATCAGGTAGCACTGAGAAGGGTCCTTACTAGAATTTAACTTAAAATGATCCATCGAGAGAGGCGAGTAGGTTAAGTTGCCTTCCGCTCATTTCACTGGGATCACAAATCTATTGTAGGGCATGCCTCGATGTTGACAAAGGGATCATCGAGCATATGGCTTTATGAAGAGATGGTAACATACATAGATATCAAAGGACAGAGCCCTCAACTAGAACAAGTCCTAAAATACTCTCTAAAAAGACACTTGTAGTCTACATTTCAAGGATAGCAATACCTGTCCCCTCTCCAGTATCTTCATTAACCTTTACCTGTGACTCTTGCTACCCCGGTCTCAGCTACACAGATACGTCAGGTTGGGTTTGTCCTCTCTGGCATTTTCCCAGTGGAACCATGACATTTGACATTTTAGAAGACTCAAAACAGAATTAAGAACAACAACCACCTGGTTTAAATGCAATAATGGAAACAACATAGAACAAACGATCATGACTGCTGTAGCCAGCCTAAGGAAATGCCTGTCTTTGCAGCAGCCATCCAACCACCTACACACCAGCAACTAGGTTTCAGTCTGCTTCCTAGTAGGTTCTGGATGGATTTTTGCCTCACCGGCTGCTGTGGCAATTTCTTAGATACTCATTGTTCCCTTTTTCCCCCTCACCTAAATTCTCCCATTTGCAGGTATGAGCTCAACAACAAAATACAGCTTAGCCAGAGCTAACCCTTGCAGAGGAACAAACCCCTTTCACTGCTGAATGGGGGATTTGCCTATTCTGTCTTCAGTATAATGTGCAAATAGTGTGGCTGTCTTTATGAAAAGAGCCTGGTAACAAATCCACAAGCAGAACATGCAGTATTACAGGCAGCTCCACAAACTTCATTAAGTCTCTAAAAGCTTATAGTCTAACAGAAATACATACCTGACCTATCATTCTTGATGTCCACTGTTCAAAATGTCATCTTTGGGAAAGTCCATGGAGGATAATAAGAGGTGAAAGGAAATCACTACCCCTCCAAACATTTCCAAAAGCAGTTTGTCAGTCTTCAAAGCAGCTGTAGGTACTTTCAGGTGTTTTTTGACGTGTCTGTGGTGTCAGGGTCCATGTGCTGTAAATCACAGAATGAGATTAACTAACTAGCTAATTCGAATGAGACTAGCTAACATATTTTCTTTATAAGCACAGGGCCATGGAGGTATGCATTGCCTCTATGGTCCAAAGTCCTGCAAAAAATCATAGACTGTAGGGAGTTACTTTTCTATAAGCATGTAGAATAATTGCTTTGTAGCCAGAATCTCTGATTTGAAAATGAGTTTTTCCTCTCACTTCATCATTCCTTTTATTAGGACGCACACTACTCCTTGTCCCAGCAGCATTCGCCAGAGGTGACCTTCTAGGAGTGACTGCATTTACTTATCTATCTGTTGTACAGCATATAAGAACAGGGGAGCCTGCCTGCTCTTTTACAGAAAATAACATTCATCTTTCAAAAGAGAGTCTTATTATACTTATATTAAACTATGTTAATAGCACCTAATGGGGGGAACAGAGATAGCAGATAATGTCCTCAGCTGAAAGCTGGGGAGCTGAACCTGATCGCAACCCAACCGCTCATAGGGAGAAACTTTATCATTGAAACACACAACTTGAGTGACTTGGCTCTCAGGACAAGCAGCAACATATCTTTATGCTGTCTAGTCGTTTTGACCATAATGACAAGTGAATGACATTATCTGGTGGTGATCACACTTTCTTCTAGACAAATCTGAGCACTTGGATGAACATTAAGCTAATTTGATACACATTGATTGAGGATGAGGCTAGAGACAGTCATCTAGTTTCTCTGTGCTTCAGCTTCCCATTTGTAAAATGGATATAATATTACTTCGGGGTGACACAAGGACAAGTGAGTTCAAATTTGCAAAGGTCTTCATAACTATTACTGATGGGAATAGGAACAACTCTGATACAGCTGTGATCCTGATCAGCACAGCACACGGTGCAGCCCTCCATGTAACACCACATGCTTCAAAGTGCTCTGTGCCCAGGGGGTAGGCTACAACCCTGTAAGCCCCACCAAAGGATGTATTACTAACAAGTTCTTCTTTATATGTGATCCTCATTTTTTTATTAATGCTTTATATACAACTATACTTGAGAGCTACAGGTATAGGTAACTCCAAAAAACACAGCCACCTTTGTCATATAGCACAAAGGGATCTTGAATTTAATCTCTGGTGCCACCTTAATCCAGCAAATCATCACAGCTGACATCACTGCACGTTGGGGTTCTCCATCTAGATAGGTTATCTGATCAAAATTAGACTCCATTCCTAGCTAATGGTAGAAGAATAAATCCGTATTTACACGTTGACTTACTCATTCTCATAAAGATTTAATACCACAATTTACCTCTTGATCTCCTGAAATAATATTTAGCATCCAATGAACATCACCCATCCAAATGAAAAGGTAAATATGTCAACATACAGACACATAAACATGCCTGTAAGAATCTCGGTTATTAGGTCAGTGTTAACCTACCAACCGCAGAGTATTTTCATGGTACATGAAGGCCCTTAACTTACACTTAGATCTGCATAGCATGAAGCAAGAATTAATTCCTACAGACAACGAGGCAACTCTAATACAGGAATTATTTCGGTGGTTTCAGCAGAGCTGTCCTGAGCTGCACCAGCTGATGCATCAACTCACTGCAGTTACTTATGGCTGTAAAACTGCTGCATACAAGGCTCCAGAGAAAAATGTCCCAACACATTACTCAGTTATTTCAAAAGTTGCACTGTAAATCAGCATGGCTATCTATACTGGATTTTAGACTGAGCAAATTCTTAGCTTTGTGTTAGTTCATTAATGCCAGGGAGCAGCTGGGGTGTGACTACTCTGTGTATTTACTACACTGTTTGGAAAAGCTCCTTATATGCTGCAGATAATGTTGCTCTGTAGCTAGGTTTTCTAATAACCAGTTTTGCTTTGCAAAGATGTATGAGAGCTATAAACAATGATAATACCTGCAGGTTCATCTTTTATTATTTTTCCTTCATAGCAAAGCAAACTCAAGCATATGAGTATATACAAGAGGCAATAAAAATGGGGAGCAGAATACAGGAGACACTTATGAATCAAATTAATAAATGCCTGTAAATCTATGTCTACATTGTTATGCTGATATATGCAGATTTCTTTTGTTCATTTACAATGCCACCAGGTTACTTATTGGTATCCGCACTAGGGCATCATCCCCGACCAGGTATTATTGATTTGCTTGGGTAAGTGTTGTAGTCTAAACACAGGCAGCTGCAGTGATGCTCGCCTCTCGTTACTCTGGAGCACAGACTTAAATCCAAACTCCTGTCCCAACAACGTCTCATCACCACAGCACTCACATGTTGGGTGTCATGATTGATGCCACCCAAAACGTCCCAGCAATGGAGGCAAAATTCAGCTTTGTGTTGGTGGCAGGAAGAGAATGAATGGCAGGGGGGGTGAGGGGTGAGGTGTCTCGCTGGGAGATCCACAATTTTCAGAGTCTGGTTGGAGAGAAGTTGAGATGTGACAGTGGGGATGAGCAAGGGAAGCGAGTGCCGGTGGGAAGACACCAGGGGTTTAGGAAGCTGTTGGGAGAGGAGGGCTGGGAGGGGCAAGTGGGATTTTTGACGGGGGCTGCTGAAGGGTTTGGAAACAAGTGAGGCATAGCCTTTCCCAGTTTCCAGATCCTGTCTTCCTTCCCCACTGTCCTGGGCATGGGGCGTTTTGTGCTGTTGTAGCCCTACGGCACTATCTGCCGGCACCCTCTGTGGTGAGGCTGGGGGAAAGGGCACTGCCAGGAGGGGACAAAAACCCAGAGATTTCTGTTCCTGCTGCCAGGGAATATGGGGAAAAGGAAGAAGCCAGCACTGGCAGCAGCGGTGAGAGCCTCCCACTCCTCCCTCATCTCCTGGCAGAACACTGTGGGATCTGGGAGCAGGGCCAAGCTCTTCCCATCCCTCTCCATAGCCCATTCCCTGGAGCCCTGGATGCAGAGAGGTGTCCCCTGCAGCCTGCCAGGCCCAGCTCCCACTTCCTTTGCCCAAGGCTTGGACCAGCTCTGTTCTCAGTTCAATCTCGAAATATTATATTCAGAATTACATAACTGAATTCATGTCTAATTTAGCCTAACCTCATCAATGATTAAACAATTAAACTTATTATTGCTCTTCTATCTAATCCAGGAGGCATCGTAATGAAATAGCGCGTCTGGAAGAAATGGAAACAATTGAGCAGTTGCAGACAGAGGTCCAGAGGAAGGATGAAAACCCAACAAGGGCATTTAGTGAGTGTCTGGGTTACTATTTCAAAGAGCTTCACTTTTAGGCTTCTTGGCTCTCTTGACATGTTGCAGACAAGATTGCTATTATCAGTTACCAAATACTGGTTCTAAGTGTGGAGTACAAATTAGTACAAATATTATATCAGAGAAGCTGAGGTGCTGGATCCTTCCCACCTGCAGGTAACAACCACCCAATGCTCTGATGGACGATGGTTTGGGACCTGGGTAGCGGACAGATGGCCCTTCCTCCAGAGCAGCTCAGCTGTGACCCAGCGAAGTCAGCAGGACTCAGCTTTCGGGAGCCACCAGAGCACACCTACATTGCCGCAGTCCAGATCCACATGGGAGCTGCTTTGACGTAACCGAGAATATTCAGTGATAAGGAATTACCAGTGAAAACACGTCACCTATGGAGAATGCTTTCCTCCCTTTTCTGCCAGATTCTCTTGGCATGCTCTAACTCCCATCTTTTCTCTCAGGCTTTTTGGAGAGTTGGTCATTTAAGGGCAAAGGAAAAATCAGTAATGTGCTACTTTGGCAAGGCTCTGAAGCTCACCTTCATTTAAAGCCTGCCAATAGTCCAACCAAATACAAGAAAGTTTTCATTAAAATATTGCCAAAACACAATTAATTCTTTTAAAAGATCATATCCATATTAAAAAAGAAATCGATGCAGAATTGTTAGTGAAATCTATAATGTAAAACTAACATGCCTTTTTCAAATTTTCTAGAAATCTGGAGGAGGTTGAATTAAAATTCCTGTACCAAAACCCCTCTTTAAATCTGTTAGTCTGTGCAGCATTCAAGCCAGAGGCTCTTGTGACCAGCTATGATTAAATGCAACCCAGGCAACAAATACTATTTGCACAGTTGGCATCAACAAAACCTGAACCTTTTCCTTTAGCTCACAGTTGATGCCATCTAAAGCCAGTGTAGAGCGCAAGGCTACTTCCTCTACACATCTGGTTTATTTTGGTTAAGTTTCATCCTATTATTTCCCATTGTCACACGGTATAATTATCTGAGCTATAATTTACACTGTTATGCAGAGCAGTATAAATAGTCGACTTTATTGATGCAGGAGCACAGCATGTCCAGATAACATCAATATTTTATTTATCTCTGTTTATGTGTGTATTTGGTTATCTAGGTGCTTATTAAGTACAGAATTATTATAATAGCTGGAATAAACAGCAACTGAAAAGCAGCAAAAATAAGACTGGAAACAAAAAGTGTGTCCAAAATGGTGTCTGCTCTTTCTCATCCTCTCCTGCTTACCGAGCATCTGAAAAAGAGAGCATTCCCAGGGCGTTTCCAAAGAGCTAAACCCACCCTCCACGATCTCAGAGAGCAGATGCGTTACTCTCATTAATGGTGTCTCTCACATTTCCAAAGACTGCAACGACTTTGTCTTAACTGGCAGGTCTGAATTGAACCACTTGTATTTTCAGGGTTCTTAAAAGCACATAAGATCCTTACGGGCGTCATTTTTAATCACCAATTTAAATGCCATCATCTTGACAGTGATAAAAAGTGACACCCAAAATTCAAGCAAGAAAGATGGTTTGACAGGTTGCCTTGAGTTAAAAGGAGCTTCATGCAAATCGACATGTTTACAAGAAGTGAAACAACTTCCTAATTTATTAAAAAGTGACTCGGGTAATTAAACAAAAATTGGAAAATTCTGTGTTGGCTCAATTTTATCTTAATGCAGCAAGAGCATTAACAACCCCAGTCTTCTGACACATTACAGAGTGATGGCAGCTTCTGAGGCATTTAGCTTTTAATGTGGATTCCAAGTTAAGTGGGGTAAATACGTGCAGAAAGTACCAGAAAATTTCAGAAAGTTTATGAGCCTGATCCTTCATCACTTGTGCATCATGAGCTTGAGCAGATTCAATTCCATAAGCAAATATATTATATGAATGGTTCAATCATATTTACTTTAGACTATATAGAAAGAAAAAGAAAGATTATTCTCTGAGAGATGGGAGAAGAAAGACATAATCAGCACTGGTAACTTGCTATCCAGTTGTTCGGTTGTTGTCTCATCAACACAAAAAATTAAAATCTGTGAATTATAATACACGCACAGAACATAAACATATGATTTTACATATAGAAATAGTTTCTGAAACCTAACGATACTCATAGAAACAGCAGTGGGTGATTTCAGCAAAACTCTCCCTGCAGCTGCTCAAAATTTGTCAGGTCTTAAGAGAGATTCTACAGGGTTTTTTCACTTTTATAGCTAATGGAGAAGAAAAAGTGCAGATTATAATGACAAACTTTATAACAACAAATTGTACTGAACATTTTGGAGTTGCTTGTTCAGCCATGGAGTTGGTTGAAATTTTGAGCAATCAACTTACTTTAAAAAAAATCTAAATAGCCGATAAAGAAATGCAAAAAATCCACTTCTTTTAAAATAATTTTTCCCTGGGTCTTTTCCCTTCCACACCATTTTCTCAAGCTTCCCAAAACCCAATTCACTTCCCTAGCTCTCCAGGCACTATAATACATTGCCACAGCTCTCCTGTAGCAGTTCATCATCTTTCATGCCACTATACAGCCACCATAAAGGCAGCATCCCTTAGCAGGACTGCTGTCATGAGGTGATATAAATAATCACAAGGATTGCTTGGAAAGGAAATTTCAACTCTCACAGCCCCTCATCTTGTCTTCAAGAAATAAAGGCGGTTTTGAAAAATGGAGTAATATGATTTATGTGCAATTTGATGCATTTGATTTTTTTATTTTTTTTTTTTTTGCATTTCACCCTAATTTTTCTAATATTAAACTGTGGTGTTACTATAGCCTATGTAGTATAAGGTGCTTAAAGAACAAATGAGTACCAAAGGGAGCAGTTTTCTGGGACGTATATATAGGCTTGTGCAGGTAGCCCATCATTACTACAGCTAGCCTTACACAGTTCCCATCCCACTAGAATATTCAAGTACAAAGTACTGTAGGCAGCAAAATAGCCACCCTGCCAGCAGGCCATTAGTTAGCTCATGCCAGACACTACATACATTATTTGTGGCAGGCTTCTACTTTACGAATAATGATAAAAAAGCTTGTGATGAGAATAAGCCCCAAATGGTCCATCACTAGGAACTGCATGGCTTTTGCAAATACTTTGGTCAGCCAGCCTGATGTGCTGGATTAAACCTGACACCAGCTGGACAAAATACTGAGGTCTCGGGCAAAACAACGTGATTTATTTAAAGAAAGATAATGTTCAACTTCTCTAATGTCAGAAAGCTTTGAGCAGAGGATGTCTTTGAACCCAAGCCTGAGAGACTTCACCGCTATGAGCTAAGCCTTGGTCTGTGAGTGGATTAATCCAAATTGTTCTTACCTGTAGCCTGGGCATACTCAGGAGCCCCAGCCATTAACAAATCCTTCTTGCAGTAGGTCCTACAGAAATACACAAGAGAGCAGAGAGACCTGAGTCTGTTCTGCCTGGATTCACCCCAAAAACAGAAATGCTGGTGCAAAACCATCCCAGTAGAAATTAATCATTTAGGTTGGGAAGTTGTCTGATTGCATCCATAAAGTCCTCTATACATACATGCACTGTGCACACAGATACACAAGCACATATTGAAAACTGAAATCTAAAATTGTCAATACTGAAGATGGGGCAGGGAAGTGAATTACAGGCTCTTAAAATGATTACGGGGACATGTTCTATTATAGAAAACTGAGAATGTGTAAAAAAGCAAAACCCAAGCCTCACACTTTGAAAAGTGAAAAAAGGGTTGAAAAAAAGTGAAAGGAAGATAAAAAAGGATTTTTTCAGTTGCCCAAGCAGAGCTCAGCCCCTGCACAAAACAATGGTGCTCAGAGTACAGCAACAACTGCCACACAATTGATGGGCTCAAGAATAACGAGCTGACGAGTGGATTTGGCATCCCCACAGCCAGAGCCTGAAGATTTATTGCGCTGGAGTGGTGCATGTCAGTTTTCTTTATCACTGGAGTCCCACAGCAGATTTATACATGATGACGTTAATTGAAAGGGAATAAAGCTGCACATTCTCCTAACAACTGGGGCTCGCTCAGCATCTCGCCATCCAGCCCGACTGGCAGCCCAGCCGTCACTGCTGTCTCGTTGGGGGCAAGCACCTGGCAATGAGAATAGCCCTACAGAGAAAGGGGGCCACAGCTGGGCTCTTTGTTGAAGGATGCTCTAACCCAAATGCCAGCTATTTCCAAGGAATCTATTAATCTTCTACAGCTCTAATGCAGAATCATTAAATGCATCCCTTTCCTTGCTTCTTGTGACCCAAATGGTTAATGAAGTCTTCTTTATAAGCCTAAGAGAAGATGGGCTTCCTCCTTGTAATTAAGACTAATGTTTACTCTGCAGAGAAATAAGAGAGCCCTTCCCCTGCTTTACAGGAGTCCTTGTTTCTGTAACATAACCTGGCTCCAGTCCGGTTGTTTGAGCCTTCCCTCTGCCCTTTCCATTACTACCAGAGAGCGACTCCATGTGTTTTGTTTTCTGGGTCATTTGCCAAGTTTGTAGTAGGTACTGACTGCTGGAAAGAAAACCCTAAAACCAAGCAGAGTAGAGTAAATAACTGGCAAAATGTTCCCTCTACTGCGGTTCAAAAATAAGTGGGAATTGTACTTGATAATATTTACTAAAGG
>NW_009258789.1:1739909-1762826 GCF_000687185.1 Egretta garzetta
TAGAGTCTTGCTTGCATAAAATACAATTTCAGTCTTGAAAACGGGTTAAAACTTCGGTCTGTGCTCTGTTGTTGGGTTAATCCCATCCTTAGCTTGGGACTCCAGCGAAGGTGACACTAGGAAGCATCTCTGCAGAGGTAGCCTCACAGGAGAGGGTCTGGGTCCCTGCTCCCACTGCTCCCTGGCCAGGGAAGCAGGTCCCCAAGGTGTGACACACCAGCCATACTCTTCCCTTCGAAGCTGCAGGGATTCCTCTGGGAGCAGAGCCAAGGCAGCTCTGTCACTGCTGAAAACCCCACTGGAAAGCCCAGGTTCAGGACCTGCCTGGCCAAGAGGGGTGCTTACATGCCCTCCTGGAAGAGGCTGCTTTCCCGAGCTCCTCTGCAAATTCCTGACTTTGAGGGTGAGCAGCTGTTCATGGCTTCTGAGAGGTTTTTCAGGGTTATTCTGTCCTGATGGATGCCTGTGAGTCCTGCCACTGACTCAGCCTTCCACCCCCGGTGCCAGGGGCTGGCCGGCTCCCTGCAGAGAGGAACAGAAAATGCCATCCCAGGCAAAGGTAGTTTTATTAAGGAGAGAAACCTTGTTATTTCTTCCCCAGATCTTATTGGCTTTTTGTTGTTTCCATTAACTTTTATGAGTTTAATAAACATGCCCAATTTTAAAAAATAAAGTATTTTCCCAGCCTTGGAAATTGGATTTTCCATCTAGTCCAAATGCAGCAGCCATTTTAAACACCTCACCAAGAGAAATCACTGAAACAATGCTTTTGAGTATTTTGTATTATTTCACTGAGAGTAACGTGTAGGTGATTTGGAATATAGCCACTAAATTAATTGTGTTCATTGTTGTATAAACCCAGTGAAAGAGCAAAAACAGCAGAGTAAAAACATCTTTACCTATGTGATGACTTTACTTAAAGTCTTTGCTGCCCAGCTGCACATTGGCCAAATCTTAAGCATAATGACTTATTCGTTAGTGCATTAAATCTCTTCTGTGATGGTAAAAGTCAGACTTAAAAATAGCAAGACTAATGCAGTGACTTGATAAGTCTTTACAAAAAATCAGCTGGAAGTGTTAATGGTGCCCCTGTCTCAGACACATGTAAATGATGGCAAAGAAAAGACATCATGCCCAGATATAATATAGTTTCCCTTCCAGTTTTCCTTTGGAGCTCACCAATCTCACAATTACTGGAGCACAGTGGTAGTTCAAAGTCACCTTTGTTAAACCAGCCAAGCTTCAATATACGCGCGTCCCTGCAGCCCCGGTTCTGCACCACCGTCTGGCTGAATTAAAATAGGTGTAAACCCTTCCGAAAATGTGAAAGGTCTTTGCAAGGACTAAAAGTGTTACTTGATTACAAGTAAGATGGCAGATGAGGAAAAAGTCAAGCTAATTTAAGGATTGCTTAAGGACCTAAAGGCCGTCCGGTTGTCCAGAGGTCTCTAGAAAATGAGGTCAGATACAGCACAGTACATAATTACACACACTGGGCTAAATGCAGACACGAACACCAGGTCGCTATTAAAAGGCAACTCCACTGACTTTTAATAGTTCCAGAAGTGAAATAGGGAATTACCAAAAACCTGCGTCCCTTTCTGAAAATGCAGTACATATTTAAATGCCTTTCTAGTAATCCCTGAATTATCATTTAGGAATACCTGGATTTTTATTTAGCCCCTCTGGAATCCTATTTTATCCAGCCTATTCCAAAACAAACCTCATCAGTTTACAGCTACTGCAAGCCCCAAGAAAAATAACACCCAGTCTTTGATAGAAATTGAGCTGCCTTTCCCAATGATTCCCATATTACTGCACTGGGGTAAGTTGTAATGAGATATGGGCAGTGAGACGAAGGCCTTCCCCTCTCGTCAGCTCATGTTCAAATTACTATTATAAAACCATTTTCCAGCAAAACCATATTTATTTGGCCCAGGCCCTAGGGCAAAAATTCTCTATCTGATGTTTAAATAATGACAACCAATTTGCAGGATACTGGTAATCTCAGATCAATTGCCCACAAGCTGTTTAAAAAAATATTAAAACCCTTCTCTGCACACTACTCAGCACAATGTGAGCGGGCTGCAAAGCAGCGGGAAAACTGCAGAGCAGGGAGAAAATGGAGAATCAGACCAACAGGCTTTACGACACTGTGCAATCAGCAGCTGCAATCCAGAAGAAAAAGGTATTTAAAAGTCTACTTCCAATGAGAACATTTGTCTTTACACCTGTAAGCTATACACAGTAACTAGCTTTCTCCTGCTATATTCTTCCTTTGTTTTTTTCTCTTCTGGCTGAAATGTTGGGGTTTCAGTTTGGCAGGAACACATCTCCCTTCAGTCCACTTCTTCCTAAGTAAAAGAGGAGACAGTGTGGGAAAAGTGGCCCTGAAGTGGACTCGGAATAGCACGGCTCAGCTTCCCTTTGAGGCGACGGGACTGGCAACAACTATACCTGCAGCGATTAGGTACTGGTAGGTCCCTAAGGTTGGACACCATTGATTGTGTAGGAGACAACCCTTGCACAAGAAAAAAAAACCCAGGAGGTCAAGAGACGCTGCTGCAAGCCTCGGCTGCACCCACCCAGTGTGGCCAGCCTCCTCCCACCCCCCGGGGTGCTGCCTCCTGCCCGAGGGGCTCAGCTCTGCCCGATGCATGCGCCATGGCAGGCAGCACTGGCAGCACCCAGGCATTTGTATGGAGCTCTTGAAGGAATAACAATGATCTTTCCCCAGGACTGTAAAACTGCCCAACACCATTCCACCACAGAGGCAAAAATTCCCCACAAAAATCTGTATGGCATCCATCTACAGACCCCTCTTCAAGCTCATTCCAGTCTGCAGACTGAGTACTTACAGATAAAAGAGCACAGTAATTTGGTTTTGCCTCATAAGCAAGAGTTAGTTACAAAAATACTTCGTATTTTTAGTACAATCCGGGATATTGTAACTGGGCTACACAAAATATCTCATTTTCTAACTGCCATTTCTTAGCATTAAGATTAACTCTGTCCCTCACCCTTGCTGTACGTTTCTGTGGCCAGTGGGCTGTTTCTGAATCAGCTGGAAACTGGATGCTTTGGGGTTTTTTTCTTTCTGATCAATTCAAGGTTCTGAATGTCAAAATATTCTGGTAACAAACATATCACTCCATACTCTCAACAGGTGAATATAAAGTGGCATTATACAACTACTACTGCTGTCATCCGCCTATACACCTGGCTAACAGAGCCTTCTATCACAAAACCACACTTAAAAGACTTGATCGGACCTCAACCGCAAGGAAGAAAATTCGAAACAACCTGCTGAGTTCAGTGACAATTCAGTGACTGAGTGTAAAGAAGATGCGACTGTGGAGCCATCTCCTTTTGATGGCACGCTGCTTTTTTCCATCACTAGTAAGATATGGAGCTACATCAGGCAAGGTGGCCTCTGCAGAGGCTTTTTTTCTTCTTGCTGCACGTCCCAGACGAAGTTGGACCTTTTACTTGGGGAATATAAAAGCCCCAAGCACAGAGCTGTAGTGTCCCCTCCAGCAATAATTCAGCCTCACTGGAGACAGCCAACTTAATGCAATCTTAATGTGATAAACTGCTAACTTGATTGGATTCAATGAGATGTAAATGATTAGATACAATAAGTACACAGGGACCATTTCACCTTACGCTCTGCTCAGGAGGATTCTGCCTCCAATCTCTTCATCATCCCTGTTAATTACACGCAATGCATCACAGAGATGAGAAAGCTTTGGGACTTATGCTGTCCTCTGACTCCTCGCAAGACACCACAGTGTTTCCTTTCGTAGTAACATGCCTTTTATTGATAAAGAACTTTTTTAAGAAGAGCTGCAATCACTTAAGGACACAGGTTGATCTTCAGCATGGTGTTCATCCAGATCTGTGCAAAATCCCCATATGCTTAAGCCAGATAACATCTTCCCATGTGGATTCATTTTTAGTAACTAAAAACTTTGTGGCAACAAGTAGACATTTATAGCTTCTCATTCACTGAAAGACTCTTTAAAATCTGTTCTGCTGAACACAGAAATCAGTGCTACCATTCCAAAAAGGGGGGGAAAAATGGGACACTATGAAAATATGTACAAAGATACTCACAAAAATATGAGTCCAAACTGGTGGCTCTGAGCTTGTAAAACTCAAGTGGGTTTTACATTCGCCTGTGGTTTGTAAACATTTTGAAAAGATTTCTTCTTATAACCTCTTTCAGATTCTGACTCAGACAAGTGATGTTTCTTAATTTCATTCAGCTGGTGTATTTCTAATCAGAAAAAAAGCGCTGGTTTACACTTTGTGCACCCTTTGATGCTCACCTTCTCTTCACCTTAAATTTTCCCTGTCTGCCATTTGACAGGTTTTTTACCACCCAACCTCCTCACACAGTATTTTCAGACGTTTCCAATTTACCATGACGTAATTCATAACTACCACCCTTTTTAACAATTCATCTTTGCTGTGATGAAGGCACACTTCCACTTTACAGATGTTTTTTCATTGAACAAGTTACACAGACTTTTCTTCTTTAATATATAGTCCTTCGTTTTAAAAGCATTTGAGAAAATAACTTGAAATATGTAACACATAATCTCTTAGTCCTATCATGAACATCATACTGTACTGCTTAGCAGAGGCTGTAGATATTCTTCCACTTCAGGCATCAGTTAAACAAAACACTCCTACTTGAATTTGTTCAACAGTTTTATACTGAATAATGCTCTGTCAAAATCAAAGTTCTGATGGACGTTTTCAAAGGATTTGTTTAAGAGTTCAAAACCAAATCAGAATAGTTAATTTCAGACTCCACATCTCATGTTGAATTTTTCATTTTACCTTTGAGTTTCAGTTCCTTGCAGGATCAGATCCCAAGTGATGTTAAGAAATGTTCCCCTACAATTCCCCAAGCACAGCAACTCAGTATGACATTCTTCATGTCCTCTATGAGGTTATTACATTTCTATGAGGAATGGTAACCAAAGAATTACCTATGCAGAACAGAGCTCTTGGAAGAACATCTAGTGAACAGAGCAAGGGATTTCCAGTTCACCTATAACTAAACAGCCCTCAGAGGAGCAGCACAAAGCCTGAGCAACCCCTCCTGCAAGCCTGCAGCAGCCAGCCCCATTGCACTGACTTTGTAGCTTCTCATTTCCTAGGTTAATTTGCTCCGGGCTTCGCGTGGGTCAGAGATGGTCAGGGTCTGACACCACACCAGGTGCTGACTACAACAGCATCACAGCTGCCACGGACTAGCCCCGCAAACCTTTTCCAGCCTGATGAGAAAGCGGATTTGTCTCTTCCATCCACTAAGAACCCAGTTTAGGTGTGAGAGGTGGCTGCTAGGTTGATCATCTGGCCCTAGATGACTGGAGTATCACATATGGTCCTCCTCGAGGGGTTTTCAAACTGATGCCTAAGGCACTGATGCCTCCCACTTTGAAGTTATCATCTCTGTTTCTCCTCGTTCAACTTAACACTGAGTTTTTGGACACTTTAAAGTACAGTTGCTAAGCAGTAGCATAGCTAAGAAGCCAGTAATATCAGTGGTACCTTTAAAATGACACTTTTGGGCCTGTAAGAACGCTGCTCTTTCTGCTCGGATAGAACTGAGTTTCACAGTCCCTGCAGTTCTCAAAAATGCAACCTGCTGGTTGGCTTCATCGGCATTCTTCATCTAATTTATTTTCCTACACTTGCACAGACAGGTGAGTTATTTCAAGCTTATTACCAGTAAATAATGAGCAATTGCATCCCAGATGAGAAAATTCCTTTGGGATCCAAAGCCACAAATGCTGCAGCATGGGCATACAGATAATTAGAGACTGGTTCAATGCAAAATCCATTGAAATCAAGAGACAAGAGAGGAGGAGGTATAATGAGTAATTGCTGCCCAAGAATACAGGTGCAATTTCTGTAGGGAACTTGTTGAAGCACCTCTAAAATATTTGTGGTATTGGATGTGGGAAAAGAAGGCACAAACCCAAGGAAGAGATTGGGAAATCTCTTCAGCTCTCAACCAGGGCCTCCACAGTCATCAATTCATCTGACAGTGAAGGAAAATGGTGAATCTCTTGAGGACAACCTGGTTTAAGGAAGCAGTTCAGAACATTTTGGGGTATGAGGTAGCTTCAGAGAGAAGTAAAGCCTGAGCAGGCCTTTAGCAAGGCAGTATCTTTACAGGTTTTACCTCCAGAAAACTAAATTCTCATCCAGAACTGTGTATTTCCTTCCGGACTCCACGCTGCCATGTGCTACTCTAAAAGGTCAGGTAGAAGCATTAGAGCATCGTTTTCCCACAAATTGTTAATAGTCAGTCTTATAAACCCAAAAGGAAGGCATAAGGCTCATTCTGCTATATTAATACGAATAGGGACTTTTATTTCCCATTGACTTATGTGTACTTAGCTGTATTATCACCAGGTGTCAATGCGTAGCCCAAAGGGTAAGATTTGAGTCTGGCTTTAATTAGTTTACTGTAATGAGGTAAACCATGTTTCACCCTTCCAAGGAAGTCATTATGTGCACTCTTCCTGCTTTTCAGTACTTGCATCACCTTCTCCATTTGCAATGGTGGTGAAGCTACTGCCTGGTTTATTCAGAAATGCAGCAGAACCAGTATACACAGTATATACAGAAACAACAAGGAAATGTGCCTGAAAATGACACGATGGACCAGAGGTAAGCAAAGGGGCAAATCCAGTGACAAGACAAACTGTTTTTAAGAGATGTCACCTCATTAGTGTCCAGCTTGGGCAGGGAAGAGGCCAGTCGGCTGCCCTCTGATCCTTCGGCCATAGCCTCCTGTGTCCCTGATGCACTCTGCATATTGAACTTGACATAACCATTTCCAGCACACGCGACACAAGCCAGGGCGTAGCGAGCTCTGCACCATGTGGAGGGTGTGGTGGAAGATGTTCCCGGGGCAGAGCTCATCTAGCACCATGGTGCAAGGCTGCGGTACTCCAGGGACAACTCGGGAGGACGGGACCTGCTTAACATTACTGCTCTACTGTCCTGAGAGGAACACAGCTGGACTGGAAGGAAAAGTGAAACGGGTCTACAGTAGAGCTGGTGAAAATTAAATTAACAAAAATGTGGACTTTGAAGTGGTTTCCACTTCACAGGGGAATGAAACAGGGCAGTTTCCCATACCTGGGAATTCTTCGCCAAGCTGTTTTTATAGTAGGATCCAGAGTACAGAAATACGTTCCCTCTTCCCTCTTCCGAATGCAGTAGCATGAAGGATCCCCAGGCTGGGACTTCTCCCTATTGCTTTCCATTAACTCAGAAAGCTTACAGTTTAAAACCAAGTAAAATAATAAACTCAGACCTTCAAAAAATATTTGGGCATCAATTAACACAGGACATTCAAGGGAGTTAGAGATGAAGTCTGCTAAGGGGGAAGTCTTCAGTTTTTACGAAAGAATTGGCAAATAAAATATTTCTTTTTAAAAAGGGAACATTTTTCTTTCAAAGTGGTTTAGATCCTGCTTTCATGCAATGCTAGTCCCTGCAGGTGCTAAGATGGAGCAGCTCCTGCCCTCAGGGGAGTAAAGAGACCATGGCTGCTTTATTAATAGGGATTTTTGTTTCCATATGATATTAGGGCTCATTTTCAAAAAGTATTCACAAGGGACTATTGCCTAAGCAATTCTGAAAATCTCAGTTGTCAGTCTCCTCTATAGACACGTAAATATCTTTTAAAATTTTGCTCTAAGTAAAAATTGAGTAAGACCCCCTCTGGTTCAGTATACTCTAAATAAGCTGTTCCTGGAGATTTGCATTTTTTTTTTAGAAAACATATTGCTGCTGCAGAAATTTATCTCAGGTTTTAAAACCACCTCAGCTATAAAAAAGCGTAATATTAAGCAAGAGAGAGTCATGAAATAAGAATGATCAAATACTTCCAAGCCTTATCATCAATAAAACTGTAAAGTCAGCCACACCAGTTCACTTCAGGGCATCTGCTCACATTTAATTGAATGATTGTTTTAATTTTTCATTGTTTAAAACCACTCAACCACTTATCAAAAGCCAGTGGTGCTCTTAGAGCCAAGCATAAAAACTTCTCACTCAGCTCCACTGAAAAGTCCGTATTTTCTTACTAATCCTGGACCCTGTAGAGCTACAGAAATACAACGGTCAGCCCAGACCCTGAGGTTTCCCAGGTGGAATTCCCCAAGTGGGGTCAGATCCTCAGACATCTCCTTGGGATCATTGCTTGTTTTTATCAGAGGGAAGTGGGGTACTATTTCCTCCCCCAAGCTTTCAAGAGGCTGTTTCCCTGTCTGGTATTTTCTTCCTTTAAGGAATCTCAGCGGATAAACTTTGCATGAAATAATGCAGATAACGGATAGGTGTCCTTCTCCAAACAGGTTTAGTTTATGGATCATTTTGTCTGAGATCAGATGTTTCCAGAAAGCCTGGGGTAACAGTTAAAGCAGCATGTACCGGTGTTAGCCCTGGCAACATACCCATTATCTCATTAGCACAAATGATGCCACCACTCGACACCTATGAGGTCTGAAGCCCTCAGCTCATACCGGGCACTGCACAAAAAGAAAACTGACCATCCCTGCCCCAAAGACCTTCCACTCTATAAAATCGTGGCAAAAAAACTGGAGAAAAGCTTTTCTCACACAGACACAGCAAATACCATAGATGTCCCCTCTTCTACTAGCTGGCTGGATTAGTCAAGGTGGATGTCATCAGGGTGGTGCTGTGGTCTCTTCCCTGCCACACACTGGGGAGCACTGGCAGTGCTGTGGGAAGGGGGTCACAGTCCTGCTCCTTGCTCCCATCCCCCTGCTCTAAATATAACCCTGGCTAAAGCCTGCAGGGGCTGGCGGCCCACGGGAAAGCACGTGAGAAGAAGCAAGAAGCAGGAGTCAGAAGAGGAGCTGGATTCCAAGTCAGCATTTCTGGGCTTGACAAAGTGCTTCAATATAAGCTCAAAACTAATTTTGAACCAAGGCTTAGTATTTTAACACCCTGCTGATTACACCCAGGAAGGTGAGGTGTTCAGGTGAACTCAGTTTGTGGCAAGATGAGAAAGCCAAAGGAAAGGAAGTCCATAACACTTGTACACATGCCAAGAAAATTCTGCCATCTTTAGGAAAGAGGACACCAGATTCTAAGGAGCGCTGGATTTCTCTCCATTGGTACTAAGGGCACAAACCAGTGCAGCATGTTTAAGGTCCAGTCTCAATTTGTTTTTGTAGGGCAGTCTTCCCTGCAGCATTCACCCCCAACAGAGCAAAAGCTTGCCAGCCAGATCTCCGAATTAAGAGTTGTGCATATAATAGGTGTATAATTTGTCAAATCAAAATGTCTACACTTTCCAAATTTTTTTAATCATCCCCTATTGTTTCATTTATCTTCTTTGTTTAATTTACTGTTTTAATAACAGCTCAATTCTGGAATGTAAACACCGTGTCAAAGCAAAAGCTAGAATGCTAGAGGAAAATAATTCAGCTTCTCCAAAGCAAATGTCTCCAATTTCCCTCCCAAAGTATTTGCCAAATATCATCTCAATTCAAAGAAAGCTTCAGATTTGCTGAAACTGCTGTTGTTGAGTTTGGGGCTTTTTAAAAAAATAAAACCTAGCATGCACTGAAAGCAACTTCCCATAACGAGAGTGGCTCTATTGTGAGATGGATTCTAAAATCACGAGATGTTAACAACAAGCGTTGGACTCTTCAACGGCCTGGACCATGAGCTTCTCCTAGTTCCTCAGCTCATTTTTGCTGCTCTGCAGTACAGAAACTTATTTTTCTTTTAAACGAAACTGAGAATCTTACATAATTGAATGACTCCAGCAGCAAATATTGTGATACAATCTCAGTTTGGAAGCCTTGCAATTGCAGATGTCTTAGGGCTAAAACCCATAATTTCTCTGAGTCTGGACTGAATGAGTAGAATTACTATGGGCTTCCCTCAGTACAGCAGACGTTGGAGGCTCCAAGGAATCAATTCCAGGTCCCTGACTCTCCTTCCTATCCATTCCTATCTCCTTCCTTGTACCACATTTAATAGCCCACTATTTTGCCACTGGCAAGGAAACTACCAAGGATACAGAGAGGAAACATTCTCTCATGCCACATTCCCGTGAATGAAATTCACCTTATACTCAGCAAAGACATGAGCAGAAGTGCGAGGGCCACATTCTCATGCAGACGCTCACCGCAGTGTTCCTTACATCGCAGAAACTTGCTGGGGTCAACCTGCAAACAAAAATTAGACACTTGCCCTTCTCCATCCCTGTGCGGCACAGACACGTTGGAATCACAGGCAACAGCCCACCTGAGATGACAGCAGGGGCTGAGAGGCCCCCAAATGACACCAGACGATGGCAAAACTGAGGCGAGCTGTAAATTCATAAAATGATGAAATCCCTAGGACCCAGTGCAAGGCTAATTGTCTACATTAAGTCTTTGAGTGCAATTACCAGTGCTAATGGTTGCAGGGACAGATTCCAAAAGAACACTATTTAAAACTTTCAGAACTGGAGGGCTTGGGATAATGCTAAAGCGAAGCAGATAATCTCTAGAAAAGAAGAAAACAAAATTGTGATTACAACTGGGCCATGCTCACTTAGTATTTTAAATTAAGTGAATGTTATACCAGGACACACAACCTTGAGAAGGAACAATCTGGATTTTTTTTGTAAATGCTGTTGGTGGTTGATACCCAGACATCGGTCATTAGATCTAGTTTTATTACACCCATAAAAGAAGTGAGTCAACAGCTTAGTCACATCGGGCAGGATATGCTTCAAGCACAGCCTGAATGAAAGTATGAAGTTAAACACTCAGAAATACAAGGTAATTAAAAAAAGAACCCTAATGGTTTCTTCCCTAAAACAGCAAGAGGCAACACACAGGACAGACTTCGAGTAAGACTCCATGGCATACTGGGAGGGAGCAGGGTATGGATTTAAAGGAAATAAGCTGGACATATCAGCATGTGTATCAGGATGGCAGTTTGTAAGCTGTCACTACCAACAGGCCTTCTGGCTTTCAAGAGTATCAGGTATCTTCGTCTTGTAAAATAAATGCAAAGAAAGATACGGAATCTGGTTCTTGTCCTACATCAGCATAAAATCTGCTGCCCATTGACTCCATTTGTGCAGATTATCTAATTACTAAAGGCAGACACCACCGGCGTAGAGGCTGTAGGATAAATAAGAGAAGCAAGTCAGCAGGCTCTGGTCACCTCAACATGCCACGTGAGTATGGAGTGACCTTTCGAGACTGATCCAGAAGAGAGTCTGATGGATACCTCAGAGCATTATTTATTTATTTTAAATTAAACCAGTAGCTAAGCACTGTGCCTGCAGGAAGAGAAAAGAAAGATACAGTGAGCAGGATGGGAAGAGAGCAAGGAAGGAAATCTTTGCAGATAAGTCAAAAAGATTGTGTCACTGCAGGACTAGAAATAAGTCTCTCACAGACAGCACAGCAGATTTATGCCACTCTAGGCTTGACTCCAGGAGGCTAGAAAGTTGGAGTGAGCTTTTTAGAATGTAATTTTATTTCAATGTGGGTACACAGCTAAGACTCAACACTGAAGGAGTTTAATGACACTACATTCTCAAAGGAAACATTAAATATATGGACACAGTCGCATATGCCCTCCTATCTGAAGGCAAGAACTAGCATTTTCTATCGCAATAGAAAATGTGAACGGGATTTTTTTTTTTGTGAGTAATACATTGAAGAGCAACTCGCATGGTAGGTGGGGTGGGAGCCAGGGGACTGCGGATCCACTCCTGGATCCCTTGGGGCCACCAAAGGTCTGGATGTTGCCGACATTACTGTAGGCAACTAACAAGGTCTCTGCACATCTGGTTTGCGCCATGTGCAAATAATGACATTCACTTCTCCTTTGGGATCCACAGATGAAATGGATTATATATTTGTATGTGAGAAGGACTAATATGAGGAAAAGTGAATATGCCACCAGAGGGCAGTGAATGAAATAGGTTGGGTTTTGTTTGTAAGAGACAAGTCACAAGGATAAAACAACTAAACCAGCTAAATTCTACACACGTGCGCTTACAGACACACCTCACGGCCTGGTTCACTGATGGTTTATATCAGCTTGGTGCTGGATCGGCTAGGTGAGAGTCAGTGGAGCTGCACTGATACAAAATTGCTTTAAGGAAGTGCCCAGTCAGTGCCGTCGTGTTGGGAACCGAACATGTGCGAGGCAATGAAACAATGACCTAGGGGAGAAACCTTCATCTACACACACACAAAGATAAACGCTTCCAGCAAAGGGAAAGCCTCCTCAGATACTCACATGTTCTCTCAGTCATGTAGGCAGGGACCCATGTGAAGCAGTCTTAGTTCTCATAGATCCTTGGCCAAACGCAGAGAACAGTGGTCTCCCTGCAGGGCCAGAGGCATTCCCTTGCCCTGCCCAGCTCGGACTGACCATCGCCAAGCTTGCCCTTGCAAGGGAGGAGCAGGCAGGGCTGCAGGACACACTACCATCGACCCCAAGGGCTGTTCTGCATCTGGATTCCATTTGTGCCAGTGGAACACGATGACTACAATCACTGCTCCGCCTCTCCAGCCCTCCTGTGCTGTCAAAGCATCCTCCACCCAAGAGAATATCCTTCCTATGGTCTGGGAGAAGGTGGGGGCTGCTGCTGCAGCTCTGCAACATTACTCTGCTTTGTCCTCAGAGAGCAATTACCCAAAACACAGAGTCATAAGACACAATTTACAATCCCTGCAGCTTTTTGGCATCCCAGTGTATTGGCTTACAGATAGAATTTGTAGTAGGATGCAGCAGATAGACAGAGCACTCTAATTACAGATTTACATTAAGAGGAAGGTTTAAAAGCTAATAGGACATTATTAGAATAATGATCCCTAGATGTTCTTCCAGCTGAACATCTGCCATTACTAATTAAAAACAAGTTAAAGTCAACCTGTTTAAAGATAAATCAATATTTACAGAAACTAGATACCACCCTAACGTTAGACGTGGTGCTGACCTACAAGAACCTTCTCACATGCCATACCAAATCAAGATTTCAAAAAGCACATTGGATACAAATCGGTGGCTGTGCAAAAACTGCCTTTGTAAAACTGAGTCAGAAATTTCACTCATGTACAGCTTGTTTGTCTCTTTCATTAGTCAGCTGCCCAGCAGTTTTAAATGATTGCCACATAAAATGATACGTTACCCACTTTCTGAGACTAGGGTGTCATTTTTTCCAAAAGCAGGTTAGAAATTACATTTCGAGTGGCAGATGAAAATAATCTTCTTCCAGCCTCTGTCTCCGTCCCTGATTGCTATTGAACAGTGTCATTTTGTGGAAGCGCACAGAATCTGCATCAATCTAACTACATGGGAATGTAAGAGTAATCCTGGAAGTGAAGGCATACAGTTACAGAAAGAAAACAATTAGGCAAAAAATTACACTAGCAAATAGCTTTGAAATCCATTAGCTACCTCAAACTGCAAAACAAATGCTTATTTCATCAGTCATTGTACAACCATCACAAAACAGAACAAACCCCTGAAAATGAGGAAACACTCGGCTGTCTGATCCGAGGCGTAAAGATCTACCACCGGTATCATGCAAGAGAAGTAAAGTTCAGAAATATGCAGGTTCATTCAAAGACTAAAAGGAGAGTATCCAGCCCACAGCTGTGGGCAACTCATTGCTAGCACAGTGCTCCATCAATGCTCGTGTGTATCCGCAGGAACTTAAAATTAACAGGGGGGTCACCTGCATCATCTGGCCCAGAAGCACTGGCCAGTACAAAGAGAGGAAAAGGAAAGGGATGAAGTCCTCCTGATGGCTTGCCTTTACCCTCTCACACAAACTCAAATCTACTGAAAATAAGTAAAGCCAAGTCTGACTCTGGAATTTAATTCTGTCATTGACCCAACGAAGCCCTTGCATATCAACTGTCAGGAGCAGGCACACGACTATTAACTTCAGGCCCCATACTGGAGATGCTGACCACTGACAGCTTCCCCTGACGCCAGGTGAAGATCAGTGGCCCCTTTGGAAAATACCATTCCGTTTGTGACGTATCTGGAAGAAAAGCTCTGTAGTCTAGTAAGTGCTCTAGTGTTCCCAGGCCAACAGCAGTGGAAGAGAAGAGTCAATGGCAGAAGAGTCTCTGCTTTTATAGCAGTGCCCAAGTTGGACTTCAGGGGCCAATAGCAAGCACTGTGTGACCTTGCAGTTGTGATTTCCATAGACTGTATTATTAGAGACTTCAGTTTGGTGTATGTTTTTGCAGTATGGGAGCAATAAAGAGCAAAGGCAAGAAATAAAGAGCCTCCGGGTCCTGACATAAAATTAAATCCTGACTTCTCTTTCAAGTTCAAGGTAGGAAAATCACAGCCATATGTCTTTGTCAAAAGTGTGCCCAAGCACTAATATCATCAAGGACAGCCACTTTTGCCATGTAATCTTACCACACTCTGTATATCATCCAGAGCCTTTGTAGACTTAGGTGTAAAATAAACTACTAACCCTCTTTAAAACATGCTGGCAAGCAGGATTTGGCCCCAGTAAGCAACTTTAGATTACCGCTGGCTGATCCACAGGGAGACCAAAGCTCCCTTCAGGGCAATATCTGATTAGAGGAGAAACAGTTGTCAGCCTCTAGGAAACTGCAAATCATTTTTGTTCAAACCCACAGGGATTTTTGCAAGGCCTGCTGAGCCAATTTAAACAGGGAAAAAAATCTGAGAACCCTGCAATAATATTCTCTGCAGTTTTCTAAAAGCCAAATCCTCCTCATCCTTCTCACTGAAGCAATCTTACTGAAGTTAACGAAACTGGTCCCCACCTAGAAGACAGGCTTACTGCAGCTCTGCCACTGCACAGAGAATTGCTTGATTGTCTCTGTTGAGTTGAACTGCATCAGTCAGTTTGCAGTTACATCCCTCTCCCTGCTAATACCGACAAGTTCAATTTTCGGTTTTCTTTCTTTTTTGGCTTTTTTTACTTTCTTCAGTGATGTGTTCCAGTATCTTTTCCTCCTGCCATACGCAGAGCTAGGTGAGCTGTGGAATAAACATAAGGATATCAGAGTGCTGCACCTGCCTGTAAAATGACATGAATTTAATCAAAACCATTCCTAGTCTCGGGGCTCAGACACACAACTAGTCTTGTTGCTCTTCCCCTAGGCAACTGCTTGTTGTGCCTCTAGTGTAGGCTTGGACATATGTTTCATATCACCAGCAAGTGACTAAGTGGAGATGTAGGGAGACTGCATTATTTGATTTTTGATTATGTAGAGGTTCCTTCTTTTTGTGCTCTCATTGACCTTATGGATTACGGTAAAGCTGTGGCTAACCTGAGCCGGATCCTGCTTATTCCTCACTTACACCAAGGTAAATCAAGAGAAACTGTAGCACAGTCAGTGGAACTACATGAGAGTAAGACTGGGTACAAAGCTCATTAACATTTTAAATGGCACCGCTTTTTGAATAAGCACTAACTCTTTTTATCTAGAACAGTAACAGCAACAAAAAAGACAAGCCCAAAGCAGGAAAATATGTGTCCACTGACAGACAAATTACTCTTGCTGAAAATTCAAAGTAAGAATATTTACATCAAGGAAATAAAGCCAGAGGGACAGCGGGGTTTATGGCACTTAAAACATCCACCTGCAGAAAGGTATTTTTGCTGTATCTGCTAAGTGTGGTACCTAAAAATACTCACAATACTTAGAAAGTGAGAAAAAAATCGTCTTTTGCTTCTGATTCGTTTTATAATGGTTACATCCAATTCAAAGTGTATCAGACAAGAAAAGAGGAGTTCAAGGAAGCCAGAACCTTTAATCTAGTTAATTAATAGGGGGGATAGAATGTGAAAGCTTTATGTGAAATGAGAAAGTAATCTTATTCTGCTCAGGCTGGCTGTTCATTTGGCAGACAGGCAGAAGTTAACAAGGGGCTGTGCAGTCTATTTAATTGGCCACAAGATCAGAGTCTGCCTCAGCCTTTCGTCCACCGAGCCACACTCTTTTATGCCTCTTGTCCCTCCCCATGGAAAATGCAGGTGATACTACAAGACCTTCCTTCAGTTCTACCAGGCTGTCAGAAATGAGCCGCATACAAGTCGGTGGCAAAGCTGCCTTCAGCGTTCAGGCTGCCACAGCTGCAGGGACTGCCGCTGTGCATGCCCGTGACAACCACGCCAGTGGCAGAGCCACGACTTCTGACAAGGCGCTCTCTGTAGGCGCCTCATTACCAGCCAGCGACGGCCGCTCTGTACAGAAACCATGCCCAGCTCCCGTGAAGAGGCGCGTTGGCTTTGCTGGCACTCGTTACGTTCCAGTAACACAAAGGCATCAACAAGTAAATATGGGGAAGGTTTATACATTTTCTTGAAGTGAAGAAAAGCTCCAAATCTAAATTCAAATCATGCAGCTTTATCTTGAGGTACGCAGGGAGAATTTAACCAAACCAGCTAAACATGGCATATGCATGGGAAAAACCTAAACTACAGATCAAAGTACTCAACTTTGTGACTTGATCCTCAGATGAGATCTAATGAGGTTTAGCATGACAAACACGAATGCATTGTTATGTTGCAATAATAATAATTTTTGCAATAATTAGTACAAATAATCAGTACAATGATTTTAAAATAAGAGATAATCTAATCTGTTTTCACCTTTTTTCTTGGCATTCATAGGCTGAGCTTAATTTCGGCTCAGTAATGGAGTAAGAAAGTTTCACCTCCATTTGTCAGCATTCTACTGCAAGGTCTGTGCACACCCTACCTTTTCTACAGTTAAACCACGTGGAATTGTCAGCCCAAGTGAAAACTTAAATATTTAAGTACTCTATTACTCAACTTTTAAAAATCCCAGTAGAGGAAATGCAGGGAATCTCTGTGACCTGAATCCCACGTGCTTTCTTTTCATCTGGGGGGAGAGGATAAATTAACCTCCATCTTTAGAAGTATTTGTCAAGTAGTTACATTTGAATCCTAATTTATTTATGCCTGAATCCAGCAAAGCACTTAAGCATATGCTTATGCTAAACACATGAATTAGCCTATTAGCTCTACAGTTAAGCATCATACAAGTACATCATACAAGCTCTGACAGATTGTCTTCACTTCCTTATCTTGCAGAAAGAGTTTAATTTCTATTGTGAGTAGTGGATTAATTTTATCTGAAACACCACCTGTATGCCAAGTCTTGCAAAAAACTATCATAACTACTGCAAACTGGACAGGTCAAATGAGTTCATCTCAATGCGCATTTCTGCCACATGTTTTCAATGTCACCTGAAAAGGGTACTATGGAAAATCAGGTGTATCACCTACCAGTTAAAGGCAAACAAAACATGGTTAACCTCCTTTGTTTTGTTATGCTTCTTTAAAACAGCAGATGCTAGGTTAAATCTCATGTTCAGGCATTTATCACATCTGTTCTCTGTTCCCATGGAAAGTATACTCACAGTAGTGCTCAAACGAATTACAATGAGATTTGTCAGTTGAAACCTAGAAGGGAGTTCAGGGAATAAACATGTAATTTTAGGAGGGAAAAAACCCCAGGTGTTTAAAAGCTTAAAACTTGTTTTCAGGTGGTTCAGATAGGCAAAGCTCCAGTACAGCCACCAGTTGAGACCTATCATAACTTTCATAAGGTCTCCAAGGAGATATGAGGCCAAAGGAAGAAGAGATGAAGAGAAGTCTACAGGGCTGTGGAGCCTGAGGGTGCCCGCTATGAACCTGCAGCACAAGCTGGAGGAGCCATGACACATCAGCATTCGGGCCCTGCAGCCTTCCCCAGCAATCACCGCCAGCACAAGAAAAAGTTCTCACCATAAAAATGAATAAATCTTCACTGTTCTCTTGTAAAACTGGAGCCTGCCTATTCAGAGACACTGAGGAGGCTCCAGTAAAGAACCTTCATAATCACATTTTTTCCCTAACAGCTTTTATGAGAATGCATAGAGGTCTCCCTCCCCTTGCAAGCTTGGAGATCTGCAGAATGATACTGACAAAGACAGTCCTTTAACTCAGAAGGAGTAAAATTTGTCTCATTTATTCTGCAGGCTAACAGTAACAGAAGATAAAAATATTGCTTTGAAGAGAAGGGTTTCACTGCAGCAAAATTATATACAAGCAGCTAATAAAGCATAATCTAAGACTTGTTCTTACAGGTATCATTTTCTCCGCAGCAGCTCTGAGATGCATACCTCCAGCTCTGCTACACAGGTAAGACAACTTTGATCAGGCCATAAACCAGCTCCCTTGCCAATGTCCCTTGCCTCCTGCAACTGTTAACCCCCATTTTTGGCCAAACCATATCTCTCCCTTTTAGAGACTTCTCCACCTTTCACACTGCCTCTCCCAATCCCTCATGCACACTCCACACATTTGTCTTCCAGTTTCTTTGCTATCTTCCAGGCACGTTACTCATGCCAGTGTCTTGCAACAATACAACATACCGTTCTTCCAGACTCCTTGAGTCAATGACACTTTTCTCTTGAAGTCACCATTGCTTTGCTCCATGGTCCAAATGGATGGGGGGTGTGTGTGTGTATATGACTAACACGTCACTCGATCTTCTTTCCCCCAGGATCACTAGCTGGCAGTTTACAGGAAGGCTCAATTCCTCTGAAAAACAGAACGTAACCAAGCTCAAGTGGCTCTGGAACTTTAAAAGCAAAGTACATCCACCTCTTATGTAGCATGTCATACAAAGAATAAACTGCTCTTCAGAAAAGAATAAATGTCATTCATTGTCTGAGCATGTGGCTATTTATGAGATGAGATTCAGAAACCATCCTCCTCAAAGCTCCAGAGGCATTCTGCCTTCACTGTTAATTCAGGAGCAGACCAGTGCTCTTCTCACTGTGGGCCTGATGTTGCACGTAAATGTCACCCCTAGAAAGTAGCTAGAAAATAGTGAGAAGTTTAAAAATAAACAGCTTTAAGTAGAAGCAACCATTGTGGTTAGTTTTGAATTGGCTTTATTGACATTTCTTTATGTCTAAAGTTCTGCTACTGCACAATTCAGAGTGGAATAACCAAATTAATTTCATTTAGGCCAAAAACTCATCTGAAGTTGTTTGAAGGACAAAACCCCCTCAAAACATCTTCTACGCTTTGAATACAAAAGCAATCTTCACATTTACTTTGAGCCTTTAATTCTGATATATCACCAAGTATTTAATTAATTTGACTTCAGTGAAGCAAAAGCAAATCAGGCCTGGAAACCTGGCCCACTCTGCATTAGAAGCTCTTGGCTCACCATGTCATGCATCTGTTTCTGCGTAGAGTTGCATCCAGTGAGGCAGTAAAGTTCCTTTAAACAAGCTAACTGAGGTAACCAGGAGCAGATTCATTTTCTCTGGCCTCTCCATTTGCAGGGCAGGCCAGAGGAAGCATTATTGAATGTGACCAAATTTTCCAGTTTTTCCCCCTCATACAACAGGAACACATCAGATGCAGCAGAGCCTCTTGCAGCTGTGAGGCTCTAGCGAGAGCTCCAGGTGAGAAGATCGGAAAAGATTCTTTCTCTTACAACCAAAAGCTCTTCTCAGCACACAAGCAGCTACTGAACTGTGCCCTGGAGACAACTCCAACTCTGAGGAAACGAATGCTACTATTATAGAAACCTCTCCAGGGAAGTCCTATTGCTCAGGATGTTTAAAACTAGGCCAAACAGAACAGTGGCAGCAGCACAACACAAAATGGATGGCAGAGGCAATTCCTTAGCCTCCAGCTTCTGCGGGATTTCACTGTTGTTAATCAGGAAGTTGAGAGACCCACTGCGCTGCAAACTACATGTGAGGCTTTTTAACCATTGCTTGCCAAGCCACTGCTCCATTGCCGTTTCCTTCTTTTGTGTGTTGCTTTGCTGATAAACTTCAATTAGCTTTGAAACAAGACGACACACAACTTGACACACACAAGTCTATAGGGCCAGGTGGGATCCACCCAAGGGTACCGAGGGAGCTGGCAAAGTGCTCGCCAAGCCACTTTCCATCATGTACCAGCTTCAAAACAAGCCAGGGAAGGTTATGGAGGAGATCATCTTGAGTGTTCAGTACAACCAGGTGATCAGGCCTAGTCAGCATGGGTTTATGAAAGGCAGGTCCTGCTTGACCAACCTGATCTTCTATGACCAGGTGACCTGCTTAGTGGATGTTGTCTACCTAGACTTTAGCAAAGCCTTTGACACTGTTTCCCACAACATCCTCCTGGAGAAACTAGCTGCTCATCGTTTGGACAGGTGTATGCCTTGCTGGGTAAAAAACTGTCTGGATGGCCAGGCCCCAAGAGTTGAGGTGAATGGAGTTAAATCCAGTTGGCAGCTGGTCACAAGCACTGTTCCCCAGGGCTCAGTACTGGGGCCAGCTCTATTTAGTATCTTTATCAATGATCTGGACAAGGGGATCGAGTACACGCTCATAAAGTTTGCAGATAATACCAAGTTGGGCGGGAGTGTTGATCTGCTCAAGGGGAGGCGGGCTCTGCAGAGGGACCTGGACAGGCTGGATCAATGGGCTGAGGCCAACTGTATGAGATTCAACAAGGCTCAGTGCTGGGTCCTGCACTTGGGTCACAACAACCCCATGCAACGCTACAGGCTTGGGGGATAGGGGCTGGAAAGCTGCCAAGCAGAAAAGGACCTGGGGGTGTTGGTCAACAGCCAGCTGAATGTGAGCCAGCAGTGTGCCCAGGTGGCCGAGAGGGCCAACAGCATCCTGGCTTGTGTCAGGAATAGTGTGGCCAGCAGGAGTAAGGAAGTGATCATGCCCCTGTACTCGGCACTGGTGAGGCCATCTCTCGAATGCTGTCTTCAGTTTTGGGCCCCTCAGTTCAAGAAAGACATTGAGGGGTTGGAGCGTGTTCAGAGAAGGGCAATGAAGCTGGTGAGGGGTCTGGAGCACAAGGCTTGTGAGGGAACTGGGGTTGCTCAGCCTGGAGAAGAGAAGGCTGAGGGGAGACCTTATCACCTTCTACAACTGCCTGAAAGGAGGCTGTAGTGAGATGGGGGTTGGCCTCTTCTCCCAAGTAACTAGTGATAAGACAAGAGGAAACGGCCTCAAGTTGTGCCGGGGGAGGTTTAGATTGGATCTTAAGAAAAATTTCTTCACTGAAAGGGTTGACAAGCATTGGAATGGGCTGCCCAGGGAAATGGTCAAGTCCCCATCCCTGTAGGTATTTAAAAGACGGGTAGCTGTGGTGCTTAGGGACAAGGGCTTAGGTTTAGTGGTGGGATGGCAGGGTTAGGTTAACGGTTGGACTTGATGATCTTAAAGGTCTTTTCCAATCTAAGTGATTCTATGACTCTATGATTCTATAAAACAGCGAGTCATGCTTTCAGCCCTGCTGATGCATTCACTCCGCCCGAGAAAAGGTTCCAGGAATCACCACTTCTCTTTTGGGAGGCAATAAAAGATCTCTTTCCTCATCAGCTCTGTTGCAGGAACACGAGAAGAAATTACACTTTTTAAAATAACAAGAAGAAAACCGTGTAGGTTAAATATCTGGAAAAAAACAGGCAGAGTAGAATTCACAGGGCTTTGTACTCTATAAACGCACACATCCCACTGCTTTACACAATTCTGTTGGTTATTTGAATGAATGGTTTCAAAAGATTTCTTTTTAAAAGGAACACATCCACTGGAAGGCCATACTAGCAGACTCTAACCATCTTTAAGGCTACACTCACAAAAACATCAGTTGAAAAAGCAAAGGAAAAATGTATGGTTTTTCCAGAATGTTTAACCTGGGAAGCTTGACAGCAGTTTCAGTACAGTTCAAAAAGACCTCTTCCATTAAACATTTAAGCGTGTGAATAATCTCACTGAGTCTCCCAGCAAAGCAACAAACTCAAGTGCCTTGCAGGACCAGAGCCTTGCTTGCTCCTTGTTGTGTTACCAAACAGAAGCTAAACTATTTTTCAAACAAGATCATAAAAACCCAAAGATATGGATGTCCTTGCTTAGTAACCTGATGGGTCTGCTACAGCACTTGGTATTGAATGGTGCCGTCCCACCTGTAACGCACTTTTTATGCAGTATTATTATCCATGCTAAATGGTTGGGTGTTTTTGGAGAGCAAGGACATCTTTATTTAGTTTTGTACCCCACGCACTGTATTGCTATGCGTATCCCAACAGACGTGTCTCACTGACCAACATCACACATCTCGCACACGTACGTCCTCTTTGGCCTGCTCTGGCAGCCGCAAAAATCCAGGGGATTCTTCCTATTCACTGTGCTGGGCCATGGGCTCAACCCTACGCACTTCTGGTGAAACAGTCACGCTTTCTGCTCAGTGGAAGCGCACGGTAATCAATCATCTATTTTATCGCTAAACCGTGAACCTCCTGAACATATCAAAGTGCTGTCATCTGTCCAGCCCCGCGATCGGTTGCACCAAGCACAGGGCTCTGCCACCTTAGCCTAACAAGCGTTAACTCTAAATCATTTTTTAGTTACACCTGAGACTATGTACTGAAACGCACAAACATTAAGGAATGGGTTGAGAAGGGGTTTGAAACCCCGATTTCCCTTCTGCTTTGCCACACGGGCATTACGCGCCCGCCATGGGGGAGCAGGGTGTCTGTCACTGCTGGCCGCTGCGGGGCCAAGAGTGACGGCGTAATCAACCCCGGGTGCGGGTCTCGATTTTGTAGCTGTAGCCCCTCGGTCCTGGATTTCCAATGCCTCCTTCCCCGTCTGTTGCAGAGCACAACCCCGGGCTGGCCGGCAGCGCGCCGCTAAGCCCTGCCTGCGCTCTGCCGTTACCCCACTGACCCGCGAGCCAACTTGGAGAAAAATTCCCTGTTCCTGCCCTTCGCTGTGGAAAGAGCCCGCTGCTCACCGGGAAGGCGGCGGTTCACCCGCGGAGCTCACCCTCACCGGCCCGGCTGCGCGGCCGGG
>NW_009258789.1:1763384-1814624 GCF_000687185.1 Egretta garzetta
CAGCACCGTCCCTGCCCGACGCCCCGCTGCCCCTGCGCCTCCTCCGCCGGGGGCTTGTCCCCGCCTGCCCTCGCGCTGCTGCCGTCGCTTTCCCACCCGGGCTCGGGCGCTCTGACTTTGAACTTGACATACAAAGTCTCAGCCCGTCGCGAAGTTTCTGCCAGAATCAATCCGGCCATTTGAAGGCAAGGCGGTACTGAGGACAGGAGGGCGCCGGCTCTGTCCCCTATGGATCGCCTGCCGGGCTGGCAGGAACCAAAAGCCGTAGCTGTCGAGTTTTTCTGGTGCAGATTTCTGCCTGGCTCCCCCGGGCAGGGGTTGGCTCTAGGAGCAACGTGCCGCTGGCAAGGGCAAGAGGCATGGCTGGGCAAGGAGCATGCTGTCACAAGGTTAGTAGGCAGATGTCGTGCTCAGGAGCCTGTCCCCGCAGCTGGCCGAGAAGGATGCTGTCTAGAAGGTCCAGTCTTAGGGTCGGTGCCCTGCAAAGGCAGTGGCAGTGCTGACACCGAGATCCCCAGGTGCAGGGCTCAGAAGAAAGTCCCAGCTCACAGGCACCAGCCTCCAGGCTGTATAACCCTCAGTGTCATTTCCTACTTCAAAGGGGGACAAAGACAACACAGAGATGCTGGGGATGAGAAAAGCAAGAGAGACCCCAAATGGGGAAGGAAAGGATGTTTCAGGCTTGGGTGTGAACACCTGTGAGGCACCATTGCCAGCACACAGGTATGCACAGCTCAGAAACACACAGATGCCGCTTGAGCATCACCTCGGCATTACTGTCTCAGCCAAGAGAGAGGAGCGAGCAGGTTTCTCCCCCCAGAGGGGGCTGTCTGAGGCTGTCAGCGAGACGCCTGGGCATGGAGGACCGCAGGGACCTGCTTGTGCAGCACAACTTCTGCAGTTACAGACAGGGCTTCAGCGGACAGAGCTGCCATCCCGGCGCAGCCTGGGTGGGCAAGCATCACTGCTTGCTCCCTAGCTTAATGCCTCCAGCCTCAGAGTAACTCACAGCAATCCCGTGGACAGGCAGGATGAGTTGGGGGAAAGTTAGAGCAATCTGAGGCACCAAGGTGAATCAGTATTTTAAGGGTACAGTACGAGAGAGTTTGGTTCTGTCTATATACAGCTACATGTTTAAAGTGACAGGTAAAATGGCAAGCAGCGATGATAGTTAATAGTCTATGACTTCTAAATGTTTTGTTCACATTAATTCCTTCTTCAAGCAATTAATTCATAGAAAAATTATTAATCAGACATGAAGAAAAGCCTGCCTCTGAACAGCACACATGCAGTTACCACTCTGCATATGAATTGATGCTCTTTGTGTTGATTTTTTTTCCCCCCTCCCTGGCTTATAATTTGAAGATTGGCTAACAGTTCAGACTAATAGTTCAGAGAACTGGAAAGTTAGGTCCTGTATTTACCCATAGAGGATGCAGGGCATAGGCAAATGTCTCTGCTCCACAGCATTGATGAGTCTCAGCCCTGACCTGAAGAGACCCAGCCAGCAGGCATGAGGAGGTAGTTTCCTCTTCATTAATCCCTTAGGGGCTGCTTGGATCTCCACAGTAATGATGAGCTCTGATTTCAGCAGTCCCCAAGGAACTGACCAAGACCCTCTCAAGACTATCAGGTGAGGAAGCTGTTATGAAGCCGTCTGTGGCTAAGCTTGCCTTTGTAAGTCTCCGAAATAGGGGAAAGTCTTACGTGCACAGACAAGAAAAATCACTTAATGAGTGTTCTGCACATACTTGCACCAGCTCCCTAAGGATATTGCATTGTAATTACAGACCTAACACTGTCATTCTAAGCACATGGTTAAAATCAGTGTATGATCCAAATTAGCAATGGTCACATGCATTTCTCAAGGAATCAGACATCAGTTGACTGGAGCAGTGGCACCAGTGGTAGAGCTTAACAGAACTAGCCAAAGCATTTGGTGGTGCAATGCTGCTGAGTTCAGTGGACTTAAGTCAGGTATGAACGTGTCAGCTTGTATCTGAGGATAACATTGGCACTACCACCTGAAAACACTGCACAGGTACAGTATGCTGAGTAAATGCACAGTATGCCGACTGCATGAGAAAGATTCTCACCCTGAGACTGCACAGAGATGAGAACAAGCTGAATATGTTTAGGGGAAGACTCATGTGGCCAAGCTTCGCTGAGGATGTGGCACAGGGCGAGAGCAGTGCTAAAAAGAGCTTTTCGTGTTTTAATTTGAAGCTGCTCTTCATTTATCTAACATTAGAAAATTTTAAAGGTAGCACACTTACAACCTGTTAGAAAAAGAACCCTGAAGTCTGTGGGATCTGAGTAATTAGCTTTGCATAGCACCAAGCATTTAAGAGAACCATCATCTTGGATCTGTCCTCAAATAGAGCACTAATGTAGTGTTTTGCTGAAATGGAAATGGTTAACTCCTTACCACAGATCTTGAAGAAAGATCGATGAGAGGGGAAACCAGTTAACTGTTTCTGCCTTTCCCACTCTAGTGTCTGAAGGAAATTTCACTAACTCAACAACTCCACTTTGAGGCCAAGCGATGCCAGGCCTGATTGTGTGTGCAGAGAAAGCATCCTTTCCCTTCCCTTGTATAACCCAGGCATCTCAGCAGATCCTGTTCTCAGCAGTGGCTCTTTCTCCCTTCCTGTTCAACCAGGCACCAGAAAGTCCGAAAAAGGCAGAGATGAGAAAGCGCAAAGTGAACTCCCTGCAGCCCTGCTACAGCAGTAGCACACGGAGTCAAGTGCCAGGCTGTGCCCTGCAAAGAGGTGCAGCTGCAGAGGCACCATTGCATGCTGACCTGTGCAGCAGGTACCACGTGCTGGGGTGGCTTCACCTCTCCCAGAGGTGATTGCACCTTCTGATCAGCCGGGGCAGGAGGTTTCTTCTTTTTCCATTAAGCAGAGGCTGCCAAGACAGAGACTGTTTTCTAAAACTTGTTTTGATTGCAGATGTACAGAGGTGTCCCACAAGTGTGCAGTCCCACTGCTGGGAGCAGGGGTCCCCCAGGAGCAGGCTGGATGGGACACGGAAAAACTGCTGGTGCAAGGGTGGGGAGCAGAGCGAGGCAGCAGCGCTGGAAGTGGGGTCATGCTTGCATTTGGGGGCGTTATTATCATTTATGGAGCCATTCTGCAGCCCCTGCTCTTTCACCCCTGCACTCCCCTTGTCTGTCAGTTGGAGAGGACCTTTGAAGCACCTCCAGTTAGCCAGGAGGCAAGAGAGGAGCTGCAGGAGGGCTTAGTGGAAGCATTTCTTGCTTTAGTGAGAGAAAATGCCAGAGAAGAGGTGTTGTTGGATGTGGAGGAGGGAAGAAATTGCTCTGATTCAATCCAGGAGGTAGCTGGTAAGGTGTGGAAGCAAAGAGCAACAGGTACCAACTCTCAGCCTGTCCCTTTGCCAGTGGGAGCTGCACAAAGCAGCTACACCGAAGAGCTCCTGCCGTGGCAGTGCCACTGAGCATGACCAGGAGGGTCAGGCAGAGAAGCAGCAGTGCTGCTTGCAGATACTTGGCTTTTGTTGCCTTGCATGCAATCACCCTCCCTGTCGGGGGTATAGCGTACTGCTGCTGCAGGACAAAGCAGCAGCGTTTCCTAGAATGGGGTCCACATGCTTCCAGGGGTCTTCTCCTGACACTGCGGAGAGGCAGAGTAAAATCTGGCTTTCTTACTGCGTGATTGCCAGTTCTACTTTGCTCCCCAGTCAGTCGTCTACCTTGGGAGTGACTCAGCTTCAGGGGTCATCACATCCCAGTGACACAAAGTACAGGCACATACCCAGCACCCTTACAGCATCCCCAGGAGGTAACAGACTCACACCGATGCCCCATGGAAGTGCCACTCCAAACTTTGAGAGCCTGGTCTACAAACATTTCTTTTATTCATGCTTTAGGCTTCTGCTTAAAACCCATCACGCTGATTTAAACAGATTCAGGACTTTACAAGCTTGGGAAAGCAGCTGGGACACACTTGGGTGCTCCCAGCCGGAGGGTGCAAACAGGTAGCGTTTGTGTCAGGCCTGCTGCTGAGCAAGGTGGAGATGGGGACAACCCAGGTCAGTCAAAGCCCAGCCATGAACAGAGCGCACTCGGTGGGCTCCATGTAGAGGGAGAGAAGTTGTGGTCCTAACCTAGAGGAATCAGGGTTGCTCAGTAGGGGTGCCTGACCTTTTTAACACACTCTCAAGGGAGGGCTATGTGTTACGGACCTTCCCCTAGCAGATGACAGACCGGCTGTCCTTGCACAGCAAGTCAGCTTCCTAGGGTGTTGGATTGACGTGCAGGTGCAGAACGTTTGCACTGCGCCTGTGCAAACTGCAGTACAGTCACTGGCAAACTGAGAGGACGGAGAACTGGTCCTTCTGGAGCCTTCTCCCCGTAGGCATCTTGGAATAAGGAGGCTATTCAGGAGGCGTGCAAGCCAGGGTCATTGTCCTGGCAAGTCAGGCACTGCCAGTGGGCTGTGGGCTGAGCATCCCTGATCTAAGAGACCACCACCATGCAACAGCCTGTCTGTGCTCCCTCTGCTCCCCAGCTGTGTAGGGGGAACAGGCCTGAAGAGCGTTGCCACATCTGTGCTTACAGCCGCGACCCGGTTAGTACCACGAGTAGGAAGGGGGAACAGGTAGCAATGTTTGTTGATGACTCACGTGGCATGCAATATCCAGTAAATACACAAGCAGGCAGAAGGTAGGTGTACATACAGCACACAGCAGTACAGAAGTGTGTCTGACCCGTTTTGGATTCCTGCCATCTACTGCCTAGTATATTCTTCTGCAATCACAGTACAGGCTTATGATTAAAGAGAGCATTTCTAACACCTGAATAAATAGCCTCTCTCATAACAGCATACCTGAACAATAGAAGTGCTAAAGGAAGATCTGAAAATATGAGTGGGAGAATTGTTACATGCAGAGTTATGACCTTGAAAAAACAGCACTCTTCAGCTGTCGCTTGTTAGATAGAGTTCTCACAATGAATAAGAACTGAACCCTCCTGAGGCCTGATTCAACCCCCCTTTTATTCAAAGACCATACTTTCTCTGAGTTAAAATCTGAATTGGATGCAAAACCGGTACATTGCATCCTGCTTAAAGGAGGACAAATAAATCAGCAGAACTTCAGCTCAGCTATCAGAGCAACTGAAGGGCACTGCAGCACATTATAGTAGCACTACTGGACAGAGGGGAACAAAACTGCTGCTAACATGCTTAAAATGAGTCACTTCCTATTGTAAAATGAATGCTTTTTCTTTAAGGAAAGAAGAATCATTATGAAAAAGAATAGATTCGTTATAGCGTTCCCGCACAGAAATGGTGACAGCAAGGCATGCAGATGGGAGCGATTTAGTTTGGTTGGTGTGTCTGGAGACTGTGGACACTAAAGCCTTGCAGCCTGAAAGGCAGCGTGTGGCTGAACGCACGCTAATGCAGAAGAGGAGGACTCAGTTGCCCATCTCTGAACGCTGCTACAAGAGTACAACATCTAACTTTGGTTTTCTTCTGCCACATCACTAGGAAACAACACTGTCAGGGCTGTATGATAACGAGGTGCAATATTTGGAAGGCTCAGTAGACTATGAAGTGCACAACCTTGCATGGTAGGCTGCTGAAATGGATTGGGAAGGAAAAACTCCAAAGGAGATTTTTCCTTGAAATGACAACGACACAAAAGAGAGAGCACAGCCAGTTTTCACGGTAGGTGGGTAATGCAGAGCCCCCAGTTGTTAAGAAGTCAAGCCATTCAAAAGCACTAGGCAGTCTAGTATCCTGCTGTTCTTCATCCACCCCCTTACTTAGTTCTTTCCTCCTCCTCCTCTTTCTGCTCCCCTCTGTAAAATGGGGGTGAATCAGCAGAAACAAGCCAGCAGGAAAAGGCCTTCATCCGCATACGTCAAAACAATTTACTGTAGGCAAACAAACAACACGGAGATGTCCTGACGTGGTGTGCTCTCTGCTTTCACACACCAAGTGCAAAGCAATCCCTGGCCACAAAAGCTTTCACCTTCTGCTTCAGGTGGTCTTTTTTAGCCTTTAAGCTCTTTTCCCATTAACTTTGAGACACCAGAAAAGGAAACAAAGCCAAAATTAACCCCTTGAGCACAGGACACCTTGCACAAAATTCCATTTTCATTCTGCAGAATAAAGATACATACATATGTAAGGATCCTAAACCCCAGTGCCTAGAGTGCTGTTGGTGCCATTGTGGGGGTGACCTGATGGGAGAAGATGGCATTGGGTTGCCCCCAGGACACCAGTGTGGTCGTGCAGAGGGAATGAGGTAGAGGCAACCAAGTAGGACCAGAATTAGCAGTACAGAAGATGACCAAAAGGAGTTTTATGCCTTTATCCATAGGAGAGGAGAGAAGCCTGCCTATTGAAACACTGAGCACATCTTTTTCACTGAAATTGTTCTCTTACTACCACCTGAAACAGAGAGTCCCTGGAACGTACAGTCATTTAACTTCTCCATCTTTTCAATCATATGGTGCATTGACTGCGGGGACAGGTGCACTGGAGGTTGCTTTTGGTTTCAAGACAAATTACCTGTCAGTCAGTTACATCAGACGAGGATATTTCACAAACATTTGTTCGTTCCAGGTGTGTTTTCTTCAATGTCCAGACTAGCACACCAAAGAGTGATATATCTAGTGTGGATGCAGTATATTGTCCGTGGGGGAAATAAAGCCAAACTGCAATGGTTTTACACAGTCTGTAATTTCCTGCATATTGTGTAAAATTGGCATAGGCTCTGAAAAAGCTTGGCTATGGGGTTTGCAAGCATGAGCTCCTATTGCATTAGCTAATGCTTTAGGAAGACATAAAGACTTTGGTTTTTTAGTAAAACCACAATCAAAGGTAAAATCCTCTTAATTATTCATGTTCAGTAAAGAATTCATGCCAGTGCCCTTATGAAATCACATCCTCCCTCCATCCTAGTCATCCCATCAAATACCTTTGGCACCTGCCTCAGTGCTTTGGCGTTCAATATCGAAAGGGTAGAATGGTTTTGTCATCCTCGAGCTCAAGTTACTCAGCTTGAGACCTCTTAAACTTTACTGACAGCCCACATTTAGAAGCCACAGACACCTGCAGAATGAGACACCTGATTGCTTTGAAAATTTCCGTCCGTCCAGATACATTGCATGAATAACCAAACTCCTTTTATGATTTCTGCATTATTTTGCAGATTGCTTTTTCTCCTCCCAGCGCCGATTTCCATTAGAAAGCTTTACTGCTCTGGTAGCAAGATGCGAGGCTAGGTTTTGAGGTGTGAGGTTTAGACATTTTTACCCTTGTGTGGGTGCCTCTGAGAAAGGCTTCGGTGGGGAGAATGTCCAAGAGTCGTTAGAGGCTTTCTGCCCTGTAGGCCCAGCTCAGGAAAGGTGGACGAGGAGGGTGAAGATGGCAAGAGGAGAACCAGATCCCCGTCGCATTTACACATGCGTGTCACCAATGAGCACGTACTGTGCCTCCCCACGTCTTAGCCCAACGTTCTTTCTGGGCTGTTCTCTTCTGGGCAGAAATAGCCCTATTTTGTAAAGACTAGGGGAAAAAGCCTACTCCAACAGTCTAGGAAAGCCAAAAGCAATGCAATGTAATTACACATGTCTGCCAGAAAAGTTACTGCACTTAAGCCTGAATGGTTGGCAAGGCTCAAAGCGAATACTGCCCATTGGCAGTCTCCACGCCATTACCGCGTCTGTGCCCTCCAACGGCAAGGAAGTGCTTTTGGCCAGATTAAAATCCTTCGCCGGCCTCCGTGACCCACTGAGAGCTAGTGCCAGCCACAGAGCAGAGCACCCCATTCACGGCATCCTTCTCTAGAGCCGCCTCAGCCAGAAAGTGCCGTCAGGGAGAAAAATGGCCCTGGAGGCCAGATTTTGGAATCTGGCCACTGACACCAGCTCATTTATTCACCTGTGACTTGCAAGCAAAAGGCCATGCTGTGTTTTCTCTGGCAGTCAGTAACCCAGTCTCCCACATATGGAGGAGAGTTTGGGTTGTCCGGGCTGGAGCTTGATCATCTTCTACCTCCAGGTAGACTTTCACCCTCAGAGCTAGTCTCTGGTCTCCCATGGTCTTCCCCTGCACATGGGATTTCTAAGCAGAAAACACATGAGTGCATTCCTACAAGGTGTGAAACCTCTTCCAGTGGCAGTCCTGCACCTGTGCCTGCCATAGCTTGTGTGATGCTTGTTTTTTGGGAGATGATGCAGGCACTGGCAGAAGGGACTGATGGCTCTTCCCCCCCGAGAGTGAGTGGGTACGTGCCATTCAGCAGTGCTCAGACAACTGAACAACAAATAAATCAATTTATTTTAGAAATCAACCCTCACAGGAACTGTCAGGGAAGGAAAAACTTGTATTGCTCTAATTATATTCTATAAAATATCTCTTTACGCTTCACAATGGTTTAAGGAAGGATCTCAGGATAAGATGATAAAAGAGAAGAACAAATTGCCTTACCCATAGCAGGCACCGTTCACAGAGGTTCTCCCCATCTGCTGTAGCATTGAGTTCAACCCGTACTGGCTGTAAGAGGAAAACATGGAACTGCCCTATCTTCTTTAAGGGCAGACAGCACCCAGGGGTCATTTTAAAAGACCACATAACCAGCTATAGCCAACATCAGTAATTGACATGCTGACTTTGCCACAGCATCATTTTTTAAAAATAATTACCGTTACGTAGCCTCCATCAGAAATCACCCATTTTTTTAGCATATTGTACTTACAGTCTCAGAGTTTCTAAATCTAAGAAGGAGGTGTTACTAACATATTTTTTCAAGCAATTTAAAATTACCCATTTGTAAACCATCTCTCTGTGTGCCAGTCAGTTGACTAAAGCAAGGCCTGCAGAGTAGCTTCATACATTGCGTGATAATTTGTAGGGATCCTAGCAACAACTGTATTTGGTAAAAGGTGTCCATTATGTTCAGTGACCTAATGTTTATCACGCTCGGTAAGCGGCGCTCATGGCTACTTCATTTAGGTAGTTTATGATGCTGAACTCCTGAACCACGCAGCGGGCCTTATTCCCAACGCAGCAGTGCTACCACTTGTTTTGTAAAGGCTATTTCACTGCACAGGCTGCTATATACATGCAAAATGCTCTCAATAAAAAAAAAAACAACCCAAACACAAAACCAAAGCCCAGAAACATACCTATTTCTTCTTTGAATAGGTGCAATTGTTCCTGCTTAAGCTCACACGTGGTGATAAGTCAGTGGAAGGAGCTCTGTGAATCCCCCGCAAAGACCGTGGTTAGACACTATTTGAGCTATGACTGTAATCATAGAACAAGAAGCTGGGGAAAAACTGTGCCTTCGGGTCACAGGCACTGCTTTGAGGAGGCACAGAAGACTGCTTGGGCTCTGCGGGCAAGGCAGTGTGGCTTTGGTACAGGAATTAACCCAAATCCACCTGAGAACCAAGGTTACTCCTAAAAGGATGAGCCCTCTCAGATACACAGAACCTCCCAATGGCATGAATTTCAGTGCTACAATTTGTACTCAGAAGCTGATAAAGTCAGAGGAGATAATCCAAGGAGAGATGCAGGTGTCCCGTGATGAGGCCTGGCTGAGTTAAGGTTGCCATATTTTGAGCAGCGTGGACCAAAGGTGTTTGGGTGTCAGAGACCTTCAGCTGCTGTGTCTCAGAGGCAACCACATGACTGAAGGGAAAGAATTGAGTCTGCCATTCCTTACAGTTGCTTTTCATCACCTGCTAGTGGCATCTCAAGGCTTCAGCCAGCTAGTCCCTAATCGAGCCCTGGTTCTCAACCTGATATTTATAAATTCAGAATACTGCACTGCAGCAAGTGACGCTGCCATAAATCCCCATCTGTCATCCCCTAATCAACTCCCAGCACAGTGATCAATCTCTTTCAAATTCGGATGATCTTAACTACTTAGTATCTAGAAAAAACACTGCAAGAAATGGGCAGCATACTATCCGGGACAATTTAGGGGCACTGACCAATTCAGCAGCTGTAGCTCCACATATGTTACAGTAGAGACCGATATTTTTATATTCCCATCGTCATCTCTGCCATAGTCCTCATCACTAACTACAATATTAGTGCAAGAATTAGGGTAAACAAGGTTAAATGTGGTTGCAAATGCTCTTCCATCACACACAGCAGGTAACTTTTGCCCACAGGAGAGCTTGCGGGGCGCTGAGCAGGCAGCCAGAAGTCACTGAGGTGCTGGCACAAGGACACAGTGGTTCACATGGAGCAGTGTTCCCACCCATTTCCCATTTTACTGAGCTTTAGGTAGTGTTTGAGGACATATCAAGGACTGACTTAACACCAGCTAGGAAATGGGTGAAGGACTGAGACTTGTCCATAGCTCATCTTTGCTTTCCCTATACAGCATGCAGCAGGAAAAATACTCCCAAACCCTGCGCTAAGATGCTGTCATACCGGCAACTTTGTGCTGCACCCCAGTATATATCTGCTTTCACAAAGTAAATAATATTACTATATTTCCTATCATCCAGCCAGAGAAAGCCCTAATGTGATCCCAGGGAAAGCGTTTCCAATACAAGATACCATAACCCTTGCAGAAAAATTGGATAGAGCTTGCATGTACTTTGTCAGATCAATTTTCTAATCCAGCTCACCAAGCAAAGCTTGCTGGCGTTAGACAAATAACTTGCATTTCAGTACATGCTGTTACTGCTGTTGCTGGGAACCCTGAGAAAGGAGGGGGGAGGGATCAGTGGAAAGGACTGATCATACTTCACCAAAAGGGTTGCCAAGCATTGGAACAGGCTGCCCAGGGAAGTGGTCGAGTCCGCATCCCTGGAGGTATTTAAAATACATGCAGATGTAGTGCTTAGGCACATGGTTTAGTGGTAGACTTGGCACTGTTAGGTTAACGGTTGGACTTGATCTTAAAGGTCTTTTGCAACCTAAATGATTCTATAAATCTGGAAAAAAGGAATGGGGTTAGAAGCAAACAGCAGGACCCCTACAATGGGCAGAAGGCAGGGAGCAGGGCTGCTGTGCCTGGACACAACGTCGCTTCAGCATCCCTGCAGGAGTTCCTCTGATAGTCAGGCCAGAGTCACTACCCACATCCTTAAGCATCCCCCTTGCTGCACACACTGGCTCTAGCCACTGCTGCTGGAGTG
Source organism: Egretta garzetta (assembly GCF_000687185.1). Taxonomy (NCBI): domain Eukaryota; kingdom Metazoa; phylum Chordata; class Aves; order Pelecaniformes; family Ardeidae; genus Egretta; species Egretta garzetta. The sequence continues at coordinate 1,774,528 of NW_009258789.1, forward strand.
AAATCCAGAGGATTTAAAGAGAAGATGAACCCCATGGGTCACATCCAATATCTGTAAAGCCAAGCCACTCAACCTGGCTGGCCAAACCAAACGGTGGCTGTGCAGTCATGATAAACACTCCGGCTTGAGGATTTCCTTGACAGTACATCACTCACTGCACCTCCAGGGCTCACCAGCAGGCACCACAGCAGCAAGTAAGAGAAAAGTGACACAGCAGTTCTGACTATATCACCCTCCTGTCCCCCACATCTGCTCTGAGCCGAAATCAATGCACAGTTGCACCCACGTTAACAGAGGGCAGAACTGGGAAAATTCCCCTGAAGGTGATTTGAGAAAATGCTGTTGAAAAGATCATGCTTTTTTATTATTTAGGGAAGGAGTCAGTTGATTATCATGTTTGGTTTAGTTTTGTTCCAAGATAGAAAATTAATACATTAACTTAATACAAAAATAGGTGACACTTATGAGGGCTATTACTCAAGATCATTCACTCTGCTGTAGTTCATTTCCCTGGCAGAAATCTGCTCCCACCCTGCAGGCCTGAGGCATTTATGAAGAAGGAAGTTTTCTCCAGTGCCAAGTAAAACAATTTAAAAAAAAAAAAAAGAGCATTTTCAGTTGTAGGACATATGTCCTAGGTCATCATTACTTTAATGTCAGCAACTTCCTCTCTCTCTGATTTAAAGAAATCCTTACAATTATTGTTGATTTTGATAAAAGCTGGCAGAAATGTTTGAAGCACTGAATGCACAGAAGAGGTGATTTATAGAACACTTATGAAAATGTCAAATACAAACATTTGGCAGTCTCTTATACAGTAAACCAGATCTCTGATTTTTAAGTACTACTTCAGGTATTCAAGCCAAGTGACACAAACTTCTGATGGGAACAGTCTTGCCTGTCTCATTCTAGCCATACCACTAGTAGGAATAATATGATTTTTCCCCCCAGTTCAAGACTACATGGTAAGTTCTAATAAACACAAGCAATTAGTTAAAGTTTGGCTACACCTTAGTGCTCCAGGAAAGCTCTCGGGGCGTGTAAGGGCTGTTAGTATCCATGGTGGGGAGCTCTGCCTGGCCAGGGGTTGTAGGATTGAACCCTTCCTATAGCATCCGTTATAGCACTGGTTCAAGCAGCTACAAAAGTGTATTCTTTGAGTTGAATTCCAGCTTTAGAAGGCTGAAGCAAACCAGACAGTGAAACAGCAGAGACAAGACACTTCAGCACTTCACCACAGTATTAAGTGTCATGCAATACATCCAGGCGCAGTTTAGGCGATGGGTCTCTATCTGCAAGCAGATGCTTTTTCAGGAAGCTCAGGGATGTTTACACTTGGGCTGACTCAGAACATCCATCACAGCTGATGTGACTAGCAGGGTTTCCTTAAAAGCTCAACTGTATCACTTCAGAGGAAAAATGCCTGTAGGTGGAGAAGGACTTCTGAAGAGCAGCTCTGGACAAGCAAGCAGGTCTTTGTGGAGCAGATAATTTCAGTGGCAGGAAGGGAGGTGTTTCCCCAGAGCCCATCTGTAGGAGATCAGGTCAGACAGGCAGGACTGAATTACAGGAGACTCAGCCTGGGCAGAGCTGGAAACTTCAAGAGTGCTGTGGAGCACCTCCAGCTCTCAGGAAGGGCTGAGGACACATGTTTCCCTGGAAGTCCTCTCAATTGGCATCCCACTCAGGCAAGAGAAAATTACCTAATCCAGGTGGCTTTGAGTTCAGCTCTTTTTAGCTGGAGTTCAAAACTAAAACCAGGCAGGCACCACAACCTGGGACAAGGAAGAAAAATGTCTCTCTCCAATGCCCACCTCGTCCTTCTCATTTGTCACTTGTAAAAAAAAATGTGAAAAAAAGGCAGGAAGTAAGAGTGCATATGTGCAAGATACTTATTTTTTCTACTGCTGCTCCCTCCTGCTACCCCTGCCTCCCTGCACATGAGCACAGGTCCCAACAACCCCTGGCCAGGATGCTCCTGCTGTGCCTGCAGTGGGACTGACCAGAAAGCAGCAATAAGAGGATCAGGGCCATAATTCTACCTCTACACCTTCTCCAAAGAGATGGCAAAGGGCTGTCAGACACCACCTAACCCTGTGTCTGGAGTGAAGGTCCAGACTTTCTCCCTGTTCCTCATCCTGGTCTGCCAGGACACTGAGTGACCGCGTATCCCACAGCTGGGAGCAGGGCCACATGCTTCTCTCATTGCAAAAGTTTCTGAGGGACCCAAACTAGCATTTTCCTTTTGGTTTCTTGGTCTTCAATAAAGGCGGTCATGTTGCCAAGTGCTTGAACAGAGCTACTGCTCCAAGCCAGTGCTCAGAAAAGTTAGTGTTCTGTCTCAATAGCTTAACTCTGTGTTTCTGTCTCTACAGCAAACATCCTGACAGTCATCATCCTTTCCCAGCTCGTGGCTCGCAGGCAGAAGTCCTCCTATAACTATCTTCTAGCTCTAGCTGCTGCTGACATCCTGGTTCTCTTCTTCATCGTCTTTGTTGACTTCCTCATGGAAGACTTCATCTTAAACAAACAGATGCCTCAGGTACTGGACAAAATAATTGAGGTCTTGGAATTTTCTTCCATCCACACCTCCATTTGGATTACGGTTCCACTTACAATCGATAGGTATATAGCTGTGTGCCATCCGCTGAAGTATCACACAGTCTCCTACCCTGCTCGTACTCGAAAAGTCATTGTAAGTGTCTATATCACCTGCTTTTTGACCAGCATCCCCTACTACTGGTGGCCCAACATTTGGATTGAAGACTACATAAGCACATCAATGCATCACGTCCTCATCTGGATCCACTGCTTTACCGTTTACTTAGTGCCCTGCTCCATCTTCTTCATCCTGAATTCCATCATTGTGTACAAGCTGCGACGGAAGAGCAATTTCCGACTGCGAGGGTACTCCACAGGGAAAACAACAGCCATTTTGTTTACTATAACTTCTATTTTTGCCATACTTTGGGCACCAAGAATAATCATGATATTGTATCACCTCTACGTATCGCCTATAAACAACAGCTGGGTGGTGCATATTGTGTCAGACATCGCCAATATGCTAGCACTGCTGAACACTGCAATTAATTTCTTCCTCTACTGTTTTATTAGCAAAAGATTTCGCACAATGGCAGCTGCCACGCTGAAAGCCTTCTTTAAGTGTCAGAAGCAACCTGTGCAATTCTATACAAACCATAACTTTTCCATAACAAGCAGCCCTTGGATTTCCCCGGCCAACTCTCACTGCATCAAAATGCTTGTTTACCAGTATGATAAGAATGGAAAGCCTATAAAAATATCACCATGAAAGGGGCAATAGCTGGAGTTTCTGGGTGCAAGTTCTTTTCAAGTGGTTACATCTTCAGGATGTAATTTGCTGAAATGGCTGTTTCTGAAGAGTGGTCATTTGATTTCATTTCCCTGGAGACCAAGGGCAGACCAGACTGTTCGGAGGGAAACAGGAGCACTCGATTTTAGGAGCAAAAATGAGAAGGCAAATGCCTCCATCTCTTACACAGCATTTTGAATATGCTTCAGAGTTCAAGTCTTAGTGTTCAGTCGCACTCAAACATTTTGCATCCCAGCACCAGTGAATTCCAAAGTCATTGGAGGGGGGAAGCCACAACAGTGTTTAATTACAGCCTTTTAAAACACAACAAAACCTTACTTGACCATGCCGTTCACTATCGACGGAGCAAACGGATGCTTTTATGTACTGTGGAAGGTGCCATTTCTGGTGTGTGCACTTGCCAAAAACGATGTGTCGTTTCTGACATGAAACACCACCACATGCAGTCTTGCTGTCCATACCTTGTTGCAGGAGGCAGCCTGTGAGACACGAACAGTGACGAGCCCTTTTTTGGCTCATTTGAACAAGGCTCAAGGACCAATACAATACCAGTTGCAGCCTCAGCATGGAAAGTAATCATGCAAGCTGCCAATATTCATAGGTTTTAAGTTGTTGTTTAAGAACCTGACCAAGACAGGGGAGCTGGAGGGAGGGAGGTTTCTAGAGCCAAGAACAAAAGCAGCATCTTTTCCCAGCTATTTCAGTTACGGTGTCTGAAGACTTTCAAGTGCGAGGCCTGATGCAGAGCTCCCACTGCAGCTGCTTCTGCGAGGTTTGGAGTGATTACAGCCTTCAGATTCCTTCTTAATCGATAAAGATTCTCAGTTATTCCCCATGTTCAGGCCTTTAGGGATCAACACGCAAAACCTCATCCTAATATTTTCTTATGACAGATTATGCCATCCTATTTTAGATTTGCTATTTAATTGTTAAAAACTATTTGTGAAAGAAATCCATTAAATCCATTAAATACCCAACAGCAGTAAAAACATAGATCAGCTTGGACTGAGGCTTTTAAATATTTACCTTATTTAAAGTAGCTTAACTTCTCTTTCTTCACACTCAAAAACCAGCATCCCAGCAATGCTGAGTGTAGAAAGTGAGGAGAGAAAACACTTGCAGGAAGGCTGAAAATGCATTTCTTTTAATTTCTCTCCTTTTCAAATCTTGGTGTGTGGTCTCTGAGCCACGTACCACAGCCTTTTTGCTTCTATATTGGGCACTTAACGCAGCCTTACTGAATGCGAGAGCAGACTTCCTTGCATGGTGAACACAAACACAAGCACAACATGGTCAGTAGACACAGCAGCTTCTCAGTAACTGCAAATAAAAAGCAGCCTGGTGCTAGCACTGCATTTGTGTCTGTGCCCATCTCCATCACCGGTGGGGAGCTTGTGGTGACCTAACATAGAGAGGTCCACTGAGAAGGGATCCAGTCAGTCCCACTTTGGTGGGATCTGAGGGCTGAAAATGTCTCTTTCAAACCTATGGATGGCTCAGCTTCGGTGCATTTCCCCTGAGAAATGCCAAGTCTGCACAAGTCCTGCTGAGGACAACAGCCTGATTTCCTTCTGCCACAAAGGTTGCACTTGCACACCAACTCGTACTGGTGTCCTGCAAAAGCAAAACCCACACCAACTCTGAGCATGCCTTCCCCAGGAGGAAATGACAGCAGAAGGTACAAGCCATGAGGACCAGGACCCCAGGCAAAGGCTGGTCATGTGTAGAGGGGCTTTCTCAGGAGATACTGAGGCTACTCAGGTCAGTCAGGAGCAGCAGAGGCAGGATGCCCAGGGAGCACACACCGCCTGGTCCTCTCCCACCGGCAGAGCTGTTGGGCTGCGAGACCTATCTGGCAGCAGGAGCTGCTGGGTGCTTCTCTAGGAGGTGCTGGAGCACCCCATGGACCATGATGGTCAGAGGAAGGATTGGGGCACATCTGGGGAAAGGAGGAGCTGAGAGCGAAGGCTGACCCTTCCCGCCCTCACCCACTGAGGGGGCGCTACCCACCTACACCCCCCAGATTTAATGGGAAACGAGAAGCCCCCCTCATCCTGTAGGCTGCTTGTCCCTGTGATCTCAACAAAACTTCGCACTTACTTGCAATAATAAAGCGTAAAAGGGATGCTTGGCCTTGCTGTATTTGTCACAGCAAGGTTAAAATCATTGCTCCCTTTACCAGTGTTTTACAGAAATTAAGTTTCGTGGCCATGCCTTCGACCCTCCTCTCAGAAACCTCTCTCCGGTCTTTGTCAGTTGATAGTAACCAAAGTTACCTTATGAAAAAGGTACTGTATATTTCATTTTGGGAAAACACTGTATTTATAACTTATTTTTATTCTAAATTTGTTATGAGGAATGCTTGTCTGAGTTACACGTGAATGAGTCTGAAGTGCAATATCTATATAGATAAGTGGTTCATTTTTGAGACTGTATCTATTGAAAAAATTATTTATACAAGAAATTCACTATTCTACTTAATATAATAGTAAACTTACAGAAAATAGTGAATGTTTAGGGCTTTTATTTATTAAAAAAATTCAATTAAAAGTGCATGGCATATGCTGCCATTCACATGGTGTGATTTATTAGTTTTTGTAACAATGTTTAGCCTGCAAACTAGCAGCGTCATCTGATTTTTCCTGTCCTGATGATGTATTTTTGTAAATTACCATATTTAAAAACCAAAATCTTTCTGTGTGACTATTTTATTTCCCCACTAAAAATAACCCATTAAATTGTTTTAACTTAATTTGAAAAAACTCACAACCCTTTTCCATATCATTTAGAAAGGACAAGGTGCAATTTTCATGTACAGTGAATGGGTCATTTCATTTCTGATCATTTAGGGCTTTAAGAGCTTACTTCCAAAGCCCCTTGAAGTCGAAGGGAAAGTTGCTTGTGTGTTGTGTTTGTTTTTTTCCAATCCCCATCAATTTAGGAGGGCTTTGGATCAAGCCGTATCTTGTTAACAGACATTTGAAGCCTTCTTAGAGTCCAGTTTGGATAATAAAGCCTTGACTTTTTAGTCTGCCATATGGGAGCTGCTGTTGATAATACTTGCCTTATTTTTTGTTGTGTGAAGCATTTTGCAATGACTGTTGCTAATAGCCAATGTCTTGCTGTATTATTCGTACCTCCTAATTTTCCAATAGTAAAAATTTAACCAAGCACATGTAGTGTCATTATTTAGGGAAGAAGTATTCTGGAGACAAAACCGTCTTTGTTGTGGAGATGGTCTTTTGTACTCTATTTAATTTATATTTCAAATATTTACAATTAGAAAAAATAAGCTGTGAATGGACAGTTTTACGATTATAGGTATATGTCCTTGAAGACCACAGCTAGGAACAAAATACTTTTTAGACGAGTTGCTGGTATATGAAATTATGGGACCTATCACCTATTTAAATTGTGAATATTGATATTTTCATAAGTAGACAATATATTGTGTTTGACAAACTTGTTTGTATTATAATAAATTATGAGATGGTGCATAACTTACTACTGTCTTTGGAGCTATTGCTTGATTTATGGATTCTTATGATATACTTTTGATTTATAGGTACTTGTGATATACTACCAATAAGACCAATCCTTGGCAACCATTACTCAGTAAAACATGGCCTTGGATTACAGGTGTTCATTTGTTGAAAAAAAAATCTGAAATAGAAGACGTATAAATTATTATTGGTCCAATTCTAATGGGACAAATGGCTGTTTGATTCAAATCTGAGGACAAAATGGGGCATTGAAAAGGAAACCCTCCCAATCCACTCTCCCTGTGGATATACAGGGTCCACATGTTTTACAGACTGGTCCCCTTCTGGCTTTGCAAGTCCCCTCATTTGGAAAGACAGAAGAGGACCAGAGTTCTGACAGAATGCTCCTCTGGTGATGAGCATCCAGAGCCCCTGCTCCATCAGCTGCTCCCAAACATTTTGGATTTGATATGTTCCTGTAGGATATTTCAGTCTGTTGCAGAGATAAGGAATCCTCATGAAATACCACATTTACAGATCTATATATTATTAAATATCTGAACATGATAAATATATTATACCTCTTGCCGGAAATAGGAAGTGAAAAAAAACTATGATGAGAAAATACAAAATAATAGAGAGAGAAAATGGATTCACAGCCTCAGGGGACTGCATGTATAAGAAGCCCAGTATTTCTTCAAATGAAAAAATACTAATGCTATGCAGAATTCATACCCCGGTCAAATGTAAAACTCTGTGGGATCAGGCTCCTAGCTTCTCTGGAGAAGTAATAGGACATTAAAAGAATATAAAATTATCAAAAGCAAGCAGAGTGAAGAAAGAACTGATCAGAAAGGTCCAGTGTCTCAGAGATCAAGAAACACAGGGTTAAATGCACAAGAGGAGAGGGCGACCCCAGTAATGCCAGATCCACTCCTCAGATCTCCCTGGTGCAACAGGCTTGGGCACGGATTTTTAAAGGACAGCATCAGAGAGAGATAAATGAGGGGGAAAGGGACACTGCTGAAAGGGGCAATGTCAGATTTGATGGAGCTTATCAGAGCTGTTCCTTACAGAGGGAGCCTGGGATCTGCCCGTCTCAGTACTTTCATTAACAGCTGCGGCATGAAAAGTACTGATGAAGTGTAGAGATTATTTGTACTGCTGGCAGAGGACTGAAGGAAAGGTATTTCATGTAAGAACCAGATGACCTTGAAGATCCAAGTGATAAAAGCGGAATGAATTCAATAGTAATAAAACCACAAGGCTTTCCACTTGTCTGCCTGTAACAATACATTTGCTATAAAACCTCAGTAGTCAGAAACAACCAAGAACCCAGTTGTGCCAGCTGGGCTTGAATGGCGATGAGTCACCAACAGAAAGCAGCTGGGAGAAACCTCAGCATTCAATCACAGACATTTCTAAAGCTACAGCATAGTATTAATTGCATTTTGCAAGACTTCATGTGCCATATGCATATATATCTCCCTCTCTCAAGGGATAAACAGCAGTAGTTGGAGAAGAAGAAGCTGATAAAGAACCAGACCTGGGACAAGAAGTGGTGGTTATGAACTTTCCTTGGGTAAATTTACCCTGGAAGTTAGAAGAGTCTCTAACTCCCAAAGCAGGGAGGCTCTGCAAAAGCCTTTCCACCAGCCCAGACCTCCCCACTGATTTTAAATGGAGCTCAGTGGCTTCATGGACCAGGATTATGAGCAGGACGCACTGGGACCATGCATCCTCAGAGCTGGCAGCCCCACAACCCTAACCTGCACCAGCCCCCTGGACCTCCCAGACGGCTTGGCAGGTCCCAAACGCAGCATGGGGGATGGCAGATGCGGCCCCCATGTCCATCCACCCCACTGGGGCCACTCCAAGGGAGGTGACCATCACCAGAGCCACGACAGCCACCAGCTGCTCAGAGTGATCCCCGCATGCAGCCACAATTAACTCAGCAGCACACACAGAGGATGTGGACCTCTGCTAACGGGCTCCCCATTGAACTCGCACCGACTTCTGCCTCAGCTGTTCAGTTCTTTAAAAAGGTCTTCAAACCCACCAAGCAGAGGAGAACAAAAAGCAGCCTCACGCAGTCTTGAGCTGTTAAATAATAATCCCACTATTAGCAGGCTGGGGCTGAATTTGCAAGATCTGCCTTTCTGACAGCATGCAATTAATTCCTGGGATTTGCCAGACACAACAAGGGGGTTGAAAGGCTCCAGCCTTTTGTAATAAATAGGCATCCCAAATGAATTTACTATTAGCTTGCTACAGTGGACCAAAGACACATAAATATTTATTACAATTACAAAATTATGTCAAAAAAAATTAAAGACTCATGTTTTCCTGCCTTACCAACAGGCTAGAAACCCTGCTCCACCTATTTCTCACTCAGCACCTTTTTTTAAGAGACTAAATGGACAAGATGAACTGCAGGCAAAAGTATGATACTGGATATTATAGTCAGAAGATTAATTTGCTGTAACAGCAGTACCAGAGATCTTCAGCTGAGCATGGCTCCTCATGTTGGCTGCTGCTCTACAGCAGCATAACAGAACAGCCCCTGGCCTGAGGACTTTGCAGGGACATACAGCACCCAGGCAGGCAGCCTAGTGCTCCAGGGGGTCCATCAGGTACAGGTTAGCCTCGGAAACGAGTCATGGGAAAGGCTATAAAATAACATGGAACAGAGAGAGGCACCCTACAATGCTGTCCTCACCGTGGCAAGGAGAGACACCCCAACTCCCAATGGCATGGGCAGCGAGGAGAGACACCCCAACTCTCCTCACCGTGGCGAGGAGAGACACCCCAACTCCCAATGGCATGGGCACAGCACTGCAGGTGAACGATGGCCTTCACATCCCCAAACAAAAAGCAGCAAAGGGTTAGTGTCGCAGAATGGATCAGCTTCTGGTGGTTTAAAACATCAGTGGCTCCCACCCTCACAGTGTCACAGCACAGCAAGGCAGCCCAGCCACAGGACAAGTGCCCAGTCCCCTCGCCATCCCACAGATCTGCCTTGCAGGTGGGGTTCACCTCATGAGATGGAGATGCCTGTCATGTAGACAGCTCCCCATCAGCCACTCATCCTGACCAGCAGAGAGAAATTCATCTCAGCAGCTGGAAGTGCCCAGAGTGCAGCAGAAGAGTGCCACATCCCATGGCCCCGAGCCACTGCCTTCGTTGCATGAGTGAGGGCAAACGAGCCCTGCCTCCACCAGCCATGCTGCCTGCTTGGAAAAGGGCTTAGAAAAAGGGTATAGAATTGAAATGAGTTGAGACTTTTCCCTGCTGAATTTTATAACGGAGTTTGCAGCCCAGCCTCAGGACAGCCAGGCTTTCCAGCGACTGGATTAGAGACATTCAACCTTGTGAATTAAATATCGCTATAAACCCAGTGATGGGCGGTGGTTTCCAGCAGTACCTTCTCTTCATTTGTCACAGCCATCTTTGTAAATGTAAACAATTCTGCTGGACTGAGCTCTCTCAGGTTTCTGTCCTGCAGGTACAGACCTTCAGCACTGCTATGTTTCTGGGATAAAAAAAGTAAAATAAAAGCCCAAATCTGAGATATTGTGCTCATGAGGAAATCCGTCAGCACCTCTGGCTGACTATCACACACCTCTGGTATTGAGTAACTTGGGACCACTCATGATACTAAAATCACACAGGGATGCAACCAAACCAAATCATGCATTTTAGCAAATATTGTTTAAAACAGCCCTTAGCAGAGATGCCTTTCCTTGATTTTCTTCTATATGTTTTTAAGGGACACCTCCCCCCCCAAACTTTTAATGAAGAAAAAGAGCACGCACTGTGGAGTTTTTCCTCCTTTTTGGTTTTTATCTACTTAGGAGTTCCACAAAAAGCTACCTAATTGAACTGCAGGCAGTTTCAAGGAAGGGATAATTATGCCCAATAACACAGGAGCAGTAGCAGAGAGACCGTTCATATTACCTCATCCTTCAGCTCTATCGCTGGGGGGCTCAATTTAAACAGAGACAACCCAACCCTGTGTCATGCTATGAATCCTAAACAGGCCCTACTGAACAGGGGTCAACCAACATTAGAGAAATGCTTTGCTTGCATTTAAGACAAGAAGTCCACGCTGGTGATGTTGAACCGTGATGTGCAAAATGCTCCAGCTTCCCCAGCAGCTCCTGCTCTCCAAGCTACCAGCCCTGCTCTGCCCTGGGCTGATCCTGCTCTCCAGTCGTCGTCCTTTTCCCTTTGTCTGCCCAGCCCCAGCACCCCACGCTCCTTTCCCTTCTCATCCCATCCCCCTGCTCAGAGCCAGGCAGGGCTGCTGGGTTTGTATGCACCATGTCCCCCTGCCTGGCCACCACGGGTACACTGCACCAGTTTGCTACATTACATGTTTTCATGCCAGGGGGAAATGAGGAAGTTTGGGGAGGTGCTGCTACAAGCAACCCCTCATCTCTAAACTGGAAAGCACAGAGCCCTGGTGTGCAGAAGCCAAGACCAGAAGATGCTACTACTTTTATTTCAAATTGTAGGTGTCAGATGAATCACATCTACATACTTCTGATTAAACAGTCTCTTTAAAATAGCATCTATTGTTATTTATCACAATAACAGAGGTTACATGGGGAAAAATTAGCTGAAAGCTGCTCTATAGATTACACTTGACACAAGTTAGAAAAGTACAGACTAAGCAAAGAGAACAGGGTACTTCTCATAGTTTTTGCTCCTGATCTATCCAGATAGATGAAAACATTTGAAATGGGAGTCCCCTTCAGTGTCCAGCACAGACCATGCACTCCAGCACTTGGATGAGTGCACCAGAGGTGGTTCCTCCCCATCTGATGCTCTGCACACCAGCAGCGTGAGCAACAAGCAGCCCTGCCACATGCCGTCGAGATGCACTGTGCCCAAGTGCCATAGAAAGTACCACCAGTCTGACTGAGCCAACAAATAAGCTCAACTACAAGTCATCCAGACAGTCTTTTAAAGCTGCGTGCATCCCAGAGGATCTCCAGCAGACATCTGGCCACAGCTGGCTGCTTGATCAGCTGCCTGCAGGAAGAGCCACATGCATAATAAACCAATTTTCATTTAAGCCAATATTGCACTGATGTCACCTTTTCCAGGAGCGCACATGTGTAAACTCCAGCAATCAACAGCACTGAAGCTCAGCAGCTGTGTGCAGAAAGGCTCATGCTTGACAATTCACTGCTCACAGACGAACCCGGCGTACACCGAGAAGGAGAACGGCGCTTTGTGTTTGCGTCTGCGAGCACTGAAAGGGTAGCAGTGCTCACAGGGTGAAGACAAGGATACACATCTGCAGATTAGCTGAAGAAGAGACCTGCTTAACATGCAAACCCATCACGCTCTGTGTGAGCAACTGCCCCAGTGATTCAGAGAGGAGAATGAATATGGAAGGGACGAAATCTGCAGTTTAATTCAACTACTAGGGATTATCGAAGTGCGGGAAAACGAGAAACAGCACAGGGGAATCCACGGGGAGAAGGCAGTGGCTATTTTGCTAAGCTGTCACCTAATACAGGAGTATATTAGTATAAATAAGATATAGCTAAATCTTTAAAGCATCAGAGAAATCCAGGAGACACAAAGGCAAGAATTAGGCCACCGAGGTCCAGAGCAGAAGAAAGGCCAGTGTTCCTCTGGATCACCAGCTTGGAGGGGTCCGACCAAGTTCCCCCAGAGATGGAGAGCGATGCAGACTGCGCAGAAGGAGCTCTCGTTCGGGGGCTGCCTCAAGGAGGGGCTTGGAGAGTCTTTTCTTAACCAGGGCAAGAGCAGGTAGAAAAGCAGCATGAAGGAAAGTGCTGCTTCCATATGTGTCCACGCAGCGCCTGCAGGCACCTCAGCAGCTTCCCTCCCTCCGCAAGCTGTGCCCTGCAAGCCGCTGGGATGCTACAGTGCTCAGCAGGGCCCTGCCTCTGCATTGAAGCGGTTACCTGCGCTACCGCAGGTTGGTAGCTATAGCAATGAATGAGCTGAAGAATCAATAGGTGTAATTATAATGAATAAAACTGCTGGAGTTAACCAGACAGTCCTAAGATTGGAGGCTGGTATTTGCTGCTGCTGTTCCTTTTGCTGCTTAGCAAAGCAGGTGTCCTTGCATTTATTTATTCATTCATCTTTATTCTGACTTCAGCATCGTTTACTTCCCTTCTGTCTGAACCAGCCCATGCTCCCCAGACTCTGGGTATACACAGGCATAGCCAGTCTCTCGTTTGGACAACACTGGAAATGGTCACATCACTGGTTATTAGATAAGTATCCTTGCACAAGTCAAGGTTTCAAGCTCTTGCTTTACAGGGCCTCCCAGGGCTACCATGGGATTTCTGCTCCACATTCACCACTATGCTCCTTCCACTTTGCTGTTTCACATCTGCCAACTCTGCCCCTGTGAAGGCACACCAACACTTGCTCAGCTCCCCGCATCCCACCTGGGACAAAGTCCTCTGCTCCATCTTGGGCTGGCAGGGGGTCAGCCTATTATATGCTGTAGGCCCAAAGGCCTAACACAAATGTGTCAAAAAACAGGCAATCCCAGAGAAGAGCAGGTATGTTACAGCACCTCACCTGGAACTCTGGAAAGTCAGCAATACCACCTGTACTCAGCTTGCACAGCTATGGCCCGTCAGTGCCTGACCAGCCCCTCCTCAGCATCCTCTAAGCAGGAGCCTTGTCTGGACTGAGAGTTGTTGGGAACAGCCCCCCAAGTGTACGGCAGCTCCTGCAACTGCCACGCGACCTGTCCTGTCCTGTCCAGGGAAGGCTGTTCAACAGACATCGTCAAGACCATCAGTCAGGCGTGCATTTGGGTGCAGTCCCTGCTGGAACAATCACTGAACAAGCAACCCCAGCACTCAGCCAAAAAGGGGGGAAAATCAATGTAAATCTCTCCTCAGCTCTGTTGTCCTGGCCTGCAACCTCCCCAGCAATGCCAGGTGCCGCAGCTGCTCAGCCAGCATGGGCAGGAGCTTAGGGAAGCCACTGAGAGGAAGATCTACATCTGTCCAGCAAAACCTGCCCCATTGCAGAGCAACCTGCAGCCAATGGCTCTGAGGAGCCCTTTCTTCCCTTGTATTTTCAGTGTTTCACTATTCTGTGAAAGAAAAATAATCTGAACTGAAATGTGCCAAAAGGAAAATGTTGGGGGTCAAACACCCGTAAGTCTCCCTGAAGTAATAGCCAGCAGGAGACATGCCAAAAGAGGCTTTGTTCTTCTCCAGGCTAGAAGAAACCTCATGAAGGGACAGCAGTTTTGGAAACTAACATAGCAAAAGGCACACGTGAGTGTGCCTTGATTCTGTCACTGCACATTGCTGCTAACAGACTCCATGCCCACAAAACCAGCCCTGAGCAGAGGCAGCCCGAGCCTGCACACCAGCAGCACTACCTGTGTCTGCAGCGGAGCGAGACGGGAGGTGTGGGCACGTCTCCTCCCTCCGCACCCACCCAGGCTCATGGCCACCCAGCAGTGCAGCCTCCCACGCCCGGGGCTGCCCTCCCCTGCCCCTCTCCCAAAGCAGAGCACACTGCCCATGCAGCACACCACCTCCCGAGAGCAAAGCACGCCACCACGTTAACATTAAGGCTCTGTGTATAATCACAGACATTAACTGCATCACTTCGAGAGAAAGAGGCGCTTGTTTGGTAACCATGCCTCATCTGCCAAATGGTACAATTACTGCATCACGCCAAGCTGACACGCTGCGAGGTACCCCCTGAGTGTGGGTTCAGCCACAATCCAGCACGTAAAGGCAATGGTGGAGATGGCAAAACCAACCCATTCTTCACTCAGGCCTCTCTGCGCTAGTTGTCCTTTTGAACTCCATAAAGCAGCAAAGGAGAAATATCAAATGGACACACCTCCCCTTTTTAATTTTTACAGCTAAGTTTGTCATCAGCTTTACCTGTCTGTTAAAGCCTTGGGAGATACATGAGGACAAGTTATTTTCCTCTGCAGCATGTCATCCCTAGTCATGTCCACTTAGAGAGTTCTTAGATTTACATCAGGGAGAGAAAGCCCCAGATGGTGGAAGATGCTGCCCACCAACACCCACACCATGCCCCCCTTCAGCAAGACAGGACCTGCCTGCAGAGACCCAGGAGCAGGTTTCTGAACACCAAGAAATTGCTGGGCTCTGCTCCCAGCGGAGCCCATGGGTAAAAGCCAGCAGAGCCAAGCGGGGCTGCCGCTGTAGCTGCATGGCACGCTTACCACCAAGGCAAGCCCAGCACAAAATGTGTTTGCTTTCCAATCCAACTGAAAATCTGAAAATCCAAATTGAAAACTCTTGGCATTTTCCCCCCAAGCAAGCCCTTAGACTCAGGAGCATCAGTTGAAGGTTTGATCTGCACCACACGTCCAGGGCTCAACAAGAAAAAAAAACCCAAATGGGTGGGATTCCTACGGGTTCAGACAGGGTGAAAATGCTGCTGACTTAGCAAAGATTTGCCTCTGAGACTGGGTGTGATGGTGCTCCCACTCTGCCAAAAACATTCATAAACCTAATTGTGAAGGGAAATTGCTTCTCCAGCCCCACTCATGGTTGGGTGCCTCTAGGAAATCACTCATATAATGGCTAGGCTGAGGGGCAGCTGGAGAATGTTAATGCTTCTTTCATGCAAAAAAGTATATGAAAACTTCATATAATGGATTGTCTCCCCTATCTGCCCTTTATAGGTTGCTCACCTCAGGTTTGTAAGCTGCTGAAATCCATGCCCCTGTCCTAACACACCAGCACTTTTCCTTTGTGCAGCAGACTGCCCAAACCCCTCCTCTTTTCAGATTCAGCACATGCACTCGCATAACCCACAAACTGGTGTGGGTCCAGACCTGCTTCGAGTCTCTGGGCACTCCTTCGACAGGACCCTCAACTAAACAACACACAACAACAATACAAGGCCTCACAGAAAAAAAATTCAGACAAACCATCCTTTACTGTGCACATTCCCCGTAAAAGGGCTCAGCGTTTACACCAATTGTTATTTTAATGTCTGAGAACATCTGGGCTTCTATGCTTATGAGGGAACCAGGGCTGTATTGAATTATCATTAAGAAAAGCTCTTTCTTCTTTCCTATGTCGAATACATTCAGGTGAATAACTCCTTTCCAAAGATGAAATTGCAAGTTAGGCTTGAAAATAAAGCAGTTTTCCTGCTTCTGTCCTAGCATTTGGTGTCTGATACCACGTTTTAAAGCTTTAAATGTTCCAGGAAATGAAAGTATTAACTACTAAATGGATTCAACAAAACTCATCTTCACGTGCTCATAAGAGACTGAGCCTTTAAAATTTATATCACAGACATTTTCTAGTAATTTTCTGGAAAACAAAACTAATAAATTCTGACTTAAAAGACTTTGCTATGCCTTCCTTTGTTTAACAGGCAAAGATCATTGTGCGGCTGATTTCCACCATATATTCCTCCCTCATCTGTGGCCAGGGTTCCTCCTCCCCAGCCCATCAGACATCCTTCTCTGTTCATGAGCCGCACACCTGCCCACAGCCAGACTGGGACCACAGTGCCTTCCCTTCATGTCCTTTTCTCTAATGCATCAGTGGTTCACAAGGAGGAATGCAAACCCCTTTCTTGCTAATCAATCAGTTATGGCGGTCGGTATTAGTTAAGGAAAATCCAGCTTTTGCATTCTTACAGAAGATATTCTGACCTTGTCCTTCAACGTGATTTCTACATCGACACTTCCACAAGCAGCTACCACCCTGAGCTGGAGCCATACCAGCCTTTTGTAGCAAACTGGTCAACTGATTCAACAGGTATCTTGCAGGCCATGAGAGTTTGGCAGGCTCAGACACAGCTCGCACATTATGGGGAAAGCAGGTGGAGAAATGAATGTTGCTGTGAGTTCGCAAACCAGCATACCAGCCTCTCGCCAGTTGTAAGTGCCATCACCCTGACCTCACCTCCCAGCAAAGCAGCTTCCTGCACCTGCAAGCCCTATCCCCTCAGCCCACATAAGCACATTCCCACCGGCCATGCAACGCTCATTGAAGAAGTTTGTGCCGCAGCTCAAACACGCAAGGGCTCAGGAATGTGAGCTGCAGATGCTCAGTAAACTCCCAGCTCAGCAATGGATGATCAGAATATCTATCCATCAAAACAATACTTCAGAAGCAGCTCATCTGGATCAGCAGTTTATATCACATTGTCCTTGCCAAGTCATCTCAATTTTACAGTTCCTAAACCCAACCTTTCCTTCCCGTAAATAAGCAAGCAGGAGCTGAAGGCTGAGTTAGTACCAAGTGAGACAAAGGACACGCCGATACCTGCAGGCACACTAACACTTTGTCACTACAGTTTATAATGAACCATGTACACTATCAAGGTTTCGCTGGCCAGGCTGGCCCCTCAGCAGGCATGGAGATTGGCTGCAAGGCCTGGGGTCAGTACAGACAGCTGCTTTCCAGGACTGTGGGGATACTTTGGGTTTTTACCCTTGGGGATTTTTTTAACAAATACTTTGCTTTGAGAATTGCACTGATGCAGAAACGGGCTCCAAGGGTTACTGCAAGCAGACGATCTGACATTAGCCACTTTAAAAGCCAACGCATGATTTCTAGAAGATCCCTGCCCCCCATCAGGAAAGCACAATGTATATACCCTGTATTCAGGGAGAGCTGTGCTAAAGCCAGTGTTACCTGACAAAGCTGTACCAAGTTGAGGCTCCATCAATACCAAATGCTGCTACCACTGTGTCTGGTTGCAAGGGACAAGTTTCTGTGGCAAACACACTTGACTTTGTAGCTTAACTGTAGAGGAAAAGCTGGGGGCTTTTTTTCAATGGTTTAGAGATTCAGGAACAAGAAATCTACATATTCCCAGGGAACGTGTACCAACATCCAGGTCAGCAATTTAGGTCACGCTGGCCTTGTTACATTGCTGTCTTCTGCTCCGAAACAAGCAGCCAGTTCCAGAGGACAGGGCCTTAATACGCATCAAACCAGGTCATTAACAGGGAAAGGCCAAGAGCTTCATGCTACGCTTTTTGCACTGAATGTATGTGAAAAATTAATATGAAACACTAAGAGAAGTTACAAATGGACAGAAGGCTACCAACTGTGAAATTGGAGCCAGGGCTGTAAAATCCAGGAGACCAGGACATGGTGTACTTTTCCAAGATGGCCAATAACACATTTTAGCAGTTTCTACTGTCTTGAAATCCCTGGGGAGACGGTGGGGGAGAACAACCTTGCAGGTCCTGAACAAACATAACATTCAAGCGCAAAAATAAAGTCTACAATTGCTTGCCATCATAAAGCATCACTATGCTTATAAGGAAAGCCAAGGAAACCAACTGCAGTTTTAAATGCTATTAGGGTAGCATTAAAGTCTCACACGTTAAGGAGTGCTTGAGCTTTATTTCCTATCAAATAAGCCCTGCAGCCTCCCCTCTGCTGCTGCACCCCGCCAGAGGTGACAATGGTAAAAATGGCAGGTGAACAAGGACCGGTCGCCCTTAGAGGACCATCTACCATCAAAAACCAGGTGACTGAATATTCAGTTCCCACTTTCACTCTTGAAAAAACCACCTGTTTCTGGGCACAACATAAGTTTGTTCAACTCCAAGAATCAATGCTTCGCCTTAGAGTAATTACACCACGTGAACAACTCACATGGAGAAAAGCCGCTTTCTGCATCAAGTTTGGCAGGTGTCGGTAACTGGAACAAATTCCCAGAGCATTGCTACATGTAAAATGATGAAGGAATAACAGCTTGGAAGCGCCAGTGAGGATTTAACGCTCCAGTCACAGTTCCCAGCTCTGCCACTGACTTCTCAGATAGCCTTGAAAAAAAAAAAAACTTTCCCTCCACGGAATCCTTTTAGGACATTACAGTTTTCTTCACGCACTCCAGTATTTCACTTGAGACATAAGTGCTCTAGACACGAAAAAGAGGCAGGAAATGATGCTAATTAAGCCTCTCAGTCATCAGTGACTTCGCTCCCTGACTTCTCAGGACCTTTAAGGCACTCCAGCGTTGTTACTTATCACTGACATCCCTGGCTGTGTTTTCTCAGCAGATTTCCCCATAAGTTATAATATTTTGATAACCTACCTATGGAGCAGAGTCTGCTTCCCAACACAGGAACTCATTGACAGACTACTGATGAGATAGATACAAATATTAAAAAATTGCTTCTACAGGTGTTTCAACAAACACATGCTGAAAATTCTTCTTCTAGCAAATACAGTCTTACTTTTCATTACGTCTCTGTTGCCTGTCTGAAACCACTACCAGGCTACTTGGAAATACTTTAACACCTGCTGAAATGAACCTGATCACTTGAAAAAATAAAAAGCCTTAAAACCAAAATGATGGACTTGCAGTTTAAGTACTCAGGAGTTACAGCGATAGAAGCAGAAGCATGAGAAGGTCAGACCAGCTCAGAAACAGAGGGCAGCATGGTGGTTCCCACCAGCGTCTGGGACTCTCTGCCTGCGCACCCTTAAGGGTTCACCCGGGACTTCTAAGCCTCCACCAAGACCTCTGCACGTCCCTTCACCACATTTCACATACATTTTATTAAAAAAAAAAATAAATCCATTTTCAATCCCAAAAAGAGCCTGTGCTGGCATGCCTTACAGCCCAGCACAAGGTGGGAGATCCACAAGCAAACATGGGACATCTCAGACAGCCAGCAGCAGAGCGGTGACACCGATGGCAGCTCCCAGCCTGGACCGTGTCCCAGACCTGGCACCTCACCCAGCTCTTGGGACACAGGCAGTCAGATAATCTTGTAATCACACGCAACCAGAAGTTACAGTAACTCCTCTGTCCTGGGAATACCCACAGCTAGAGCAGGTATTCCCCCACATCTGCATCTGCCAGCTGCCTGCCTGCAATATGCTGCACATGCAGAAGCTTACCACCATGCTTTATGTTTGTATATATGCATATACATGTATATGCTCGTGGGTGTACATATACATTTGGAAAAGATGTGTTGCCAAGCGCATTGTCAGTGACTGCTACAGTAAAGAAGTCCAACATGAGATGGTGACGTTGCAGGCCTGATCCTCCACATGGCTGTTGGGACTGAGTGCTCCCGAGAGCCTCCATATGGTACTTCTGGCACTGCTTAATTTTATTTGCCAGGGCCACCCCAGAAAACAGTATGCAGGCATTGAGTTAATAAAACTGGCTGCTAGGCATGAAGGGTTAACAGTTCATCTAGAAAGATTAATTTATGCTCAAAATCCATTCTGTGTCACTTACTAAGAGAAAAAAGTTAAGCAGTGTAAAACGAGCAGCAATAATTGCATTTCCTTAAGGACGTGCCTGGCAGGAGGTCGCTATCTGTTCCATGAAGTACGTGACCATGATACTGTCATTTTGACAGCATCATTGTATGTAGCCATTAATCTTACAAGTTAAAAACCCATAAATCTCTGTTAAACCCACTGTCATTGATTAGGAATTACATTACCACAATACACAGAAGCCTTTTAATTTTGTTTTTCCTCCAAAACGAATAAACAGGTCTGTTTGGTTTATCTTCTATGCTGGAGTGATAAAGGGCAAAGCCATTTCATGGCTATGCATCATTGTTTTGGAACAAAATCATACCCAAGAAGCTTGGGAGAGGGGGAAATAAGAAGAAAAATAGGTTTCCAGGGATGTAATTTAGCCCAACTACTTGCTATCACTTTTCAAGAGTATCAAACACTGAGGCAGAATTTGTCAAACCTTGAATCTTATAAATTTGGTTGATATAAACCCAGTGAATAGTCCAGCAGGTCTCCTCATGAGAAAGATAAGCACATTTGTTCTGCTGGATCTTTATCTGCTTGCCTATTTTTTTTTAATGCTCCTAGCTATTGGAAATATTCCAGATTGATCAGTTATCCAGTGAATCAACCTTCCAAGGCAACATAGATAATTAGTCCTCATTACAGTAATGACTCAATAATTCAAAACAAATGACTAGGAAATCCACTGCTTTCTCCTCAATTCTGACATCTGGGTGCTACTCTAAAATGTAAAAGCAGTTGTGAACCTCAACACACAGATAATTCCATTAGGGTCAGGGATCGACATGCTGATAGTTCCACACTCAAATGCTTTACTAGACCAGCCCGAGTCCATCTTCACTGCAAAACCCCCGCAGTTTTGGTGTGATCAGGTCACCACTTTGTCTTTTTCAAGTATATGATGAGTGTGGGGGAAGGGAGGGAAGGAAGCAAAGCAAGGTCTTTTTGATAATTAACTACAAAATGGGGAACTACTGTTCAGATTTAACCACCTGACAGTTTTATTGTTGAGAGGGTACATATTTTCAGAAGTTTTCTTCTGATAAGGACTCATTGACAAGAACTTTCTGGATGATATTTTGGTGAACAGCCAGTGGGTACAAGAATGGGAGAGCAAGCACCCATGGGTACCCTCCCCAAAGCAAAACTGATGTCTCAGCTACATTCTAGTAGTTCCAGCAGCAAATAAAAAAGGCCAAAGGACTGAAACTTGTTCAACTCTTCTACCTTCTTCACTCATCTTTTCTTGCAATGCCCACCTCCTTTAACTACCCATTGCTTCAAACAAGGGGAAAATAAACTCAACCAGCTTGTCAGAGTTTGGATACAAACACCTCAATGGAGGGTAATTAAATATAGCATATGTTCTCTTTTAGTAGTTGTTTACAGCTGGAAGATCAAATGGTTCTCTCAGACTTTGATCTTGATGCTTCTCCTTGAAAAAAAAACACACAGACAAGTTCAATGGACCCTAGTTGCAACTTCTTAGGGATGATGTTGATTGGATGCAGTTCCCCTTAACAGAGCTGCTCACCTTCAGGATGGCAAAACAAAGTCCGTCTTTCCAGTCTGCAAGGGGAACATGCTACCAGTTAAACTAAAAGGGAGTGGAAGTTCAGGGTGCAAACCCCAAAAAAGCAGCTGAGGAACAGAAGTTACAGCAACAGCCATTCAGTATCTCATCCAAACCTCAGGGCTGATATCTCACTAGTGTCTGACCTGGGAAGGGATCAACCACACCATCATCACTGCAACTGCCACTACGTGCAGCAGCACTTTTTTTTTAAATAGAAAAGGACAGATATTTTGTGTAGGAAATTCATGTTGGCACACATGGGCCTTATATAAGAATTCTGTAGTGGTTTTATATAGTTACCATCAGGAAGTTTGTCCTGATTTTCTGGCTAAGCTCTTGCTCTAAGGACACAAGGCAGGTTGTGTTACTTAAATAGTCCCCAGGACCCAGCCCAGCCAAAGGAAACTATGGGAGACTGACAACAGTAAACAATTTAATTTGCCCGAGGGCTAGAAAGTCAGAGTAGTAGTACAAGATCCTCTGAACACCAAGTGGCCTTAATAAATAACCCCCTTCAGAATCATTACAGCTGAATCTTGCTTTTCACTGTATTACCCAGACACCAAGAGTCACTTAGGAGCTTGCCAGCTCTCAAATTGGCCAACAAACCAAAGTCAATCCAATTGGAATTGGAATAGAAACATTTGCCAGAGTGAATCGGACCACTCGAGATCAATAATATAGATCATGGGACAAGGGAAAATTACTGTCTGAAGAAGGAAACAAATGAGAAAAGAGGTCCCAAATCAATTATTGCTAGAATCTGGGGAAAAATTAAACAGAACATGGAAAAGCAAAATGGTACCTGTGTGTGTATGCATGAAACGAGTAGACATGGGGGAAAATATGCATTTACTGTTTACATGCAGGAGACCAACTCCCACTCCACATCCACACAGTTCCTTCCGTGGCTGTATGTACATGTAGAGAGGACACGTGCATTGGATTCAAAGGGAAAACAGTAAAAAGCCATGATAAAAGATGGAAAGGTTTATTCCTGCAAACGCACCTTTCCAAAGAGCACAGAATGAGTAACGTCTGAGCAACCACCACCTGGTTTGAAGATAAACACTATTACCATTTGCTGAATCTACTTCAAATGCTAAATACAGGATTTGATAGCCCATTCCTTGCAAAAACATACAGATAAGGGGTAACAAAAGCAGCAGCTAATGACCCTTAACCACCTAACTAGCTAGTGACAGAAACAGGTTGCCAAAAGATGGACTTTTAGTATGGTTCAATACAGTAACCCCTACAGAAATGGGACATGAGTAAAAACTGCAACTCCATGATGAGGCCAGACAGATTTTCAGGGACACATACACACACATTCAAGATAACCCCTTAATCACCCAGCTATGATTTATAGTGCTGAAGGTGGTATGTACTGTCATGGATTCGAGTCTACAGGATCAAGTTTCAATAGCTTGCCTGTCAAATCACCTAACTATGACGTCTCAGATGCCAGAAGAGAGGAGGAAAATTCCATTTTGAACACTGTTCAGTTTAGACCACAAGCATTTTATGTCTTATTGTGATGGGTTCAGCAATTTTTCTAGAGGTATCATCCCAGAGATCCCTGCCCTTCCAGTCATAGCAACAAGCAAAAGGTTTCATTCACTCTCCTCATGTGCTTGAGTTAAACTTACTGAAGCAATAGGGTATCTTAAAGATTGCAATATAGTTTAGAAGGGACCCTGGCAAGCTAATGTGCTGCCAGTGACTAAAGCCAGAGTTTCTTTCTGTTTGTGGATTAGTCAGCTGCTAAAGATCATTGTTTTATGAAGTTTAGACTGTCAAGGACCCCATCATTTGTAAGTCACCAAACTAATCTTGCTATCTTTCTATAGCCAGATTTCTAATCATTGCAACTTCAAGAAATCTCATGAACAATCTCTTCCTATTCCAAATAATTCCCAGATCACCCATGTGCCAAATTCAAACATTTACAGTCTTGTTCACATCAGAGTACAGATTACAAGCCAACAGCTATCAGCTGGCACAGCCTGCACTGCATAGGGTGCACTCCTTGTATTTCCTTGTACATATTCACTGAGGCAACAGGATTAATGGATACTTTCTTCACACCAAATACGATTTCCATGCACAAGGCACATGTTTAGCAAGCATTCTGGTAATGCCTATTCATTATCAGTGGTGTCAGTGCAGAGACGAGCGACCTTCTTCAAAAACACTCGCTGAAACCACGCCAACAGCAGCAAGACTGCATGGTTTTGTCCATAGCCCTTTGCAAGAGCTTGAACTAATGGATGCCTCTGAAATCAGAGTGCCAATGACTAAGTTAGCCTGTGTACAGTCAACTAGCCATAAAGATGGGTCTGTGACACGAGACACCAGCTCATTTGCTGGCACAAATCACAGCAGCTGTATAGAAGTTCTAATGCAGCTGATTAAAGGCAGTTGAACATTTGAACCAAAATTCATGTCTAGGGGCAGCTTTCAAAGGTGGACAAAGACTCCTGGTGGAATTAAGAGCTTATGCTATTTTAGAAGGACAAAAGAAAAATAATTTTAGAGCAGTGGGCCACATAAAATGTTGTACTACACTGCATTTCTACGTGTCTATTAGTTCTGATCTGATGTTAATATAATTATTTGGCCAAATAAGATCTAGTTCAAGTCCATGAAATCAGAAAGGAATAAGGCTGAGTCCTTAGATAACAGGCATGAAATTAGTACAGGTTACCTGAAATGGAGATCCTGCCCTGGAGAAGGCGTGGGGTACCCGAGACATGATTTGGTACCTCTCAGGCAGTGTTGCTATCAGCCTCCTGTGCTCTCAGGGGAGCAAGCAATCTGCCTCCTGAGCTGAGCCCTTCAGGGATGGCAGCATCAGCTTCTCCCCTGTCCTGGGAGAGGACTTCTTTGCTAGGACAGTGCAAGGAAACATAAACAACATCACCTCCAACACGCCCCACTGTTCCCTAGCATAGTCTGAGGTCACATCCACACCCCCTCAACCTTACAACCACCCCATGCAGTCCCCAGAGCTGTGGCCAGCCGGGCACGGTGCTGCCCGAGCCCCTCCGACAGCAGGAGCCACACTGGGGGATGCTGAGGGCTTACACAGGAATAACATGGAAAGGAGATAGTGAGCCAGACATCCTGGCTGGTCAAGGGAGGGGTGGTATGGGGCAGTGCTAGGGAAGGTAGGAAGGCAGCATACAAATCAAGACTTCTGAACCAGAATCAGAGCTCTGCCTTCAACCCACCCCTTATCAAGGGGGCAGAGGGATGCAGGGACAAACTTGCAAGTTTATGGCATCATCTTTGGTGGCGTGATTTAACACAAAGCCTTCCTGTGCATCTCAACCCCCCCTTCTCCAAATACTGACCTGAAAGCCTCAATCCCTCTCTCTCCCCAACAGGGCTCCTTCCTTGCCCTGCAGATCTATACCCCATCCTGGGAGCCTCTCTGCCAGGACAGTCTGCAGCACATATTTTACCATGACATGCTCCTGCCCTAATCCTGACTTATGCTAATCTTGTTCTGGGATTGATTACTAGAACAAACTGTTTATCGTTGTGTCTCCAAATCAATATTTCACTGCCTTCGAACCACTCAGTTGTCCTTCCCCCGAGCAAAAGCCCATATGAAGTGCCTGGTAACTGTAGCAGAATTTCGGTCAAGGCCAGCAGTGCAGATCCTCCAACACTGTCAGTCAATCAATCTTTATGGATTTCAGTGGAGTTGCACTGATTTGGGCTACCTGAAGATTTGGACCAGCATCTTTCCCCAGTAGGAGCCTAAAGAAGCTTTATTTTTTTCATGTCACCTATAAGCAAGATCTGGTGACATCTGCAGCAAGCAGACATGCAGCGCTTCATTTTGAGTAGTTAACAGCCCACACAGCAGTAAATCACCACTAATGTCTGGTTCTCACACCCCATAGGTCTGTAAAACAAAACTACCTCTTGATTAAGAGTTGTACTAAGAAATGCTGCAGCTGGCACTTCAGCCATGTCCAGAGAGGTCAGCTCAACATTGCCTCCAAACCCTTCCTTGCCTCCCCTTTGAGGTCCACCCCTTCAGAGCAGAAGTAGGTGCCCCTTCTTAGTAGTGAGGCTGCGGTGGTGGTGGTAGTCACACAAGCAGGACAGGAGAGTATTTCCCACCTCCATATGCGGAGTGGAAAGCCTGTGGCTTTAAAGGTCATTTCCACTCACACCACTACCTGGGATGGGCAGGAGATACCCAACAGCTCCGGGCCTCCTGCTTCCCTGTGCCATCACATGGAGCAGAAAAAAAACCCCATAACTGCCTTTAGTGCTCTTGTTTAAAACAAGAAGAGAATCTCTTGTCTACTCAAAACAGGTATTTGTGGGGTTGAATAAAAAGGTTAAACAATGACCTAAAGGCAATTTTGGAGGAAAAATAGGAAAGGCAGAAGGACATTATTTTTCTTTTGCTCTGGCAAGTCTTGTCTTCCAGTGGTTACCCTGACAGACAGCACATAAGACCTCTGTCATGGCCAGATGATTTCCAGCAAATTAGACCTTGGCAGTTTGAGCTTTAAACTGGGAATACGTATATCATTTCTCCACTGCAGTTCTCCATGGATTTTATAGCTCTGTGGAGATCTGTTGAGAAGGCTTAAGGATTTGTGAGCTTCTGCTAGCAGCTTCAATGCATTTAATTCCTTTTTTCAGGCTGTCAAACTGACTTGAGTGAGCATCTTAGGAAATAGGCAGTTATTTCTTCCCATCCAAAAGGAAACAACTATGGGAAAGCCAAACGCCCCTGTCACAGCTAGCAATGGGCAGCCAAAAGCACCAGCCTGCACTAATCCTGGGCTTCAGTCCCCGGTGTCACCCCCTCTGTGCACCACCCACTTCCACCTGTGACTACACCATGCAGTCAGACCACAGGACACCTTCCCTGCACACTGTGTCACGTCGCTACTGATCTTCAGCAGCTCTGCCAGGTCTATCTTCAAAGGAGACCATCCATCCCATTGCCCACACAGGGGTTTAAAGACAGCCTAAGGCACC
Organism: Egretta garzetta; assembly: GCF_000687185.1. NCBI lineage: Eukaryota > Metazoa > Chordata > Aves > Pelecaniformes > Ardeidae > Egretta > Egretta garzetta. Next base: position 1,801,228 of record NW_009258789.1, read on the forward strand.
CCACGGAAGAGGAAAACTATCAAAGTCAGAGATGCCTTCCACCATTAAACAGCCATTACACCCTTCTGCATCACCTCAAGCTTTTTGCAGCCATTCCAACCCTCTGCAAAATGGCTCTTTTGCCCCAAAATACAAATGTTTCACAGTTTTTTTCACAGACAAAGCAATAGCATATCTATAGGTAGGCCCTCCTGGCCAACATCTCCACCCAAAGGAGTGGGGACAGCCATCCCTGCTAGGCCAGTTTAATGTATAGAGGTAATATTCTGTCACTGTAAGTCAAAACTTCTGTAGTCCATCACACCCCTGTCTGGCTGAAGCATTATTCTGCAGTCTGAGCATCCGTCATGGCAAAAACCCAAACCTCTCCCCAACAGAAGTGCAGAAGGAGCTGTATTCTCCAGTGAAGGTTTGCAACCAGGCAGATTTTTAATTAAGTGGAAAGGGCAGAATCCACAAAATGATTAAACATCTGCCAGGTGCTCACCCACTTGCCTGTGATTCCCTGCAGATGGCCAGCTTTTAACCAGGACTCGATCTGAAGGCAGGGGACCAGCTTTGTCTCTTCAGCTGACACTTAAACACATTACTGAAACACACTCAAGCTTGTTTTCTCTCCTACCACGCATCATTAGATATCCTTATGAGCATTCATACTTTTAAAAAAGTTAATTGCAAAATGGACAAGTGCACTGGACGACGACTGTAGTACCCAGCTGCAGCACCAGCTTTGCTGGGGGTGCCCGTGGGTGCAGGTCCCGGCTCACACCCTCAGATCTGTAGTGCCATCCAGCTGTGCCCAAATACCAAAGTTGTCCCTAGCCTCATTAAAAAAACCCAGCTCATTTTAGGCCAACACGGCTGTCCATGCGCGGAACACTGGTGTATTACAGCTCAGAGCCAGTACCCCACCACAGCTTGCTCACAGCTGCAGAGCAGGAGGTCCCCTGAGCAGCAGGTCTGGCCATGGTGTAGCCAGGAACACAATGCACCGCTGCACCCAGGACAAGCCTTTCACCCTGACATGGGGATCAGCAGAGCAAGTTAAGGGTCCAGGCTGCATCCCAGCCAAATGCACACAGCACTGGGCAGCATTGCTGGATTCAAGTTGCATCAGGGACCTCCAAGGACTACACCATGCTTTTTAACATAATAAATACTCAGAACATACCCACCTCAGGGCAGCAAACCAATAGCTTTGTTCTCCTCCATTTGTCCAAGTTACTCGTCTGCCCTGTCTCCAAAATAGCAGGAGGCACTGCAGACCCCTCTGCAGGTCTGTGCTTGCTCTTAAGTACTCCCTATACTGCGTTAGCGCTCATCACGGTATTTGCCTTTAGCACCCTTGCCTGTCTTAAACCACACTGGCCGTGCCTCCGTCTGCCTGGCTGTCTTGTTACATGTTATTCTGTTTACACACAAGCTGTTAGTTCTCGTGCTGCTCAGTGCTGTCTTTGCAGAGCCTCTTCCCTGGGGAATGAGGCACACCATATGAACTGCTTTTGGTTCGTGTCACCTCTCCTTTTTGCATTCAGCATCATGCATGGCCCTATCATCTGCCAAGGAAAGACTTATTCAAGGCAAGATGCCCTTACCACACCAACTGTATTCCAGCACAGCAGCATTTACCTCCCCCGTTTGCACCAGAGCCCAGGTTTGAACTTCAGGCAAACCCCAGCAGGAGCTCAGACACAGGGTCCAGAAGGATGATCCTGGAGTGACCCTACTGCATCAACGGATGAGGGCTGACCGCTGGAGGCCAGGGAACAGCCTGGCTCTCTTGTCTTTGTCAAGGCTGGCACAAGCTTCTCAGCTGGATAAACTTGCTATTTAGATGACTGCCACACCTCCCCCCAGAAATGGGCATCACCACTGGAGACCTGGCTCTGCACTAAAACCCTGCTTCCTCCCAACACCATATTCCTCATATCAGAGCTTTTCAAGGAGCCGAGAACTTAGCACCAAACACTCATTAAAACATAAAGCCTTTTGAACATTCAAAAGCTCCTCTGCACTTCAGTTTTTAATCCTAATTTCTCACATTCAGCAGCTGACAAAAGCCATGGGTTTTGCTGCCCAGGCACACTGGCACATCACCATTTACCCCAGGGGTCTGGTCCTGGAAAGCAGCATTTCTGGGTGTAGCTGTGGTTAGTGTTTTCCCCTCCCTCTGCTCCCAAGACAAAAAAAAGCCCTGACCTCCATCCCCAAGCAGGGTGGCCAGCCTGGGCGAAGGACAGTGACTTCTCCCTAGTTTAAGTGCTCCAAACCTGAAGATTTACTGTCCATAAATGGGATGATTCATTCGTTCTTCCCCTTCACCAAGCAATGAGATAAGAGCACTGGTCAGTGTCAAGTGCTCCCAAATAACAAATGCAGTTGGCATTGGGATTGCTAAGGCTGGTAAAGAAGAATTTGTTCACTCGGCAAATGTATTACCAATCAGCACAGGCCAAGCACTGGAAAACATTTCCAAAGGGGAATGCTTTTACTGTTCAAGCCTTGTTATTTCTTCACACAGAGATAGCCAGGGGATCCCATCAAGAGCCTTCAAAAGCATAGAAGAGGCTCTTAAGCAGTGGTCTCTACTATTTGCTGTAGGAGGGAAAGTGATAATTAAAGCTTCTCCCAGAGATGCTCTGAGCCCCAGAAGGTGAGCTGTAATAAACACCCTGTCAGAGACAGTGATCTGCTGAGCACCCCGTTCCCCTCCCTGGCTTCCCTGAGCCAGGCCATGTAGCAGGACCTCACACCGGGGACAGGGAACCAGTGCGGGTGGACATATTGGTGTCTCTGCTAAGACCTGGATGCTCTCTCATGTGTGTCAGCCTGGTCCCAAGGTTTAGAAGAGATGGGAAGCAAGAAAGCATTAAGTAAGAAAGAGCCAAGTGCTGAGCAGTGCCAGGGGTCCCTTCACCAGGCTGGCTAGCTCAAGCCCATACACCCAGCTGAAGCCTTTGAAGGAAGCCTGTTGGGCAACAAAACAGCTCTGGAAACAATCATCGTATTTTACACATCCCTCTCGGCCAGGAAAACATTCCAGTGAAAACAAATATTGCTGTGAGCCCCATGTAACATCCACAGTGACCATGGGTTTTCAAGGCATATGTGTATTTCCCCAGTCAGCATGAGATGTGGCCCTTGCCTTTGTGAGGGACTTTGGTTGGAAGCTGCACCCTAAAATTGTTGCTGAAGAGAGAGGATTGAGCCTAAGTATTGCAGAGAAGGACTTCTGTTGCTTCTTTTGTTGGCTTTAATTCAGTAAAGTACTTGGATATGCACCTAAATGCTGTCCTGATTTCAGTCGTTATGAGGAATAGAATTCACAGACCTAAATGCAAATGAATTGTGTTCCAGGATCTGTCCTAACCAACATGCGTAGAAGGTGCTAACACACCAACACAACGTGTCTAGTCCTGAAGCCAACTACTTCAGTGCATATATCATGCTAATATTTAGGTAGGAAGCAATAAAATTAAACAAATTCAAACTCCATTTGAATTTTTAGTCTGTATTGTGGTTGTATGTTTGCCTTAAAAGAAGTCTGGTTCTCAGAAAGTCCCAGGCACCTACTGAAAGAGGGCACTTACAGTCTCAAGCTGGGCACCCAAAAAAAGCAGGAAGGGAGCCAGGAGCAGTGCAGCTGAGCAGAAGTCTGGTAAAAGCACAAATGCTTGCCAGCTCCCAAACTGTAGGGAATTTGGATAGAGTTCCTAATTTTGTAAAAGTGAATTTATTTTATGATTCTATTTTCTTATGATTCTATGACTAATTAAAATCATTTGGCATTATTTCAGCTATACACAGCATTCATGTTATATGCCCTGCTTAAATTATTTTGGCCAAACTAGTAAATCTGATAATTCAGGACTGGATATAACCAATTAGATTTACTGTGTGATACACCATAATCTGATCAAGCAGTCTCAAAGGATTTGACTTGTTAGCATTTCAAAAGCATGGGAGGTTTTTGAATAATTTATTACATTTCTTTCAAGCTCATCTTTGTTGATTCATTATGTAAAGATAAGGCAGATGTTTTACAAAAACTTGTGCCATATCTATTTTAACTTATATTGATCATTTCTAAAGACCCCCCTTTGACAGCTCAGCTGAAAGTAACAGGTACTGAAAAAGCTTTAGGAGGAGCTGAGGGTTGTGGCTTTCAAAATTCAGGTCCAGAGATACGGGGGTTTCCCCCACCCTCCACTTTGAGTAAGTTCTTGTCATTTACCTCTCCCTGCTTTCCTGTCTCTCGCCTTGCTATCTTGCCTAAGTTTAGTTTTAACACATCCACTCATGCTTCTGCCAGAAGCTACATTTCTTGCATCAAAGTCTCCAGAAATAGAAGCATTGGCTGGATTAAACAAATGCACACAGCCACAGTTCAATCTGATAGTGGCATTTTTCACCCTGCCCACTAACGTGGCTCATGAGCTGGTGTTTGCTCGCCCTGGGAAACACCAGGCAGCGCAGCCTCCTTTGCTACACGGCCGTTGTTTCCAGGGGGTGGCTGGCTGGCTTGCTCCCTCCCCTGCGTCCCAGCAGGACACCTTCCACAGGTTATTTTTGCTTTGTTCTTGTTCTGCTCAGGAACAAGTTAGTCAGAGGTTTGAATTCCTGTGAACAAACTTTACTGAGTTCATTTGGAAAAGAGCACATATGCCTTACCTGATCTCTTTTCTGGGACCTCAAGGAAGAAGAATACCCCCCTCTAGGCTGCAACCCCCATCTTTCAGCACAGGTCCCTCTTCTCCCACTCTGAACTAAGCAATAGCACCATGGTGGCCCTGTGCCCAAAGGTACCATCTTACAGGGATGCAAAATAGAGGCAGAACCTTCTCTTCCTTCACTGAGTAAAGATGATGACAACTTCCACAACCCACACAAAACTGTCCTGGGTTGCTTTTGCAGCTTAAGTCAGATACAAAGGGTATTTTTGTCTCACTAAAATGTTCTTAAGCACTCTTACCCCAAATGTAACTGCATTTTTGGTGATAGGTTATTTCTTTTTGTAATGACCCTTCTCCAGGAGAATGTGCACATGGTATCAACCTCCATGTACATCCGCATTGTAATTACCTGTATTTTTTTTATATACGTTGCTATTCTGACTTTAGTCCAAAGAACCAGCTACCTTGGGTAGTACAGCTGGGTGCCGCACACAGGCTGACCGCGAAGTAGGTCTCAGCACAGAAAAGGAGGTCAGGACCAGGAACCAACCCAGTGCAACCCACAGCACACTCCTCCATGAGAAGCCCTCTGCCCTGCACAGTCAACTGAAATTACTTGGTGCAGGAAAGGAGGATTAAGAGTCAAATACACTCATATCAGGAAACAGATATGAGCATTCTTCTGAAATATCTGTTCTACCTGAAGAAAAGCTTCCAACAGCAAATTCAGAAACATTTCTCATGCTAGGAGCCCACTTCAGCCTTAGGGATTTCCTGATGAGCTAAGCTGACAATTGCTGAAATAAGTGTGCGGAGCCACTCTGACAATACAGAGCTCCGATTGTCAAGACAGACTCTAATAAGGAGTCTGCTTTCAAGGACAATGTCTGAAGAGTCCTATCTGCCCACGGTGCTTCTCGGCATTTCCTTACTGCCGGTGTTAGAAGAGACACGATATTCCTCAGCTGCACTGAGAGAGGATTAATCTCCCAGTAACAAGCACTTCATGACAAGCACCCAGATCTCCTAACAGCAGGTTTCCTCACCTCTGATGGCTGTCACAGAGTAAAAGAGAACACCAGATAACACAGGATTTCTGTTCCCATCCCTTTATCCCATCATTAGGTTCTGATATCAACTCAAAGTTCACCGCTGTAGTACATTAGCCAAAACAGAGCCAGGTCATTTACTGCTTAGATACCAACTAGTCACCAGCTGTGGTCACCTGGGAATGTAGGGTGAAATTCATCTCACCTAACTTTAAGTGGCAAATAGTTATCACCACCTAAGCAAGCAGCTGTGATTCAGACTCTTCTCTTGCAATATGATGGATCTGGAGCTGTTTCTCTCTCCCAGTTATAGAAGGAGCATAGACAACAACCTTAAACTTAGGAGATGCCTAAACTTTGGGTGATATGAAACCCACTGTTCTTCAGCTAGACCAGTGACTAAATTCTGCACATTCATGCTGCAGTTGTCCACAAATAGCACTACTGATGTATGCAAGCAAGATTTAGTCTTGCCTGTGGGGTCAGAAAGAGAAAGAAGAAATTACTTTGAGATTTCCTAGAAGACAGAGCACTTCTGCTGCAAAAGATGCCCAGGTATGCCAGGTCAAGAGATTTAGACACAACTTGAAGAGATGGACCTCATCAACATATACAAATATCTTAAGGGTGGAAGTCACAAGGACGGAGCCAGACTCTTTGCAGTGGTGTCCAGCAACAGGACAAGGGGCAATGGGTACAAACTGAAACATAAGAGGTTTCAGTTGAATATGAGGAAAAACTTCTTTACTCTGAGGGTGATGGAGCACTGGAACAGGCTGCCCAGGGGGGTTGTGGAGTCTCCTTCTCTGGAGATATTCAAAGCCTGCCTGGACGAAGTCCTGTGTAACATGCTCTAGGAGAACCTGCTTTAGCAGAGGGGTTGGACTAGATGATCTCTGGAGGTCCCTTCCAACCTTTGTGATTCTGTGATGTTTGCTGGAACTGAAGGCTACTTGAAAGCAAAATTTATTAGCAAAAGCTACAGATGTATAAATAAGAACACTGTGACCCAGCAAGCATACTTCATGAGTTAGCATTGCTTCTTTATGCAAGGGTTGGGCCCATCTGAGGAAGTTCCTGCTGTTTCCAGTTCAATACCGCACACCACCCAACAACCCTTCATGGCAAAAGAGCTATTTAAGCATCCTCTGAACCAAGGCTGAGAGCCTTTCCTATCACAGGCCATGCCAAATGTCTTTGCCATGATAAGTCATTGGTAACTTTTGAGGGTCAGCAGTTAAAGTTTGGCAAGGCTACATGGTCAGCGTCTGCACCAAGCAGAACAATTTCTGTACGCAGGCACATAGTAAGGTGGCATTATAACACATACCTGTGGTGGTGCTCGTGCGTAATATTGCTCTAAAAAAAGAAAGCCAGTGATAAAGCTGGAATGATCCCAACATTTAATACTATTCCTTAATAATCTAGAATCATTTTTTTGAAACAACAATGAGCTTTGAATTGACTCATTAACCAGAAAGCAAATTCTGATCCAGGAAGTTGTATTTTATCTTGATTCCATTTTCATAACCATCTGGACATAAATCACACAGATAAACTAGTATCAAAAATACATGGCTATTACTAATTATGGTATGCTGTGCCATTTCTCCCACCACCTGCTAGTGATGACACAACATTACTCAAGAATAAAGCTTGATAAGCTTGATGAATAATTTTTAGACTATTTTCTTCAGCTTGCAAATGATCTCTGCCCCCTCAATGCCCCATCAATGTCCCCTAAATGGCCCCACGATGTCCCCACACCCCCTGTTCCAACCTATGTCCTGATTCTGTGATGTTTGCTGGAACTGAAGGCTACTTGAAAGCAAAATTTATTAGCAAAAGCTACAGATGTATAAATAAGAACACTGTGACCCAGCAAGCATACTTCATGAGTTAGCATTGCTTCTTTATGCAAGGGTTGGGCCCATCTGAGGAAGTTCCTGCTGTTTCCAGTTCAATACCGCACACCACCCAACAACCCTTCATGGCAAAAGAGCTATTTAAGCATCCTCTGAACCAAGGCTGAGAGCCTTTCCTATCACAGGCCATGCCAAATGTCTTTGCCATGATAAGTCATTGGTAACTTTTGAGGGTCAGCAGTTAAAGTTTGGCAAGGCTACATGGTCAGCGTCTGCACCAAGCAGAACAATTTCTGTACGCAGGCACATAGTAAGGTGGCATTATAACACATACCTGTGGTGGTGCTCGTGCGTAATATTGCTCTAAAAAAAGAAAGCCAGTGATAAAGCTGGAATGATCCCAACATTTAATACTATTCCTTAATAATCTAGAATCATTTTTTTGAAACAACAATGAGCTTTGAATTGACTCATTAACCAGAAAGCAAATTCTGATCCAGGAAGTTGTATTTTATCTTGATTCCATTTTCATAACCATCTGGACATAAATCACACAGATAAACTAGTATCAAAAATACATGGCTATTACTAATTATGGTATGCTGTGCCATTTCTCCCACCACCTGCTAGTGATGACACAACATTACTCAAGAATAAAGCTTGATAAGCTTGATGAATAATTTTTAGACTATTTTCTTCAGCTTGCAAATGATCTCTGAGCAGATTCCCCCCCCCCATCTAACTTGTTATTTAAAATTAGTCACAACAGTTTTGGTGACTAATTCCTGATCTGTAATTTGTTTATGAGCACTGCATTGCAAGTGTTTGAGATTCAAAATGCAAATCTTTGGTGCACAGTTTATATTTGACGTGTAACTCAATAGTGGTTTACTCCCTGACTAGATAACAACATGGCCACCATCCCAGGATGAATATTTGCATTTGTAGACTCAAAGCTCACTTCTACCAACTTGTAATGTTTCCTCACAGCTTGCTGCACCTTCATAGACTGTTCAAAGGATGCAGAAACAGTGCAAGCATTAAGAAAGCTTGCAGGTTGGAGGAAAAGGTGGGAGAGGTAAGGAGCTGCCCGAGATTACTGCTGGTTTTGAAGCTATTCCTGTAAAGCCAGAAACAGAGGCAGCTATTCCAAGCAATGCTTCCAAACAATACGTTCATCACTAGATCAACATGAGACTTCGGAAGCACCTGCAGACAAAGGCAGAGACCTTCTGAAGACAACTGTTCTCAGCACCGTTCATCTCAGCCACCTTACTGCATAGAGAAGAATGGCATCTTCAAGAAAGAGCACAAATCCCATCAGAAGTCACACGTGTGCACTGTTCACTAGGTGAGGGCTTCAGCTTCCTCACATCTCCCGTCTTTTAACCACCATGACACACCAGTTTCATTTTGAAGGTGGACATATTTGAAAGCACATGTTCCACGTGGGAGACAGCCTGTTGAAGCGAAGCAGGAATATTTCTACAATCTCCCCAGATGTTTAGACCCAAGCCTGCATTTTGGGAGAGAGGTTATCACACTAAGTCAAAGGAGACAACACATCCCCCTTCCTCTGTATGCCTCTTCCAGGGCAGCACAGGAGGTCTCCCAGTTTCCATCTCCCTCAGTTCCATCCAGCCCTGTGCAACCAGAACTACAGCCCTCACCTCCTGAGTTTCCCAATATCCTAAGGTTGATCTTTTTCCTCTTGGTTTATCTTTTTTTAAAAAGACATTTGCTTCTTCTCAGTCAGGCTCCCATGGAAGAGTTTCAAGTCAGCATGGCCAGGAGAGCAAAGACCACAACTTCTGCAATACCAGAATCATCCCTTGCTAGCTGGCCAATTCCCCCACCCATGTTTTTGAGACAGAACACCCTGTGCCAAGGAGCAGTCGGCCCAGGGCTGATCCCCAAGGGAAGGATGAGCTGGGAGCAGAGAGACACCCAGGGCAGCAGTGTTCTCACCTACACAGAATTGTTTAGGTTGGAAAAGACCTTTAAGATCATCAAGTCCAACCATTAACCATAATGCAGTCCCACAGGCTCTAAAGACAGTGAGCAGAACCAGGTGCTGGTATCAGCAGCCCTCAGCAGTCCCAGACAGACAGCAGCTGTCACTGTCACCAATATCAGTCAGCCCAACTGTGCATCATCAGGGCTCTGGAGCAGAGGCCTTAGAAATAAAAGTTGCCATCTTCTAAGTGGTTTTCCCTTCCAGGCCATCAGCTTTGCCCATGGGCTTCTCAACCATCCTCAGACTGCACTGTAGAACTTTGTCACTAGAACACCCCGTTCTACAGACCTGCTTGTAACTTCTGAGCACCCACCAACCTTAGGTACATCTTCACATACTCCTCTTGTTTCCCAGGTACATTCTGAAGGAAGTTTAAACACAAGACTGGCACTCCCAGGGAGAAGTACTTTAGCCTATTCATGTGGAACAGAAAGCTGGGAGAAACGAGTGCTCTGCCTAGGGTTGGGGAGATGAGCTGCCACCCAGCCTCCACAGGCAGTGACACTATCTTGCAATCAAATATTTCTGGAAACTAGCTTGTAGCTCAAGGTGGATAAAAATGTCACCAGACAGCATTCCCTGGCCTCTTTTGCAGGAGGTCTGCAGTACTCTAAAGGGATGATAAATGACACTTATAAGAAAGCTTGCACTTCCTATACAGAACAGATTGGCCAAGCAGTAGAAGAAATAGCTTGTGAAGCGGCTGTAGCATCTGCCACATCAGACAACTACCCCTTGTGTAACAACATCTGCATGCTCTGTGCCATGTTACATCTCAGTCCACTGATCTTATAGGACTGGTTATTTATACAGGGTGGCACAAGCAGATCCATAAAGATCCCTCCAGTCTGAAGTTTATGAATGTGTCATTGTAGAAGTTTCTAGAACTGCTATGTTCTCCTGGCTGCCCTGCCACCAGTATTTCAGAGCACGCAAAGATGTACCATAAACAATATTAAACTTAATTATTAATTAAAACACCAGGGAAGAGTTAAAGTTCATTTTTAATTTTGTCCTATTAATTATGATTAAAGTACTTTTCACAACTTGCTAGTAGCATTTTCTTCATTAATGCAGTAATTTCACTCATTAGTTTTCATCTGCAAGTCAGCTTCACACCAGCACTTGGGCTTGCCTTGTAAAAATAAATGAATAAAAAGAGCACCCTTTCCAATGAAAAGTTATCCTGGGATTCTACTCAGGAGGTTAATTCAGCCACATGCTCCCAATTTGCAGTTCTGTCCTAGGGAGATGCAACACATGGTCAAATTTCTTAGAAGTTTAATTGAATAAGACAAGAACCCCTTTGATAGAAGACTTGACTGATAAAGAGGGGGAAACCCCCTAAAAGATAGCTTAACACTCCAGTGGTTGCTTCAGATTTACTCATGTTCCTGCTTCTCAACTATGTAAAATAGTTGTGTGCTTGAAGTTGCTTGGGAAAAAATCCAGAAATTTTTTTGTCCTGATGTTCCTGGGGTGAAGCACTCAGGTTTCCACCTTCATGGTCACGTTTCCCGGAAGTGCAGTAGATCTTTAGCTGTCTGCCAGGGCAACTCACACATTTAGACCTCTGGAGCCCATCTCACAGCTCAGGGAACCTTTCAGGATGGCAGGTCCAGGGCAACATTGTCCATCCCATCTGTTAACCCAAAGGACCGGGCAGAGACAGCTCAGCACAGCAGGGAGAATACAGCTCTCCTTAAAACAGTGCAGGCTAGGAGTCCTCCAGGCTTGTCTCATTGAACCCAGAGTTTAGAGCGGGGGAAATACCCTAGATCAACAAAAACTAGCTCAAAAGAGGACACGTTGATCTGATGTCTGTGCAAGAGAAAAGGTAACATGGGACTTACTGAGACTGCTGGTCCTATGGTGGCATGGCAGAGCATGGGGACCGCTGAGTTAGCTCCTGTTTGGTGTTACTCGCCAGGAAGCTCAGAGCTTCTGCCTCCCTTTGTATGCCCTCTTTATCCCCAGATCATAATTTATTGTGTCCTCCTTGCCAAGGAAAATTTTCTTTAATGGAAAATAAAACAAACTAGGCTTTAAAATAATTTTGGAAATAAAATGCTACATCTGGCATGATTAGGCACTGACAGCACAGCCTTTACTGGCAGTAGCAAGTGGCTAAAGCAAGGATAACAAATGGGAAAGGATAAAACCGAAAAGGTGGAGGAAGGACTTTGGCACTAGGACCATGGGCTGTAAATTTGTTTCTTGTTGCTGCATTTAATGCCAAGAGAAAGGTGAAAGTGAAGCTTGGGTGGCTGTGTGGGACTGGGCATAGGACACACACTGTTGCCTCCAGATCAAGGCTTGCCCTGCAACACCAGGGCAGCCCTCACAGATTTTACTCCGTGTAGTGCTGGGGGAACAAAACCCAGGGACATTTCTGGTCCCAGCTCAGTTGCTTGCTCACGCGCCTGTCACCAATGCTGCTGCAGTTACAGGGTACTGGGACCTGCTCTGTACCTTCCCAGACAGCCCTGGCCACCCACTGCCTGCCCCCAGGGGAATGAGGACCCAGACATCAGGCCATTAACTGCTTTAAATAAGCACTGCATTAGTTTAAATCATTAGGGAGGGGCTGGGTTTCAATTGCTTTTCTATTTCCTTTCCTACTTGCCCATGCCACCCCATTTTTTATTTTTTTTTTGCTCCATTTTGCTCTTTATGCTGGTATGAAGCATGTTTTATCATCTCATTTGCTAGTTTCCATTTCTCAGGGAAAACTGAACATTGTGCTGGAATATCTCCCCATTATCATAGTCCATTTCATCTGGTAAAAACAGCCAGATGACACAGCGCACGGGGTACCATACATCTTGGGCAAAGACGTCCTCACGAGGCACAAGGTGAAAGGCTCTGGTCTTCACTATAAATTGCAAACTACTGTTAAAGGGCCTAGGGGGAAAGGAAAGAGAAAGACTCATCTAATTTGTTAGACCTCTACTGCAGCTGCCTAACTATTATTGGCTTGGGAAATTACTGTCAGACCCAGCTCTCCAGCCAACTCATTCGGCAACGTTAACTCCTACTCCATGTTTCTCACAGAGCTCAGGAAGAAAGGCTGTGCTCAGACCACTGAGCCACATACCTACCACCAGCATCTGGCCTGCAGGAAAGCCTGGTTACTTAGCGAGCTAAAGGCAGAGCAGAGCATCATGACTGTCAGCAAAGAAAAATTAACAAGTGACTGGCTTGAGAAGAAATCCTTCACCATCCAGAGCCAGCAGCTCAACAGTGACCATAGCCTAAAGGAGGTGCTTGCAGCCCCAGCACAGGCTCAGCAAGAGCAGCACGGGGCACATTAGTGCAGGAGGTCAGACCAGGCCCCCCTTCCATTCTCAGCAGAGCAAGGATCCACCCAGAGACAGAACTGGACACAATCTTTGTGTGACACCATCTTCAGGTCCATAAATTCCTCCTTTTGTGCTGGCCATGTGAAGGGCACAAGCCCCCTGCAGTTCATTCTCTGCCCACAGACCCTACCACCAGTTAGTCTCAAGATGCAGAGCCACTGAAACCGATGGGAAGACAGTCCCACATAAAAGCTGTGGCAAGCCTGGGACAAAAAAAAATAAAAATCAGTTCTTAAAGTACTTTGACTACAGTTGCCAGAGCAATAAAAGCCCAGCTCTTCACAAAGTAGCTTAGGGAACTGAATTGAAAGCCAGGAGAGAAGGGAAAGTAAAAGGCTGCAGAGAACAGCAGTTGAGTTTGGAAAAGTCAGATGAGAAAGCAGGTCTTTGGCAAAGGAGGTCTCAGCTTATCTCTACCTGAGCCAGTTCCT
>NW_009258789.1:1815001-1830241 GCF_000687185.1 Egretta garzetta
ACATGTATTGGAGAGAGGAGGGAACAGGAGGAGCAGGAGGCCACAGGTCACACAACAGAAAGCCTTGATGAGGCCAGAAGCCCTATTGATTCCCCCAGCTTCAAGGGCAACTAACCCCCAGGAGAGGAAACATTGCAAAGAGATACCTGCAGATCCACCCATAGACATCCACCCTCTGCTCCTCCCCTCCTATTACCTGTCTCTCTCCAAGCTGAAAATGGCCACTTCTAACGAGCTGACACATGCCAACACACTAGATTGAACACACACAATGCTTTCCACATGATGGTGAACTCATCATCACATACAAGATGCACGCTCTCAGGTTGCACATTCAGTACACCACAAAAAGTTCCATGTCTGTATTTTACCTGCACATCCCATATCTTAAACTGTATGAAAATTGTCCTGTATCAGAGACACCAACTGTCATCACTTGCACATCAAGGCTGTAGAAACAGGGTCTCCCTCAAAACCACGTGCTCAGAAACAGCCTAATTAAAGTGTCTCATAGAAGTTGGGTCCCCACACACACCTTTAAATAAGAACCTGGACTTCAGGGCTTTACACATAGAGGACTTCTGAAGTGCCAGAAAGTCAGAACAATTTGTTCTTGGGGAGCACAGGCCTGATGCCACAGGAGCATCCAGACTTCATTAGCACAACTCCCATTCAGTTAAGAGCACCACTGACCACCAATCTATAAACCACACATCCATGCTCTAAAGACAGTAACAAAGCTCGTAGTGCTGACAAGCCACAGATATTACATGGTATGCGTTGTGTATTTAAAAGCATCACAAGGTTCTCATTTGTGTGATTAGCTACCTGCTCAGTGCTATAAATCAAATGAAAAGCCCGGATCTCTGCTGACCCCAAAACACTTAAAACAATCAGTAACAGCTAAATAAGAACTGGCCTCCATTTTACTTTCCCATTTTACCTTTTCATATAGCTTTCTCCCCTACACAGCCCCCAGTGCCCCAGCAAGATGACATAAGTCTTTCCAGGTCCTTAAAAGCATCTTCACAGACCTATTTTTAAGTCTGCTAAAGTCACCTTCTTAATTGTGTCTTCTCAGCTTCCGAGGATGACCACTGCCGAGGATGACTTCACTTCGAGGAGGGATTTGACTGTTTATGTGGATATTCACATAGCACAAAAAAGATTAGCAAAACAAACATCTCCAAACCAAGTCCTGATGCTTTTTAATGCATGGTGTTAACATCCACAAGGCTATATTTTGGGGTTCAGGCCTCAGTGAGCACCGGTGTTGATAAATACACATGCTCACTGAGCACATGCTCAAGGTGATAGTGCAAACATGGCCTCTTAAGCTCCTTACCATCTTCCCCAACAGCCAGGGAAATGCTGTGCATGACTCGTGTGCAAGAGGCAAGCATTGTGTCTTAGCTAATTTAATCTACCTTGAGCTAGAACTAACACAAGGCAGCCAGAGCAGGATGGAGCCTGGCCGGCAAAGCCCATCAGGGGAGCAGGGCCTGTACCTGGCAAGTACTTATGCTGGCCTCCGCTGCTGCAGCCACACTGCTGGCAATAAATCAGTTGGCCCCACGCAAGCCCACCCGGGGAGGGCAGCAGAAGCCATGCTTGCTTCTCTGGTGGCAGCCTCAGGAGGTCCAGCAGTGGTACCGCTGCCTATTTGCCCTCAGCCCCACCGTCCCGATGCATCGTGTCAGCTCTCCATTCATCAAGGTGGCAGGACAGGAGATTGTGTTACCTCCCTTTGCTTGCTCTTGTCTTACCTACTCCTCTGGGGAAGTTTCGAGCCTCCTAACTCTTGCCGTCCGCTGTCAAGATAATTAGAGTTATTCTTTACTGCAGCAAAGCACTTCAATTGACACCCTTGTAAGAGCGCAGAGCTGCTGTCCTGTGGCAGAACTGGAGAAAAGCGTATAGTGCCATTAGTTTCGAGATAAATAAGAGCAGGGATGTTATTCCTCCTTCATCTTCCCCTTTACAGTTCTTATTTAACTGATGACAATGCATTTTCTTGAGTTTTGCTTTACCCTAAGCAGGTCAGACAGTCACTGACTGTGGTTTCTTGATGTGATGTTACATCTGGAGAGGGAAGAACAAAGCCAAGTGAAGCTTGGCAGGAAGATGCATCCAGCACACCTTTATAAAGGGCCCCAGCACCAGTTCTGGGAAGTGTCACCAGAGCTTTTCTGACTCCAGCCTCAGGAGTTTTGCTAGGTCATTGCTTCTCAGTCATATATATTACAAAGCAAGAACAGATATGAGTGGCTTAAAAATACTTTTGTACAGGTCACAGCATTGCTCCTTCCCCTGGGTTACATCTGAGCTTTCCTGCTCTTTATCTGCATGAATCTACTCCCCAACTAATGTTTTGCTGTGGCACAAAATCCCCAAGAATAAAATAAGAACAAGACTGCAGTAATGAGGACAGACCTGCTTACATAAGAAAATGCAAGAGAACAAAACTTGCCTTTTCAGCTAGAAAAATAACGTTCTGAAAGACTACACTTCAAATCAAAGTTGTAGTACCTCCTATAGTTTAAAGAATGCTTAAGGGGATGTGAAATACCATCAGGTGGTTGTGTTCATCCAGGACAGGCACAATTTTACTTTAATCTCAGTTTTCTCCTCCATGCAGAAAATTATGTCTTTCCCAAAATGCAAAGGTGACATAGAAAGTTTCACCTGAAATGGCTCAGTGTTAGAAAATTACAACGAACCCAAACCCTACCCAATAAAGCAGCGTTTGGTAAGCGCATAGTTTTCAATATTTAGCTTTTCAATAGATGTCATGGCACACGTCTGACCCCTGAGCCTAGGGGTCAGATAGATAAATTATTCCAATTTGAACGCAGTATAAATCTCCAGCTTGGGTGCATTCGGCCTAAAGGCCTGTCTTAAGCAGCTGCTCTTCCACCACCTTTTCCCCCACCATCAGTACAAGGCTAATGGAAGTGCGTCTCCTAGCACGTTATGGAGGAAAAAATGGATCTCATTTTAAGAGGCATCCTCATCAGCAACAAAAAGATCTATGTGCAATGGATATTTACCATTTATAAAGAAAAAAATAATTGGCTGGTCTGCGCTGTGCAGATTAGAGATTTTTCAAAGGTTTCAAAACTGAAGCTGGCACAAGCCCAAAGACACTGTAGTTAGTTAAAAGGCAAGAAGTAGGAAGAATTTTAATAACAGAGGCACACTAGTCCATTCCTAATTAACAACGTGATAGGGTTCATGCTATAGCAGGGTGACTTTGGGTAGGGAAAACACAGTATTAGTAGTAAACAAGTATTTGTGTTTTATCTGTATTTACACTTCGGCTCAGTGTAGCAAAGCACACCCAGAAAATACAAAGGGAATACCGGAGTTCATTAACACTCCAGCAGTTTTTGCACTCCCCATTTTCTTCTATGGCTCTGCAAGGTAACCCAGACCTCTCTGACATGGCACCGGCAGCCGTGTGCTCTGTACCTCCCCAGGGTTTCAGAAGGACCATCAGGACATGGAGCCTGGCAGCTCTCCAAGTGGCCTACTTCCCAATCGCAGCGCCAGGAGCATCCAAGCCCTCTCCACGTTTGCACTGAACCCTTCCTATAATAAAACTGAAGTAAGCCACATCACAACAAGCAACAGCCAAAGCTCCTCCAGCACTTTTTGCTAAGCAAGGAGAATAGCGATGCAGAAACCTGCTTAGTTGCACCTCCATGCTATCGTGACCTGCCATGCCCTGCCCGCATTGAAGACAGCGGGGTGGCTTGATCCCTTAAAGACACCAGCTCTTGGTGCAAGATGAGCATCTGCAATTAGTGGCACATATCTGTTTCATCTGCCTCCAGTGCTCAGGGGAGCCGGCTGCCAGAATAGCTCCAGCTGTTTTAATAAAGCTCAAACCTGCTGTCTAAAGGTTAGTCCTCTTCTAAACCACACTTAAACACCTCAGGTGGCCTGGCTTTGTGGGCCACTTGCACAAAGGACTCTGCTTCCCTCATCCCTTTGTGATTTGATGGCACAAAGGGAACAGAGGAAGGCAGAGCTGGTGGGGGCAGCCCCACAGCCCTCAGAGGGGAGGGCAAAGAGCACTGCTGCCAAAAGCCCTCCAGCAGCCCAGGAACACACGTGATAAGTGCTCTGGTCCAGGATATGGAGAGCAGGGTTGGTAACATGCCAAAGGGCAGCTTACAGGCTGCAGAGGGAGGTGGAGGCACGAAGTAGGAGACCTGCATGCGATAGCAAGAGCTGCCCAACACCTCCAGCAGAGAGGAGATCAGCTCTGCAGGGCCCCAGCCCCATGTCCCACTCAGCCCTTCAGCTCCCCAGTGTAGCCCCCCAGACCTGGAAGGGATGATTTGCCCCAGGACCAGCAGTTGCATTGCCGGGTCTGTCCACCTGCTCAGGGCCAGCTCCCCATTAATGTGGCTCTTCCGTTTGTGACCAAGCAGAGAAGCAAATATCAGCAGGGTTATGCGGCTGCGTAGCTATGCTAGAGCTGGCCTGGAGAGCCCAGAGCCAGGGACTCACACTCCATCCCTACCGCTGTCACCTCTGTCTTTGACGTGCCTGCCGGCAGGAGGGCACCTCAGGGCAGTGCAGGCAGGAGCAGTCCCCCTGCTTTCCGGAAGGCAGCAGTTTCTTGTTCTATCAAGAAACTTTCTTAGCATAACATCGTGCCACTTCATTAATGTATGATTCAATGCCATCAAATCAGCCTTTAGTTATTTCTGCCAGCAGCTGCCCTCCAGCACACAGTCTCTTCAACAGCATCCTTTGCCATCCTTCCTCTAGACATTTCCCCACCACTCTTCTAGTCATTGGCATCTTTAGGTAAGTTTACAGTTCATTACTAGCCCTGAATAAAATACCCACCTGAATGAAGCTTAAAGAAAGCATCTGTACTAGGTACTGTAAGAGAAGGCCCATCTGGCTGCAGCAGCCACCATTCACTCTCTGGAAGCATTTCATGGCAGCATGGGGTAGCCCTTGCAGCACCACATGTGGCCCCAGGTTTGTAGAAACAGGGCAGGTTAACACAGCAACAGAGAAGGCTGCACTGGGAAGCCCGTTTGCACTTGCTAATTATTGACCCAGCATCACAGCAGGAGAAGAGTACGGACACCTGAGGCTGGTACTCTCTGTACTGGGACCAAACCCAGCAGTATCAAAAACTGCCCTCATTCAGAATATTTCTCGCATTATATACATTAGCTTGGGGCAACAAAACTTCCACTGACTTCTGAATAGAGGGTCATGGCTGAATTTTAAAAAGCACAATCAAATCACTTGCACTGTACCATCCTCTAAAGAATATCTCAGTGGATAAAAAAAATCAGAAGCCAATACTGCAGTTAATACTAATCTAATGATGGACTGTACAACACAGAACAATACTTAGCAAATTGGTGTGCAGAGTAACAATGGAGAGCCTAACCAAGTTAGATTAGAAAACGGGTGAGGGTGCCAATCATAAGGCAGCAACAGAATTAGGTGCATCCTCTCAATGAAGTACCACCCTCCCAAAACCAGGGAGCCCATCTCACATGCCAAGTACAGAGAATTCATGCTAGTTCAGATGAGACCGACAGGCCCTTAGTGCAGCATTTACACTTCTCAAGATCTTTTCACCCATTTCCCATCTTTCTGATCTGAAAACAGGCAGTATTGAAAAGGAAAAGAGGTAAAAATGGGACAGCATCTTAATACAGAGAATGGGGAACATTTGCATAAAATGAGATTGGAGAGGCTTTCAGCAGCACAGGCTTTTTGGGTAGATCAGGGTGGCTGCTGAACTATCGATTTCAGTGCATCAGAGACTAAATGGAGCAAGATCGGATGTTTTTGAGACAGTGGCCTTGACAAGACCATTATTTCTTTTTCCTTTGCCCTGAAACACTGGGACATGTGCTGTGCAATGTCCTGCTGAGGCTAATGCAGCTGCCAGACACCACCACCTGCACTCCATGGGGAAGCTGAGCCATTTCTGCTCTCCTCAGAGCCTCCACTGCCACACTGGGACAAACACCTGGTGCTTTGCATGGTTTTGGTAAACTACCACTGGCTGTCAAACCTGCTACCCTCAATCAAGGCCCCAGGGACCTCAGGATCAGCTCATTTAACTCAAGCCTCTCTCTTTTGTACAGACCACCACAGCATACCTCTCCAGTGACACAAGCCAATGTCCACCACCATACGCTGGCTTCTTAAGAGTGACCTCCAGGAATGGTATCTTTCATCTGCTCCATACCTGACCATGCTAAAACATCACCTTCCATGCCTTGATGAAAGCTGAGATGGAGACATAAGTTTCCTTGGTCTATCGAACTGGCAGAAAGCTTTTCATTCAAGGGGATCCAAGGAGTCAGGGCTTTCCTGGGCTTTGCCTCTGCTAATAAAGGATTATACATTAAGAACCAACAGCAACTTACTATTGCAAGACACTCACTGCCCAAGCTTCTTCCAAGGAGCAGATGGCCCGTGACTGATGTTAGCCATGTTAATGCCTGCAAGGCTCAGAAACTAAAGACGTGCATGCACACAGCACAGGTCCCTGCATGGAGGACAGGTTACAGGACCATCGTCTGGCAAGCTCACCCTGCTTCTCAGAAAACACAGCCACAAGGAGGATTCCTGAGCTTTTCCCCTGGGGTCTCATTTGAACACTGGTTTCCCTAAAGCTGAAGTTCATGCCCAGCAATGCATTTGTAAAGAGAGGGACTGTGCAGCAGGCAGGATTGCTCAGGCAAGCTTGGGTGAGGGGCAACACCTAGCAAGCCAAAATTCCCTTGGAAAGAAGCAGCTACAGAACGCAGTGTAATGCTCACAGACTCGCCAGCCAGCGCTAAATCCTGCCACCGGCATGCACAAATGAACAGAGTTCTGATTTCAACATTTCTTCTGCACTTTTAAGATGAAATAACCTTCTGGTATAAGGATGGGTCAGTCTGTCTAATCAATTAGGGGTTAGGCAAAGAGCAAAATGGGAAGAAAGGATGAACAAACAGTGCCAATTATTTCCTCAGTTCATTTCAGATTCTCTCCATCCCTACCCGAGTCTCCGCTTCCAGCATTTTTCCCCACCATCATGCATCACCTTTTATCACTCTTGCCATTTGGTTTCTCAAGTCCTCCTCATCTAATCAGTGAAAACTTTATCTGTCTCTCCCCAAACAAAGTCTCGGTGAACTATTTCGGAAGAGATGCCAAGAGCATATCTTTCTGCTTAGAGGTGAAGTCTGAGAAACTGGCTAATCATGGTCCTGATACCCTCTATGACAATCCGTTTAATGCATTAACTGATACTTTTTGGCATTAAAGAGATAACATAAGTTTTTAAAAAGCTCCTGATGCCAAATCTCAGGCAACATCTTTAACTCCCACTGCCAAACCTGTGCTTACTCATCCGTTGTTATTCCCCATTGCACATTTCTGAATGGGAAGTCAAAAAGCTGAACACATTTTAACCTAAATAATCACACACTGACATCAACAGTGGCAACTGCTCTAAATCACTGACATGCTTTGTATTTCAGAGGGAAATGAGGTTTTTTGCACAGTATTTTAGGATGGGAGTCAGGCAAGGCTGGGATTGGTGCTGGGCAGGCAGGAGCAGGCAGACCAGGAGGGAAAAGCTCAGAGTGATTTTCCATAGAGGAACAAGCTTGAATCAGAGGTAGCAAAACTTACCTAAGCATATAATGACATATTATTATTATATACTTACAGCATGGATAATGGGATAATATATTTATGTAATAAATATAATAACCACCTAAGCTTTGAGTACTACATTAGCAGTAACTATAGGGTTTTCACGCTGCATTCTCTGGGCCAGCCCAAGGTCCTCCCCGGGCAGCTCTGGGGCTGGCCCAGCTCGGGCTGCAGCCAGAAGCACAGAAGGGGAAGATGTACAGAGTCTCCCTTCCGTCACCTGGGGCTTCCCAACTTGATGCCCACTCAGTGCTGCTGCAGAGAGGATCTGTGGGGGCAGCTAGGGCACAAACAGATTTCTAGATCCATCAGGGAAATACCTAATCATGCCATCACCATGCTCCTGTCTGCCACATAGCCTCAGCAGGTCCCCTTCGCCAGAGCCCCTCCTGCCACCAGGACCCTGGGAGCAGCTGGCAGACTCCCCAGGGTTTAGAAACCCTAAATATCCCCCATAAGGGAACTATTTCCAGCTGAGACAGTCCAGCAGGTCCTGCAACACTGGAAACCAGCACTTCATACCAGAGCACACCATACCAATCAACAGCAACACTTGTTGAAACAAAGCCGCATGCGTGAAGATTTGATTCTCAACCAAACCAGAACGCCAGCGTGGACAAACCTGGACACTGGGAAAAGCTCAGCCCTGAACTTTGCAGCTCATTTCCACCCGGGCTGTCAACACAGAGCTCCTCTGCGCTCCAGGGGCACTCATGCACTCGCCAGCTCAGCAGCCAGCACTTCAGCCGCTGAGTCAGCCCGCCAGCACCCCCATGCTGAGTGCAAGCAGCACGAGAGCAGGACAGACCCACGGGCTGCAGCCCCGGCACAAGCTGCCTGCTCTCCCACCCTTCTTAGGCTGAGATTATATCCAGGCCTAGAAAGTTGCTCATGGTTTCCACCATACAAATCAGAGGACATTGAGCGCTGTGAGCTGACAGGACCCTGACCAGCACAATCTTTAATGAGCCAGCACCGAAGAGCAGCATTTTTAAGAGGTGTACAGCAACAAAAGCTGCAGCTGACTCCTGGATAAGGATGCTCATCCATGTGCAGCGCTGCAAGGCCACCCTGTCCCTCACACTGCTGCTGCCACCAGCCACAGGACACACAGCCACCATACAAATCAGAGGACGTTGAGCGCTGTGAGCTGACAGGACCCTGAACAGCACAATCTTTAATGAGCCAGCACTGAAGAGCAGCATTTTTAAGAGGTGTACAGCAACAAAAGCTGCAGCTGACTCCTGGATAAGGATGCTCATCCATGTGCAGCGCTGCAAGGCCACCCTGTCCCTCACACTGCTGCTGCCACCAGCCACAGGACTCACCGCAGACTGCGTGCGCTTCCCAAAGGAGCCACAACTAATCCTGCCCCCTGCACCAGCATCCTCCAGAACCAGGAGCCCCAGGCCCAGCTGGCAGCAGGCTGGCACAGCCCCACTCCACCGGCCATGCTCCTGGTCATCACAGCATTAGCCGGAGGAACAAGCGGGCAACAATCATTTTTCCTGCAACAAAGGAATGTTTTGGGCATGTTTGTTCTCATCGCATAATAGCAAATTTTGATCAATCACTATTCAATTATAGTCACTTCTTATTTTAATTAGCTTTGATAATTAGTCTCACATTTTCTGCGCATAGCCTATTATTCCTTCCCACCCCCAGCACTATTTTTCCATTACTTTACACTTCAGTTCTACAGCAGAAGTGTGAACTTAAATATTTACAACCAAAATACCCCCAGAAAGTATTGGTTTTCAATTTCAAAAGTTAGATGTTCCAGTGAAGCTTTGATTAAAATTATATTTTAATAAAAATCTTGTAGGAAAAAATATTTTTGAGGTAGCTTTTCCTGCAGTTACTGCTTATATCACTGTCAGTGTGCCCACAGCAAGTTCTCTCAGTACAGGTGGGCTTTGAGCAAAGCACAAGTTTATAGCAAAGACCCTGTAATGCTGGGTGAGAAAAAGATAAGAGGCCAGAAGCGGAAAGATAAAGTAAAACAGGTAAAAGGAAAAACCTCTCCTTCTCACTGCCACAAGCTGCTGACAGACGAGCTAATTACCCAGCGAGGCCGCAGGGGTGCTGGCGAGGGATGAAGAGGCAGCAGCAGTGCTCAGCAGTCCTGTTTTACTCCTGCTCAGATGAACCCACAGCTCCTCCAGCTGTGCTGGAACCCATCCCCACATCGCTTGGCAGAGAAGAGGGGCGAAGCTCTAGGGGCCAAGCACCCAGGGGGCAGGGCTGGCATTTGGTGATTCTGAGCAGGAGGGGTGCACATACCGTCAGTGTTGGGGAAAGAAACACAGACTAAACCCATGGCAGAAGCTTGCCCGCTCCATGGGTCCTGTGGGAGGTAGTTTCTGACTCCCGGATCCTACATGTCCCATCTCCTCACTCCCAATTCAGTGGTGCCACCAGCCCTGGCACGGGACAGCCCCGCTCTGTGTGCCAAGTGACGCTTTCACTTGCAGCCTCTTAGGCAAACTGGCTTCTCCCTGGGGTCCAGCCCAGGCTGGTTGTCAGCATGGCTCTGCAGACAGACGGCAGCAGAATGGGGTTTATCACCCGCTGTCACACTGGTGAAGGTGATGCTCAAGCAAGGGAGCCATCACAACTTCTCCTGAGCCTTGGCATCCAGATTCTCAGACCCCCATGTTCCCAGGAGGGCCGGCCACCACTCACAGCCCTCCAGGAGGATTGCAACTCAGAAGTAGCCAGAAATCAGATCAGACACAAGCAACAGGCTAAAATCCTACCTCACAGGTCTGGAAACCTGCAGAATGTAATTTAGCTGTCAGATCTCCCGGAATCAGAGGTTTAACATCTCTAACAGGGGCTGCAGGGCTGGAATTCAGGGCCAGGGCAGACACGCTGGGCCAAGAGGAGATGAGTTCATGGTGACACCAGCAGAGATGTGAATCTCCAAGGGGCCCATCCGTGGGAGGTGCACGTGTGACAAAGTCACCCGCTCAGATGACTGCAGCAGCAGAGCCACGTGAATAATGACACAGTTGCTCCAAGATTGCAAACATCAATCCTGGATGCATTAGCCAAGACCCCAATCACTGAAGTCTGCACAGAGCACCGGGTGTGTGAGCAAGCCCCAAAGCTTTGGTGCTTTGCGTGAGCAAGCCCCTGTGCAGAGACTGGCCAGATTTCAGTGCTTCCCTGTGCAGGCAGGGGCCAAAATCCTGAAAACCTCAGGAGTGAAACCTCAGCCCCACTGAGACCAGAGCGGTGGCCCACCGATGCTGCTGTAAGGGCAGGACGCAAGGAACAAGTTAAGACCATGCAGCCTGCTTCTTCTGAAAGCTGCAGTATGTGACAAAAACTGGCTTAGGCATAAGTTACTGCTCCATACCCCGCTGAGCAGGTATTTTCCTCTGGTCTCAGTGTGCTATGAGCTGGAGCTCAAAGGCCAAAGGCAGAAGAAGAGAAGAAAGGAGACTGGCTGCCTTGCTGAGCTTTTCCCCTGCCACACAAAAGTACAATAAAACCATGACCACTACTGGGGCTTTGCTTCCAGGATGGTACTTCAGCCCAAGAAATTAAGGATAATTTTAACAGACATTTGTTTAAAGGGATACAGTATTCAAAAGTCTTTTTCTGAATGCAACAAGACTGCATCCACTGGGAAAATATTAATGCAAGAATACAGCCAAAATGTGCTTACCATTCCAAAATGCAACCTTGCATACATCCAGGTAATTTCAACTAAATTAGGCTGAGTTGATCTCGGTGTCACTTCCTCTACATGGAAGTGGGGATCAAATTTACTGTCAGCATTAATTAGGAGAACCAGTCAATTGATTGTGCATTTATTCAAGGGTTCCCCTGGGTTTCTGGAAAATCAACCCAGTCTCTGCCTTTCAGGGGCACACATGACCTGAAAAGGAATCAGTTCCATAGCCTTGAGGTAAAAAAGGGCAATTTCAGTTTTTGGCAAGAGAATGAAGCTGGGTCTGAAAGCTGGGGTGCTCATTTAGATCAAAGTCCTGGCCAACCAGCACAGTGCTGTCAAGCTCACAGATCAATGCCAAGCCGCTTTTTGGGTCTCTTAATAATTGGATTTGACAGACACTTCAGGAAGGTGTTCCTGGCTTCAGCATACCTCATCTTAGCAACATTTGCTGATGACAGGACCTACACAGGCTTTGCAAGGGGCTGGGTAGCGACATAATGAACTGCTCTGAATTTGAATGTTCAATTCTTTATTTGGACATTTTCATTTTTCCCTATTGTTGATTTTAAGCACCATTACTATTCGACAACAGCAAATTCATCGTGCAGTGCAGGCAGACTGCAAGGACATAGCGCCCAGGCAAACCGGCACGCAGGGAGCATGAGGCAGCCCCGTGAGCAGGTTAAAGTGTTTGTGCAGGTCTGCACTCAGGCAAACAGCAACCTGAGCGAGGCAGCAAACCTCCCCCTGCTGCTGCTCCCAGCGCCACCCCCTAACACCCCTGCCACATCTGCTGTCTCTGCCCTACCACCTCGCCAGGATTAACGTCACCATAACCCAGTATCACACCACAGCAAGACTGGACACCAGGATGCTCCTGGCATGTGTTTGGGGCTAGAGAGGAGGGAACAAACCTGTCAATCCCACCCACGGAAGGGCCGGGAGTACCTCTAGGGACAAGTGGCTGTCACAGCACAGTGTGCCACAGCACACCCCTGCCAGCAGCTCCTGACCCTGCTAGACACAGGCTTCACCCAGATCACACACGGCACATCTACAGCAGGCAGACACCTTCCCCTCCGCCTGCCTGAGGCATCGTCAGGCTGCAGGTTCTCCTGAACAAGGCTGTATCAAAAGCAGGTGCGATTTCAGCATGCAGGGAGAAAGGTGTCCCCTTCCCACCAAGCCAAGGGAGCACCTCGCTGCCAGGGCAGGCTGACAGCAGCAGGGACAGGAAGGTCCACACACCCCTTCCTAGCCCAGAGCCAGCTTTACCTGGCCACGCCACCACCTCAGTGCTTAAGTGTTAAACAGCGTGGCTGTGCATTCCCCAGGACGTAGCCATTTCATCGCACTCCTGAGGACCGGGTGTCCCCTCTGCCACTGCGGCCGCATGCCACGATGTGGCACTCGCTGCCCTCCTCACCTCACCGCAGACTCCACAGCAAAACCACCCTCCTTGCTTAAAGTTGCCTTCTGTTGTTATTTAAAGAGCCCTTCCTCTCTAGAGAGCAAGCCCTCCGATGTGCACCTCGCTAACCTGCTGCCATGCAGGATCGCTGTCCCCAGAGCCAGGAGGTCAGGGCTGGGGGATACGGAGCACATGTAACATCTCACATGGCTGTGCGTCTGTGTTCAAGCAAGAGAGCATAGGCTCTGTGCAAGATGGGGATTAGCAGGTGCCTACTTGCTTATGCTAAAGCCAGCAGCAACCCTCAGCACAGCCACAAAATTCCTGCTAGCCAAAGCTGTAGAAACATTCCGTAGCAGCGTTAAAGCACTGCCAGCGTTACGTCACTGAGACCAAGGCAAGAAGCAGAGTCTCCAGCCCTTATCAAAAAAGCTCAATTTCAGTTTGGTTTCCAAAGATTGTTCTTTGACAGGCCCTAAAGACTACTTGATCTGTTTGTGAAGTGCTTCAAAAGCATCAAATCTTTCAGAGGAAGGGGAACAGAAGAAGGGTATCAGTTTTAAATGAAGGTAAGAAGCAAACTTACACATGTTGACCCCAACAGTCTTTCAAAATCGTGAACAGCTGATGTTGCACCAAAGCTTTCATGTGGGGCCCCAGCAAATGCCTGGTGCAATACTGGGTGCCCAACCCAGAGTACATCCCCAAATCAATTCCCCCCACTCTCAAGGGGGAAGCTCTCCACCACGCACAAATTCTTTGTGAGCTTTGCTCCCTGGCACAAATTTGTCAGATCACGTCAGAGGGAAAGTGAGTTTCTAAAGTCCTGCAGGAAGAGAAGCAGGTTCAGAGAGGGGCAGCGGACAGGCATCCTGCACCTCCAGGAGGCCGACAGCAGGGAGGCAACAAGCCACTGGAGCACAGCACCCCTGAGTAACGGCAGCAGGCAGGTAAGTACTAACAGCACACATGTGGATGCACTTTTCTCCCCTTCCGCAAGCACTGATGAAATGAAACCACCCCCTCCTCGTGTAAATACCTTCTTCCCTTGCCTGAAGCATTTGCAGCATCTCTTGGGTTGAGAAATAGAGCATGAGCAGTGGTGGGGCACAGTGAGGGCCAGCTGCAGGGCAGGGGGGCCACCTTGTAGTACCCGAGCACAGCGAGCAGGGCAGGTCAGAGACCATGGCCAGGTTGCAGCAAGAGTTGAGATCACCACGCAAGTTCATAACAATGAAGCAGCTCCTTAGCCAGGCAGGACTATGTCTGAGCTGGAGACTAACACCCTTACAGCAAAACTCAGGAAGGGGCTAATCCCCCTGGGCTGAGCTTAAATAGAGCTCCCAGCTGGAGGAAGGGAGGCCCCAGGTGAGGCTGGTCAGGGCTAATTAAGACCTATTAGTGTGCCCAGGCCCTGACAAGCAGCTGGTAGGAGAGGTAGCCCTCTTGCAGGTGGTTCATGACCTTTATTGTTCCCCAGTGGCTGCAGAGCTAGAGAAATGTCTCTTGGGGAAGGTCCATGTAATGGGATCTTACCAACCCTCCTGTATGAGCAGGAAGGCAGAAAATTTAAAGGAGTCTGGAAAGAAAAGCCAGGACACGAGAAACATCCCTCCCTGAGCCAAACCATCCAGGCAAGGATGGCTCCCTTGCCAACATAACTGCTCATCACAGCTTGACATGAAGGCCCCACTGCTGCCAACCCTAAAACCCATGAGTCTTCAAAGCCCTGGGACATCAAAAGCCCTGCCACTATCTCAAGAAAGAAAAGACTCAACAACATAGATAACATTTAGAAGGAAGGAGGGTTGGCAACGCCAAAACACAGTCCTGCAGCGTGGCAAGGGGCTGGCTGAAGCCCCTGTGCCGATGGCATGCGGCAGAGCTGCTCCCATGTCGCTGGATGTGGACTGCAGCAGTGATGTCCACACCAAACTCCCTGTAAGTCTGTGGAGGGTCACAGCTCATCTGCAGAAGCAGGTGGATTAAAGGGAGGGACCAGAAAGGTGGAAGATGTGCAGGCTGGCTCCTGCTAGGCAGTGTCCTGTTGGGCTGCTAGGGATAAACACTGAAGCTAGGGAAAGTCTGTGCAGATAGTTGTGGGGAAAACAAAAACCACTGCAATTCAACTGGGAAACCATGGGGGAAAACACAGGGAGTAGGGAACCATCTCTAAAACCTCTCCTCCATGCACGTGTTTAGCTTTTGGTGGCATTGTAGCACCATCTGTTGGAAATGCATTAAAATTGGCCAACTTGACATTCTCAGCTGATGCTGAGACAGCCACAGACACTGTCAGGCCTACATGCACGAGCACACAGGTTGGGGATAGAAGCCCTCATGCCCCAGTTCACCCTGGTGATCAACAATCAAAAGCTGGTGAGCGTGTGTTTCCCCAGGGAAGGCAATCTCCTGAAGCCCCACCAAATCTGACATCCACCCC
>NW_009258789.1:1830327-1845314 GCF_000687185.1 Egretta garzetta
CTGAACCCGGTGACTGCATCAATGTGAAGACATAAATGTGGTCCTCAGCAGTGAACTGTGAAACTAAGGTGTCTCATGAAGAAGAGCTGTGTCACAGGGAGGTCACTGTGCCCCGAGCCTGAGCTGCAAGCCACATTGACAGCGTAGCTCAGTGGAAACTGCAGGGCAGACAATAATGTATTTGCTCTAGGGACAAGATTTAGCCCTTTGTGACCCTTTGGTTGGTCATTGTGCTGGATGTTACACCTGGAAAAGCTGACATTGGTTAAAACAGATGTATATGGCTTTCTCATGGAAGATCTCTAATTTCTTGCCTGCGGTACAGTGGGACAGGCCAAGTGGCACAAACCTCCATTCTCTCTCCCTTCCCACCAGCAGGCACAGTGCTGTTACACCAGTGAGGCAACGGTGACGCCAGAGCCAGAGCGTTACCTATAAAGTGAGCATGCTCTAGTGGCGAAGTCCTCCTTGTATGCCGAGTAGAGTCCACGTTTGGATTTGGGCTGACTGCCTGCTGCCTTCCCCAGAGAAGTCCAAAATTCATTTTCACTGAGAAAAACCCTTCTCAACCCCAGCTTCGGGGATTTCAGAGCTGTGGATCCTACCCGTGGGGGCTGAGCTCCCGCAGCCGGAGCCCGTGTTTCACTGGGCATTTCTGCCTATGCCCTCCCTCTGCTGTGCACACGCCGCATCGTTGAACAGGCACTCATACTTCTACCGGTGTGGTGGCAGAACTGGTCGTGCCATGTGTCCTAAAGCTTGGTGAGGACCTTTCTGTTGAAAATATAACGACAGAAACAGGTTTCCAAAGATTGCATCTTATTAACTGGGATGCTTCGTGGCCTCATTCCTCCCCAGTGCTTGCAGAGGCATTACCATATGGTTGCCGATGGCCATTCAAGGCAGGGGCTGCAGCAGGAGGATTCCTGCTTCACTTGCTGGAAGTCAGCAGCATTTGGGGATTACCAGACAGACAGAACCACAATGAACCTGGTGACCCTTCTTCCGCTTCGTTCCCATCACCTGCAGTGACACAGGTTCTACAGATTCCTTCTCCGCATTCATTTACAGCCTTCCTTTCCAGTATTACACTTTTATGTAACTGGCCGTGTCAAAAGAGCCCTTATATAACCACAGCCACCCCAGGCACACGTCTTGAAACACATGCATGCCTCCCCTCCCTGTCAACTGCAATATCTTGCACATGGATGGAGTCAACCCTTCTCCAGGAAATACTAAAAATAAAGAAAACACTCTTGCAAGCATCAGGGACTCACTGAGCTTGGCATAACAGTTTTTCATGTCTCTCACAGACAGCATCTGTATATTGCAGCTCAAAGAGGCATGGAAACAACACGTGCCAGGGGGGAAATAGTAAGTCGCTCTTCTCATAGTCACCTTCTCTGCATTCGAGCAGAGGAAGTTGCTCAATGAAAAAGTATTTTTCTAATCTTTGCAAGTGCACAAGCCATCCATACAGACCAAGGACCTGTACAGAGGCTAGAAACACTTTGGACAAAGCAATTTTAATCATCTAAGTGATTCCATTGATTTTCCTGAGCTACTCACATATCTAAATGAATCTGAACATTTACATGACTGCTGCCCAAAAGTGTACTGGCTAAAAGCATTGGCACAATAACCTCCCATGAGATCAGCTTTATCATTGGCACAGGGAACCACATTGACTTGCTCACCACTCTGGTCACAGGGTTCGTTTGCAAGGGGCAGAGTGTCAGAGTATCACGCACGGACAAAACAAGCTGGAACCTGTTGTGCGATGGTGAAGTCAAGGAGCACTTCGGCACTGACTTCAGGAAAAGCAAGATCAGGGCATAGACAACTAAGGTCATGGTTTGTTTGCAAAGCACAGAGATACTTATTCCACCTGATTAGTCTTTGCAACCTTACTTCAGTCCGACAGCAATACTTTGTAATTTCTTTTTCTCTTCAACTCCTTACTCTGCTATTGCTTCCCATATATCCCAGGCAGGTGCCTCTTCTTGCCCCTACCATTGGTAACTGCAAAGGAACTAACTCCAGGTACATGTTAAAAGGAGCTGGGATTTGATCACATCTTAAGCTGATTTTGGCTAAGAGCCCTCATATATGTTTCTAAATGCTGGAGGCAACCACTTGTTTCCTCCTTTTTATAGTCAGCATTTCATTTTACAAGGCTCGTTATGACAGCCCTTCAATGCCCACATAGACTGCTGAGGTGTCATCTGGCCTGAAAGTCTTCCTAACTTCTAAGGTGATGTCAAAGCCTTGGAGTTGTGAGGCTGTGCTGACATCAGTCCAGCTAATGATGGTCTTTTGGGAAAGAAATTCTTTACTTTTCTCTTGGGCTATGATCACAGATTGTGTTGGGGTTATTGATGGTGACCATGGAGTCACCAGATAAAGGGCAATCGTTTACTAATCATTTGCTTACACGAATGACTTTTCCAGTCTGGCAACTCAGCTGGCACAGAAGCGACAGTGGCTTTCTTCTGCCTGGCTTTGGGTAGAGCTGGGCTTTGGCCAGGCCTGGACATCAGCTCAGTGTCAGCCCCCGAGGCACGATTCCCTCCCAACCAGCAGCAAGGCTGCAGTGCCCAGCAGGTCACACCATGGGGGCCAGCGGAGCTCCCAGCACTTACACCAGCAGAAATGCCAGGAGGGAATTTGAGGACAGGAGATGCACTGTCCTGTGCAGAGATGCTTTATTTTTATATTTTTACTTTTAAAATTAAACAGATGTGATTTGAGCAGAAGTAAGTAAAAATACTTAATTTAGATTGTCCACACTAGAAAAGTCACCACATTTGGGCGAAACTGTTGTGTTCCTGGTGGAAAAATTCAGCCAACCATGTATTCAACACCCTACCTCAGACCCACAGATACCTGGCTTGGAACCTTTGGCTGATCCCTGGCTCCTGACCATGCGGACATGGCAATAATCCACTTCCTTGGGGTAATAAATGGCTGAGAGGAGGAATGCCTAACCCCAGCCTTGGCTCTGAATGAGAGCACACCAGTCAGTATTTTGACAGAAAGTTTTCAACCAGCTACAACGAAAAATCAGAAATCCCCATGAGCCGCACTTGGCTGTCATCTCCCCACCCCCTCCTGGCTTTTTTTCTCAGGAGAGCTCGCTGTCTTACAAGCATTAATTAATTAAGCTTCTCACACACTTCAAATGCTTGCTGTGAGGTAAGTAAGAGATTTCTGGATCACTTCACCCACGGCTGAAGCGCAGTCAGCCGTCCGGAGAGGAGCGCGGTGGCCGCACACCAGCTGCAGAACTGCTCCTGGCAGGAGGCGGCCGTCGGGTTCCATCTGCTCCTGCTGCAGCCACCCAAAACACCTCACTGAAGCCACGGCAGTCACACCCAGGAATGGCAGGAAAATGGGGGTCTGCACCCAGCTGTACGTGCTGGGGAATTTGGAGACGGGTCATGCAGCCACTAGAGTTTGCCTAAGCCCAGTACCTTCCTCCTGTTGAGAAAAGTGGCTGAGATTCCCAGCACATATTTCAGATGAGAAATTTGCTGGGAGCTTTAGAAGCTCATTGCTCAGGCCCAGCAGTAAATTTGTCTGATAGTATAATTCTGACAAAGTTATTTTGCTTAAAAAGTTAAACTCTCTGGAGGGAGTTCCTCATTCCAAAGGACTGGCAGGCTAAGCACTGGTCTAAGCGTGTTCTTCTACTGTTAACACTGAGAGAAGATACTGCATATAATTTTCTTTTACATTTTTCCAGAGACATAATCTGCTCACACTAGGTCTCAGTTAAAGCAAAGCAAACATTGGGCAGGGCTCAGGAAGAACAACACAGTGCTCACAAAGCAAAACTCAACACAAACTGAATCCCGCTTCTTTCAGAAAGTCTCCTGACTTCCCACAGGTCCTCTGCATCTGCTCCCAAATGTGCAGGACTGCCATAGGAATAAATGCATGAAGACTGCACGTGCTGAAATGTGGTGGTAGGTAGGACCATACAAGCAGAGCAAATGCCTTGCCATATTTGCAGAAAAAATGCACAGAATTGCTCATACGAGGGAAAGCTGAGCTCACTTAGTTTCAAATAGCATGTAAGTGAGTTGATCTCCCACGTCCTCCTGAGGCACGACGACCTTGCCTACCAAGCACGAGCTGCAGCTCTGGTCTCAAACCTGGGTGCCTCTTCAGAGAGGACAGGTCTGCATGGGGGAGCCCCACCAGCACAGGTCCATGGAGGCAGTGACCTGACTCTAGGTCCTCCTGGGGGGACACATTAGCATAGTGAAGCACCAAAGCTCTTTTTCTACCAGAGAGGGGACTCCTTGCAGAGGGGATGCTATTTTAAGAGATTTATTCATTTCTGACCCCACCACAAAAGGAGTTTCTAATGAACTGAATAATTCTTATAATGTGATCTGGCTCGTGTGGGCCCCTCCCTAGTGAAGTTGACAAAGAGCAGATTAAGGCTCCCAAACGGCTCCGGTGGGGAGCAGCATTAATCTCATTTCACGAAGGACAGGCAAGGAGCACAGGTGCAAACTGCCTTGTGTGGAGCTTGCCAAGCAGCAAGCAAGGAGGTACTGAGCTTTTGTCTTAGGTTAAAATGTTTAATTCACATCAGATTTTTTTGTGTGTTTCAGTATGAAAAAGTCCCTTCAGACTGAACAAAAAAACCCCCAACATTTTAACAAAGCAACCAACCATCTTTTGTGGTCAGTCACCAGATTCCCCATTTACCCTACAAACCCAACCTGCTTACTCAACCCTGCTCTTAAACGCTGCTGTGGGATCTTTAAGTCTGCACTTACACATTTTATTTTAATACCTTCATTTCCCACCTTCCTTTCCTTTCTCGTGTAATCGATACCATTAGATCAAAGCATTGCAATGCTTTGTGGAGCTGCACTTCTGTGAAATCAAAAGCCAGCCAGTTTGAAGTCTTCCTCAGCAAACTCTGTCAGCTTCCCCAATTCTGGGAAAGTAAAGCTGGGCCAAGCCAACAGCACAGCTTGTTACAGCACAAAGCATCCATCTCCGAGGACAAACAAGTTATTTGCATGCTTCTTCACTCTTACAGCATCATACTCTCCAGCCAAATGTAACACTGTAAATAGTGAAACAAAGCAACACTTCATCCTGCTGGCTAAAGACCTTTATCTTCTGAGGTTACAATGACAAACAACAGGCGAATGAAAATACCCTCCCAAACCCAAACAAAATAATGGTTAAACCCAGATGTTGTTTTTTCTATATCCACCTGCCAGATTAGAAAAGTGTAAATATTATGCCTGTAGATAGCTGCATGCTGCACCTGGAGCTGTTTTTGTAGTACAGGTCCAGCTGGGGGCCCCTTGCTCCAAATAGGAGTGGGACTCTTCAGTTTACGGGATGTAAAGTCAGGGTTTGAAAATACTGGAAGTGCCGTGACACCTAAGGGGCTTGCTAACTCAACACAATGCTACCTGTATCAATATTTGCAAAATCAAGATATCTTCAATGCACTTAAAGATTCTGATCCACTGGCTTGTGGCAGCCCAACTCCCGCCCTGCTGCAGAGCTCCCGGTCCTGCCTGCCAGTGGAAAGCAGTCTGAGTTTGGGGTACATGGGCCAGCAAATGCCTCCCTCCCAGGGATGCTACAGAGACAGTCTGTGTGCAGACATCCGATTTAAACCAGAGATTGTCTGCATGTGTAACACCTATTTGGGTATTATTCTTTAAGGCCAAGAAATTAATGAAACTCAACCACTAGTATTTATAAAACTAAGTTTATAATTTTCTTCCTGTTCAGTTCCTTCATCTTATGTCCTAAAGATGGAAAGGGTGTTTTATTCCTCTCTACTGCAATATAAAACCCAAAGGAGGCTAGAAACCTGGAGAAATGTGGCCTTCTACGGCCAGGACTCTCAGAAACATCAGATGTCCTCCAGAGGCCCTTGGAGCATTAGCCAGGTTTGCAGTGTAAGCCTGAACCTTAACAAAATAAAATTCCTCTGTACCATATAGGAGGAAAACCAGCTGGCCAAAGGGAGCAGGAGGAAAAGAAAAAGGCCACATTTTCACAGCTATATTTGATAGGTAGCTTTGCTAATGATAATTTAATTAATAGCCTCACGGTTCTGGCCATGTCTGGTGGTACCGAGTGACCCTTCAGAAGCTGCTGTCTCTGTGCAGGCCTCAGACTCTTCACGTCACCAACTGGCTGCAGCAGAGGACAACCTGCCCTACCATAACTGCAGGGGAGGCAGAGGCAGGGCCACAAAGTCCTGTGCAGGAGGCAGGAGGGAGCACTCCTGGGCCACTTCTTGTCAGCGGGGCTGTGGCTCCTATAAAGACATCCTGCCAAATTAATGTCTCTGGCCTTTCACTGCTTCTGAGGGTGTGACAGCAGTGGCATCCTGGACCAAAAAAAGAGGGGTGGAAGGTCCAGAGCTTTGAATTAGGTACAGCTAAAGCTCTCCCTTGTGGTGCGCTCCCTGAAGAAGATCAGAAAGCTTCTGACCTCAAACAGCCAGGCTTTACCTGAATAAAAAAAATAAGAAACTTAACTTTCTAAACAAATTCAAAGTCAAACTATCAGTGACTGAACATGCAGCTCTCTGCCTACCCTATTTCAAGGCTTGGCTGCAAGTCAGTGACTTTTGAGCTGCAGCCAGCGCTGCCTGTCCAAGTGGATCCCTGGGGAGCCCTGAGCTGGGCTGCCTTCTGCCTTCTGCCTCCTGCTCTGCAGTTCCTTGATCTCTGTGCCCAATCTGTCCCTGCTCCTGGGCCGTGTTCCATGTCTTCAGTCCCCTGCCCAGGTGTCAGATCTTCCCCCCGAATGTGCTCAGTAGCACCCCAGAGAAAGGGCAGCCTACCTCTGTTTCCAGAGGTAACGCCTGATCCAGTCCCTGCCTTAAGGAACACAAACGTAACTCAGGTAAAAAACCAGGAAAAAAAGATACTGTTTGTGACAAAGGGCATGAAAGATCCCCCTTTGAATCTCATGACTTCTCCTGCACTACACTGCAGTCCAGTCCCACTCACGATGTGAGATGGAGGTGACTTCTAACGGCAGGGTGGATGCTCTGCTGCACACTCCTAGGCACGGCTGCTTTCGCCCAGCAGGCAGCACCTTCTCCCAAGCTGCACAGCTCAGCGTGTGTGGTTCTCCCTTCTCCTCCCCAGCCAAAGGCGATGCTCCTAAGGGCATCTGCAAAGGGACCATCCTGCATCCCACAGAGGTGCTGCCATAATGCAAGAGCTTCTCTCTCCTTCCTTAACAACCTCAGTCAAAAATGCTTTGCCTTGATCAAGTCCCAACAACAACAGTGTCAGCCCCAAGTGGTGAGCAAATGTTCATCATCATAATACTAAACTACAAGACCCAAGGGGGAATTCTGTTAACTCCAGGGCTGTTTTTTGAGGGGAGGAACAAGAGCAGGATCTGCTCTCCTTGCTGTTATGACCCTGTCACCAGAAATATCAGCTGAGTCCAGACAAGCTTCAGGTGATGAAAACTCTAATGGAGCACAAGGAATTTCTTTTTGACCTTGAATTCTGCCTTTTGCTGAGATACCTCATTGCGTTTTCCCAGCTTGAGCAGTCTCTCTTTGCTGGATCCATTTGAGACATGTAATGTTTTTGCCCAAACTCCATTTCCTTCCTTACAAAGCAGTAAGATCTGCTTATGACTCAGCCTTCAATAAAACACACAGCAAGGACCATTAAAATGAATGCGCAGTGCAGGGATAAAATTCATAGGCTACATTTTTTAGGCTAGAATCTTCATTGCCCTTCATTTACCCTCAAAACCAATATTAACTCATGTTATGTCTCGGTTCAAAGCAAATCTACCAGCAAAAGAGCGGTTTTAAAGGGAATCTTTCTCCAGTGGTGAGAGAATATCTCCATGTGATAAAGTGATGGACAGGACTGAAGAGGCTGCGTGATGGCCCTGGAGAGCCCACGCTCCCAAGCCTCCATGGTGCTTACAGAGACAACACTCCCCAGCCATCTTCTGCCTGAATAAAGATCCCACCAGCTCCATGGAAATGACTTACTGAGAAGCGTGGGCAGATAGCAGAGAAGGAAGCCAGGGGGATTTTTTCTAGTTTCGCATTCACAAATTTGAAAAGAGAGCATTTCAGGCAAAGACTCATATTCCCAATGAAGTTGGAAAAGCTGTGTTTTTTTCCCCGTTGATGTTTGTGAGAGCTGGCCCCCAGGGTCTACCTGGCTGTGAGCCAGAGGTTTTCAAGTCCTTTTGACACTGAATGGCCTTGAAGTGTTCTGCTCTTTTACAACAGCGCACAAGAAGTGAGAGTGAGGTAACCTATAGGGGAGGTAAATAGTATTATCCTTCCTGTACAGTGGGAAGGACTGAGACTCAGCATCCTGTATTAATCCACCAGTCCAAAACCTCTCATGAAATGCATTTGAAAACTGAACCTAAATTCTTTGAAATGACCCTTTTCACTGAATTTAGTGGAATTTCATGCAGACTCTAATCTCTCTGGTCTTCTTTTTAACCAGCCACTTGCTTTCATAAGAGAGACATCCAGGCACCCAGTGTTCTCTGACAACAATTAAAGCTTGTAAGTGTCCAAGCACAGGAATGAAGTGAAGGGAAATAAAAGGAAACAATGTACCCATTTCACAAAAATATCTAATAAGAAATAAAACCATGGCCACTTTGTGTAAATTCAGTGCTAGGGATTGAGTCCAGACACAGTCAAAAAGTATTTCTAAAGTACCTGAAATGTATTTTTTACAGATGTGAGCTAAGAGGCATATGAAAAACATCCATAAAAAAAAGATCTCCTCTTTAAAGTTTCAATACAACATACAGCAGTGAGCTTGAGGGTTACTTTAGTCATGCGTTCAGGCAGCAATACCCTTGTGTAACACCAAGTGAGCTGGGGATACTTGGCATGAAACAGCCTCTATGGCAGTAGCCTTCCTTTCCTATCAGCGGTCCTGCAGAATGCCACTAATACAGCTCAATTACATACAAGAAAAAAAATACAGGTTTTAGGAAGAGATACAGAGAGTGATGCTCCATTGGAATAAGCAGTAAAGATGCAGTTTTGCAGTTTGATACCTGTTTTCCGGCAGCAACTCATTTCTGTGTCTTAAACTGAAAAAATCCCAGCAGAACAGTGCATTTCAGGCAGTGCATTAACCTGCTCTCGGGTCTGGGGAGGAATGGGGGGACACTCCTTGAAACGGGGAGAAGAAACCACCCCATGGTCCCATATTATAGCTGTGAATTCAGACTTGCTCTTGTTTACGCTGGTTGAAGTTCCATCTGAAAGACTGGCAGAAAATGAGCTAGCAGTGACAACAGATGAGGGCAGGACAAGGACAAGGCTAAAAGAGCTTTTTAGAGCAAATCTTCTCCTTTCCTGTAAAAGCTGTACCGTAGATCTTCAATAAAGGTCCTTTGATTCCTGTTGAGCGCTGCTGGTCAATACCAAGATACGGCCCTTTCTTAAGGTCGTCTTGTGTTCACAGTCTAACATGACAAAAATCCACCAGAGACAGAATGGCTGGTCCTTTTTTTTTTTTTTTGCCTTTCCCTTGAGTGTTGGTCATGGCTTATTTTGCTCCCATTAAGTTTACTGGTACTAGCATTTTACCCTGCATCTCCACTGTGATGAGATCCTGGCTTCCTTTGCATTAAAACTGCATGAAATCTGGATCTTTTATAAACGACAGAGCTTTCCAGATTCCTGATCTACCTCCATTTACAGAATTACCGCCCTGTTTACAGTTAGATAAACCAGGAACATCTCAGTGGTGTCATTTCTAAAGGCAAAGCTGAATATTTAGTTCATCAGCCTGACTTTGTTCCCGAGATCCCGGTGAGCTGCTCTGTGGCCAGTAGGTGACAGTCTCAGCAACAGAAAATCCTGGGCAGCTCACGAAGAGGGGGTTTGTTCAATCTTCTGCAGGATGTAAATGTTATTTATTTATTTTTAGACACATAGACAATCCACATCGGGGGGCAATATTTTTTGCCACACATGCCAATAGAGAGGAAGGCCAGTGAAGTTCCCAGGTGAGGTTTCCTACCTCCCCAAGGAGGTATTACAGATGAGGGCCTTAATGACACTGTGCTCAAGAGGTACCAGCATGATTCTTAGCAGCATTTGGAAAAAACCCTTTACATCTCAGTGTAGGTGTGAAAGCAGCAGATATAAATAAAAGCATTTATAAATCAAGCCCATTTGAAACGTAAGTACATCCAAGCTACACCAGCTGATACCTTTAATATTTCGAGGAGGGAATAGGATGTAGAAAATCTATTACATAGATATATATAATATACACAGCCAAACAATATACAATGTGCAGTTTAGGCAATTGCAACATTTTCCTCGCAGCAGCCCTAGCCTGGGCTGTGTGCACAGCTTGGAGCACAATTGCTTCCTGTGAACACTGGCACGTGCTTACAGCTAAAGAAACCATTTCCTTTGTTCACTCACACACACGTTACTTACTGGGATGGCTGCACCTTGTTTAAAATCCAAAGGAATACAAGAACTGCTTGAGTGGCTCAGTCAGAACCAGGATGTGCAATTTAAGGGAAAAATCAGAACCTATCGTGGGTAGAGGGAGGTTTTCCCTACCGTAGAGCTGTCACTCTAAGAAACCCCAATCACCCACCGTCATCCACAACCGATCACGAGAAAGGTTTTCAAGAAGAAGTTACTGGTATTGGTCAGGGTCGCTAGCTCCCCAACACATGCAGTCTTAAGGAAATGTTCTCATGCCAGAAACAGAAAGCCACAAATCATTTGCCTGATCAAATTTATTTTAACCCAATTGGGACTTTGCCTGAGCAAAGGCCAAGTATAAACTTTTTAAATTGAAATGGTTTGGCCAGTTTGAGAGGTATCTAGCTAGCTAGAGCCTTAGAGAGCGTGTAACAATAATTCAATAAATCAGAGATATGCTGACTTAAATGCCTATCTTTGGTGGTTTTCCTTGTGAAATGAGGGTTGGAAGGTGTGCAAATTCCCAGTCATAAGAATTTTAATTGCATGTGCCTGGTGTCACAGACCATCCAAACTGTGTTTTAATCAAATTCTACCAGCTGCATTAGATCTTAAAACTTGCCCATGTTTCTCCACAGTTTAAATTAAGCATTTATGCATTACCAGCATGATAAAGAAATGTGTTGAGAAAACAAATGAATATCACATTGACCACACTGTAAATCTTGCCTGCATTGCTACACTCTTGTCCTGGTGCTGAGAGCTGTGACTGGTAAGTGGAGAAGACCTTTCCATACAGCATGGGTCAAGTCGTCAATATGGATGGGGTGAACTGCAGGACAGGTTGCATTTATTACCAAACAGTCAAAGAGTTATTAGTAGGTGCAATGCTGTAAAAGGTGTGTTCTTACCTCGGTTTGTCTAACCCAAGTTGAAGACCAGGTATAATTGGGTTCTGAACACAGATGTGACATCCAACACTATGGCCATTTTCCCACACTATCCAGCCTGAGAGCACCTTTCTTTTGTGCCACGGGTATGAATTCTTCTGGATTACATTCTTCCTTAATGTTTCGATAATTCTTTCTTTCTCTCCATCTGTCCGTCTCCTTCCTGCCATGCATCTTTTGCTTCATATCGATTTCAAGACTTTTCTTCTTTCATTTCCCCCTCTCCTCCTTCTCCTCACTAACCACATTTGGCCACTCAGACCCATTTAACAGAGGAGTGTGGAGAGCAGGCTCTGCCTTCAGCAGTGCAAAGAGCAACGTGTGAAAGCCTCTGCAGTTACAGAGAAATCATCTTGCAGTGGTCACACAAATCTTGCCGTCTCCTTGATGCTGCCAACCAATGGGAGCACCAGGATTTGTATCCTGCCCTGAGAAAAAGCAGGGCAAGTATTAGGCAAACTAATCACACTGCAGGGATTTGTGTAATGAAAAGCACCTCTGCTTGTGGGTCAGAAATGGTGTAAATCACCCACACACCATTGGTTGGGCAAATCCATCCGGTAGATCTTTATTCTCTTCTGTCATGTTCGTTATTGGGACATCTGAACATCCAGGAAGCGATCCCACAGCCTGGTCGTCCTACAATTAAGACACATAGTTTGTCTCAGGAAATTCTTTCAGACACTGCTGGAAAGCAAACTGGTTTACAGAGTGCACTGTACGCAGGAGGGCTGGCTTCATCATGCACCGTGCGGTCCTGCCTCTGCCCGGGGCCTCTACGTGCTCCCTAGTGCAAACAATAGTAACGCAGACTTAATGATCGCTGTCATTTCCATGTGCCTACCGCTGATCTCTTAATGAAATATTCTATTTAAATTGCACTGGCACAAGCACAATTCCATGCTGGCAGGAGCTGCAGAATCGGTCTACCAAGTGAAAAGGTTGTGCAGGATCTGCCGTACAATGGGGAAGCTGTTGGTGAAATACTGTCTGACAGTTTTTCTGCCTGCTCCTGCAGCAAGCGTGCCCCCTTCCTGGCATCCTGAAGGGAAAGAAGAGAATAGAGGATGGAGATTGCCTTTATCTCAGGTTGGGACGCAGAAGAAATTCTGAAACGAGGATGACAGTCTGTGGTAATATGGATTTGGCATTCGCTGATGGGGGGGTGCTATCCACCCGGTGCTGCTGTAACACTCTCTGCTGTCAAATCCTGCTAGGAGCGCTGCTGCAGAAGAGAAAAAATTGTGGACGTGCAGCATCACACAGGCACTCTGTTTACTTATTGTCACAAGCAGGAAGCCAAATATTAAAGGAAAAAAGCTAAATATCAGTTGAATGATCAAATGTGTGTTGTAGAAAATAGAGTAAAATTACTGAAAAGGGGTGGGTTTTTTAAGTTGAGCATACTATATGCCAAGTGTAAATTAAAGACAAATTGCTAATATATGTTTTCTTCAATCTTTCAGATATGAACAAAAGCATTGAGCTTACATCTCTTTAAAGTCATTGGCTATGGGAAGTATTGCATGGCATAAGCAGAGTTCTCTGAATTTCACCTTTACTTTGGCCTTGCACACCTCGCCCCTTCGCCGGTCTCCTCTGAGCAGTGCTCATGTGCAGGCAGTCGCTGGCTGCAGCTGATGCAGGCTCCCAGGCAGTGTTGTAGGCACTGGGAGCACCATGTAAAACCGGGGAATTCACACCGTCCTCCTGGGTCATAGCACCTACTCCATCCTTCTACAAGCTCTCTCGAGGCGAGGAAATGCTGAAGTTGCTGCTGAGTTAGTGGTTGTCTGATGGAAATGCTTTTCCCCTTAATAAAAGCATATTTTCAGAGCATATTGTCAAAGTTAACTACTAAGAAAAGTAATGCAATGGGAGCTGTAATTTAGTCCAGCTACTTTACAAAGTCCTCCTAAGATTTCCTTGATGATTCTGTGTTCTGTCCTACACATTTTCATGGTAGCTAACACTAAAACTGGTGCAGCAGGACAGAAATCAGCCTTACTCACTAAGGATCCACTAGTAGTGGTAGAGAGGGGCATTAGCTTCCCTGTTCCATCAGTAAGAGGCAAATGGGGGAGGCCCTCTCCTTTCCTCGTATCACAGGTTGTAGAAGGGAACAACGACCAAGATTTGCATTTGCTGAAGGCCTCAGTACATTGCTCTGCCGTAAGCGGGCTAAGACCTTCGGCACGTGAATTCCTGTGCTTCATCCTTCCCACAGGTCTTCTAGATCTTCCCAGCATGGCATAGGGAACTCTGTGTGTTTATTCATACACAAAAAGGTCTTTGCTTGTTACTGTCGCATTTGGGTGCTTGGCTCAGGCTCCCGAGCCAGAAGGGGTTGACAGGCTGATCTGGTGAATCAGTATTTTTTACACTCCTGCCAGACTGTGGAGTGACCTTGGGCAGTTCGCAGCTGCTTTACCTCTCACCACCTCAGTTTTTGTAAAATTATCCTGTTTTACTTTGAATAGCACATAGATATTGACTGATACAAGGGCAGGGTATTATTGCTTACGTGTGACTCATGA
This sequence comes from Egretta garzetta, assembly GCF_000687185.1. Taxonomy (NCBI): domain Eukaryota; kingdom Metazoa; phylum Chordata; class Aves; order Pelecaniformes; family Ardeidae; genus Egretta; species Egretta garzetta. The sequence goes on from NW_009258789.1 coordinate 1,844,280, forward strand.
AGCCAATGCCCAAACTCCAGAATCAGCAAGGCAGAGAAACTGAGAGAGAAAAGAGCAGAAATGTGAAATTGTTCTGTGCTCCAGCTGTTCTCCCCCTGCTGCCCTGCCTAAGCACAGGCAATTGCAGCCCAGCCAGACCATCCGATTTACTCCACACCAGCCACGCTGAGAAGTTCAGGTAGCCCCCCCAAGGCATAAGAAGAGACATCTAAATAAGCCCACGCAGGTTAGGCTGAGTCTGTTCAAAGGTTACAGTTCTCCTGTGCCAAGGAATGCATGTTTCAGAGCAGACGTTTCCCTTTGGGAGGCTCTGTATACAGAAACCTGGCAAGAAGGGCGGCGTGCTGCCCGTGCCCGGGAAGGACAGGCGTCAGTTGTTCCCCACCAGTAACGCCATGTCAGCCATAGCTGCTCTGTTTCTTGTTAGCGGTTTAAGTGAAAGCATAAACCCACGGATACACGATAGAGCGTGGCTGCCAGCCACGGAGGTGTCACACAAATGTACTCTGATCAGCTGAAAAGGCAAGCAAGTTTCTGCTGTTCAGGAACATCACAGGGCGAAGCTGACTGTCTTTCCCTTGTTGAAATTAACTCCTCCTGAAGTTTGTAGGAAGCCCTGTTCTGTGCACAAGGGTTACGACTGTCTCAGAATTGAACTGTGGAGAAGCTGGAAAGCAGGAGACTGGCTGCGCGTTGGGAGGTGGGAGGCAGATACTGAACGGTTCCCAGCATCGCCTTTGCAGAGCCTCATGTGCTCATAGGGCCTGCTCCTGAATTTTGCTGCATAAGCAGACAGTAAAATGTCACTTGCACAATAAAGATGCACTTAACATTTTTCTCTTCCAAACGTTTAGCTGCTAAGGTATGCATGCATTTGAGGCAGATTTGGTGACCGTATCCAGCCCATTGCAAAATCCCCACTGTCACAGGCACTGCAAAACTTCCCACCTCTGCAATCTCCAAATTTGCATAGGTGCACATACCGCAGCTAATATGCCCAGGAGGCATTTTCCTAATCCATACTGCCCGTGTTTC
>NW_009258789.1:1845340-1845662 GCF_000687185.1 Egretta garzetta
CACACAGGGATGCCTGCATGCACGTGTGCCCGCTCATGCCTTCCTGCGTGTCCTGTGTTCACATCACCTTGTAGGAGCATGTAGAGCTGCGACCATTCCTGTGTCCAACTGTGCAAGTCTGTGCTTACAGAGGCGTATACGTGCCACGCTGCACACCCAGCCCTGTGTGTGTGTGACTGTGCCTGCACACCCAGCCCTGTGTGCGTGTGCCTGTGCCTGCACACCCAGCCCTGTGTGTGTGTGCCCGTGCCTGCACACCCAGCCCTGTGTGTGTGTGTGCCCGTGCCTGCACACCCAGCCCTGTGTGTGCCTGTGCCTGCAC